>NW_022060271.1:2229671-2565212 GCF_007364275.1 Archocentrus centrarchus
TGGCCCTGTAACAGCCGGATGGCTCTCCCTTAAATTATGGCCACCCGTGTTGTTGTTTTTTTACTCACCCACACACCCTCTGGATGCTGACCAATGGGATGACACAGATTTGGCGTTGTAGCGTCCAACGCCGCCCATACTACTTTACTTATGGGCCAGGGCTCAGTGTAGATGGGAGAGAGCATGGAAGACGGATGTGAGTTATCCGCGACCTCGGCCAACCACACGGCAAAGTTAGCCTTCGCTAAGTGACCGCGAGTAGCTTAGCCTCGTGACTGGACCTTATCGGCGAGGAACAGCCGGGATCAACTGTCGGGAACGACCCAGGACTGGACATTCTCCTACGGGCCCTGGTGTCGTAAGTCTCCAGCTGTCAAACGCGCTGGATTTCTTTTGTTTTGAACTGTTGACAGTGGCAGCTGGCATACGCTGCCTGTAGGAAGTCGAGAGTGTGTTTCCTTGTTTTGTTGTGGATTTCGGTGGAAAACCCGGAGTGGACTTCTTTTGTTTGGTTTTCTGTTGAAACGAACTGAGAGACATTGGGGAGAATGGGAGTATTTTTGTTTTGGGTTTTGTTCTTGTGAATGAATGACCTGGAGGACTCTGCTGAGCTGTGGGGCATGTGGGAACTGTTGACCTGTGTTACCTGTGTTAAATGATTGTTTGTGTTTTTTTCCTGTATTTAATATACACATTGTGTGCAACAGTACCTTTAAATGTGTTTTGTTTTATTCCGTGCTAGAGGGTGTTAAGACACTGTGCTTTGCATCCTTTGTGAGGGTTAAAGAAAAAAATCTAACATGTCAGGAGAGATACCTGGCTGGCACCCCTAGACAACTGAAAACCGTCACAGCCCCTATGTCCATCGGAGGGGTCAGTGTGGACACCGTTGAGGACTACAAATATCTGGGAGTACACATTGACAACAAACTGGACTGGGCTAAGAACACTGATGCCCTATACAGGAAGGGCCAAAGTCGCCTCTATTTTCTGAGACGCCTGAGGTCCTTCAACATCTGCCGGACTATGCTCAGGATCTTCTATGAGTCTGTGGTGGCGAGTGCCATCCTCTATGCTGTTGCATGCTGGGGCAGCAGACTGAGGGCAGCAGACGCCAACAGACTCAATAAACTGATCCACAAAGCCAGTGATGTGATGGGAGTGGAGCTGGATTCGCTTATGGCAGTGTCGGAGAGGAGGATGCTGTCTAAGCTGCAGGCCATTATGAACAATGGCTCCCACCCACTCTACAACACAGTGATGGGACACAGGAGCACATTCAGTGCAAGACTCATCCCACCAAAATGCACCACAGAGCGCCACAGGAGGTCATTTCTACCTGTGGCCATCAGACTCTATAACTCCTCCCTTAATAGGTGACATTGTGGTTCATCAGTGTCATTCACTTATCAGTATTCAATTGTACATAAAATTGTTTAAATTTCCATATACATTGTACATACACTATATACACTGTACAAAAAAGGACTGTGCATATATATATAATGACACCTATTTAAAAATTTTTGCACTCACAATTTTCATATGTGTATAGATTTAGATGTGTATATACTCAAAATATCTCTTTAGTCTTTATACTTTATGCCTTTAGTGTATGTTATTGTGTTTTAGGTTTACTCGTTTAAATGAAACGGTTGCAGCTGTAACAGTAGTAATTTCCCTTTGGGATCAATAAAGTATTCTGATTGATTGATTGATTGATTGAAACTCTTTATTTTGAAGAACATTTCAATGCATACTGTATCAATGAGAGAGCGGATTCATTTTCTGTTTTTCCAGTTACGGTCTTGGTTTATTACACACCCTAGGACAAGCAGTTTTCTCATGAAATGTGTGAAAAAACATACATGGTGCCACATTGTCATATTGTATGACTTCTGTTGTAAGCCAGTGTTGTTTTATGTGGTGTGCTTGTTTGAAAGACAGGTGGATTCAAACTCCAAATTGTGTGGTTTTCTTTGTAAATTCAAGAGGCATCTTTTGTTTTTGGAAGTGAATTTGGAGATTAATTCATGGGATTATTAATTGACTACCAGTAGTATTTTTAAAATTCAGATTTTTATGTTGAGCTATATTTAACACTTTCTTTTGAGTTAATATATTTTGAACCTTTTTCAGTATTTTGCAGTGATGTCAAAGTAGTTAGACACAGTATTAGTAGAGAAGCTGAACACGATGGTCAAATAGAAAAAACTTAACAAAAGCATTTTTTTTATTAAGGAGATAAACACTAAATGAAAGAAGCGAAGGTCTTCCAAGGACTGTCCTCATGTTCCTGTTTGGAAACAAATCATATCAGCTCATCAGGATTTCATCATGGCACATTTGCATGTTCATTTTCTCTGTGCGTTATGACACAAACACATCAAAACAATTCCAGTTTGATTTGCAGAGGTACCTGCTCTCACTGATGAATACACAACATCTGGATCAGGTGGAAGTTCTGCAAGACAACACAGAGCAGTACAAGATGATGATGTTTGTTTCTAACCTTGATTGGGGATCTGCCAACAAGCACTGATCAGCTGACTTTAGAGACCTAGAAGTTACATATGGATGAAGTAGTTCACTGAAGTTGGGAGATACCTGACAATGAAGAGCTATCAAAGTGATGACCAGCATAAACTGAACCCTGAACTTTAAGGGGAGCCACATCTGACCGTTTATAGGCATGTACCAGCATAAGGGAGGGTTCAGGGTCACCTGATCCAGCCCTAACTATAAACTTGATCATAAAGGAAAGTTTATGATCAAGCCCCACATGTTCCTGGATCAAGGACTTCTTAACCAACCGGCCCCAGACTGTGAGACTTGGCCCCCATCTCTCCTCCACCCACACACTGAGCACTGGCTCCCTACAGGGCTGTGTGCTGAGCCCCCTCCTGTACTGCCTCTACACCCATGACTGCAGTCCGGCCCACAATAACAACCTCATCATCAAATTTGCTGATGACACCACAGTGGTCAGACTCATCTCAAAGGGAGATGAGGCAGCTTACAGAGAGGAGGTCCTGAAGTTGACAGCCTGGAAGAGGAAGAGCTCCTGGTTAACAAACCAGGAAGCAGGTTTAGCTCCAGCTCTGGTTTGTTAACCTAAAATGAGGAAAGTGTTCAAGAGGAGAGCTAACTCCAACTCTGAGTCAGTTACCATGGTAACAGTCTCTGTGACCCTAACCTGGCAGGTTTTATCCAACAACCTCTGAGTGTCTCTCTGACTCCGCCCCTCCTGCTGCACCTGAACCACCTGTCTGACCCTCCCATTCATTTCCTCCTTCATAAAGTGGCTGTCAGAGCATCAGAGGAGCGAATTCATCTGCAGACGTTTATGTTTCTATGAGCTCTGAAATCCCAGTTAGACGTTAGTTTGTTATTTTGTAACATGAAGCTTTTACAGTCGTTCACTCGTCAACAGGCTGTAAGGACAGAGACGGCGATGATGTCACCCATTTATAATGAGGCAGCTGCAGCTGTCAGACTGTCAGTCAGTTCCTCTGAAACATTTACTGTAGTTACTGTAGCATCACTGTTACATCACACTGATCTGGATGAAGCTGCTGACACAGAACACACTGATCAGTGATCAATGATTGATCATTGGTCGTGTTGGAAAAGCTCACTGATGGAAAAATGTCTGATCCTGGAGATGATGGGAAGTGAAGATGTCTGTAATTCAGTGTCTGTATCTCAACATATTTTCACTGAAAATCAGTGATCATCAGCTCTATGACGGATCTGCAAACCGAGTCTGAGTCCACCTGAATTCTCCATTAAAAGAAGGAATAAAGTGAGGAAGTACTATTCTATCAATAGATTCCATTTTTACTGTATGATTATTTAAAAAATTAAATGGCCATAAACTTCAGCAAAATCAGTTTTTATTAAATAAACTGACCTGAGGTCAGCTCCAGGGTCTGCTGCTGTCTCAGTCTCTAACTCACAGGTCGGTCAGTAAACTCAGTCTGAGCTGTTTCTCCACAGTTTTATCTTCTGTTACGTTCCCCCTAAAAAGTCTAGCCTTGCTTGCAGAGCACCACTTACTAAAGAGTTTTCTCTTCTCTCTGGCAAAGTCTCTGTAGGTTTGACCAGAGGTTTTCTGAAGCCTTCTAAAATGCTGCCTATAAGCTTCAGGCACACATTCATAGATCGTCAGGATGGCACTTTTTAGCTTTGCATAAACTAAACTGTCTTCAGCAGACAGGGCAGAGCAAGCTTCCTGGGCCTTGCCTGTCAATCTACACAACAGCATGATAGGCCAAACTTCCTGAGGCCAATGCAATGCAGTTGCTATGCGTTCGAATGTAATGAAAAAACTCTCAACACTTGACTCACAAAAAGTTGGAACAAGGTGAATATTACTACTCACAAAGGTAGTCACGGATGGCTGTACACCATCAGAAACAGGACCAGAACCTACCTGCTCCAGCTTACACAACTTGACCGCTGCCTCAGCCTCCATTTTCATTTGTTCCAGCTCCTTTGTGAACTGAAACTCCCTTTTGGTCCACCCAAGCAAATGGAAAGGCGTGCCAGCCACTCTAACTTTATTTAAACAATTAGACACAGTCCAACAAACACAAACTAAAGCAAACTTGAGATTTTAGGATGCAGTTTTCTTGACACACCTAATTAAAGCACCACTACACAAATCCTCACTCACAGGCCAGCAACCATTAAACAGCTTAAAGCTAAAGCAAGAAACTTAAGACAACCCACAGTGATATATATGGCAAAACCCCATAACACAACACAGACTTACCCAGTTACTAAACACACCAAACTTTGCCTGCTTGTCTTCTGGAGGTTACTGGGCTCAAGGTGACTTGAAAGGCAAGAGCTTCAGCGGCCGTAGCCCTAAATTGCCTACCCCCAACAGAGAACTAATCCACACCCAGGATTACTCCGAAAATAAGAAAAGTAAAATAACAAAAGTGTGTCCGACGGAAGAACTTAAAAAGCTCAGCTGGACACTCACCTAACTTAACTGGGAAGTTGTATTGTCTGCAGTTAACACTACATCAAACACTCCACCATCTAATTATAATCAAAAAGTCAAAATAAGGCTAATGTCAAACCTTCTGTCAGATCCCGGACAAGCCCCCACTTGTTACGTTCCCCATAAAAAGTCTAGGGGGTTCGGGGGAAGTAACAAACAGTGACCGGGTTGACAAAAGGAGACATGACCAAAATTGGTAAAACAAAAGATATTTATTAAGATTACAACAAAAAGTCACCTCCTGCAGCTCTCCTGGGGGGGCACTGAGGTGTTCTTAAACCAGTTGAAAGATAATCTAACCAGCGTGTTCTGGGTTTGCTCAGGGCCTCTTCTCAATGAGCCCAAACATCTTATCTAAGAGGTGTTCAGGAGCCTGGTAACTAAAGGTTTGCTGTGCTCAACATTATCTTATTATAAACACATTAATTTCAGCTACCGTCTTTCACAACAATGCCTCAGAGTCCATCATTTAAACCTTTTTTACTTGGACTTAGCCTGTTACTGAGTAGGTTTGATTTGCTGTGATAACCAAACTAACAGCAAATCAACAGAGGACAGAAGTGAAGTGTTAGAGGCCTGGGGTCTCATTTACTGTACAAGAACAATCAGCCTGAAAGTGTGTGTACATGTGATTGTTGTTACCATTTTCCATACGAGCAGGTCTCTGAGCCCTGATGACAATCTGACCATAGGTGATGTCAGCAGGACCTGACAGAGACAAAACAAATTATAAATAATGTGCTGTTATAATTGTTTTTGTTAGAAAACAATTGGCTAGTGCTTCAGGGGGGGGGCCGGCTGCTGGCTCTGGGGCCATTCATTCGTTCACAGGTCAGAGGGTCAGTTGATGTTGATGAGCGTGACTCGTGCATTTGTCTTTGTCTTTATGTGTGTACGTGGATCTGTGCATGTGTGGCTGGTCCTGAGTCAAGGGCTTGCTGTGCCTCGGCCCCTGTGGGATAAGCTTGCTCTCCACTGGTTACTGCATGTCAGGGATTCCGGGTGCCTGGGTAGGAACTTGGTGGTTCTGGGGCACATGGCTGGGTGTTTTGGCATGGCTGTTGGCCCGCTCAGCTGGGGGTTGTAGTTTGGATTGGCTCGGGCCTCTTCCGCATGTGGAGGGGGTTTTACTGGTTGCCGGGGGGTTCTCAGCTGCCTAGAGCCCTGGGACCCCCGCCTTTGACTCATGCTGGGATGGCTGGCCTATTGCGGGGTCGGCTGCCTGTTGTCTCTGGTTCTCTTTCCCTTTGGCCATGGGAACTCCAGCTGGGCCCTCCTTGTTCAGGGTGGGGGCATGCATTTATCTTTGGGATGTGTGGTCTCGGGTCTTCAGAGCTTTTCTTTTATGTTTCAAGGGCCTCAGATAAATATTGATGGATATCCTGGTCATGCAGCCACAATAACCTGGTGCAGCCACAATATCCTGGTCCTGAACACAGAGAAAACAGTGGAGATGACAGTGGACTTCAGGAAGAGCCCTCCAGCCCTGCCAGCACTCACCATCCTGGACAGAACTGTGATGTCAGTGGGCACAACAATTACCAGGGACCTGAAGTGGGACAGCAACATCAGCTCCATCATCAAGAGAGCCCAGCAGAGGATGTACTTCCTGCGTCAGCTGAGGAAGTTCAACCTACCCCAGAAGCTGATGGTGCGGTTCTACACAACCATCATAGAGTCTGTCATCATCACATCCATCACAGTGTGGGGCAGCTCAGCTTCCAAGCATGACCTCCACAGACTGCAGTGCATCCTCAGGTCTGCAGAGAGGACAATTGGGGTTAAGTTGCCTTCACTGCGGGACCTGCACGCCTCTAGAACCAGGAGGCGTGCAGAGAAGATCTTCACTGACCCGTCTCACCCCGGACACCATCTGTTTCATCTCCTCCCCTCAGGTCGGCGTTTCAGCCAGATGAGGATCAGGACATCCAGGCTACAAAGTAGTTTCTTCCCACAAGCCATCACTCTCATGAACAGTTAATTATCACACAAACAATATTTCAGTTTTTAAACTGCACCTTTTCAGACACTCTTATATAGTATCAAGTCCAACTCCACCCTCTGGAACTGCTGCTCAAACTAGTGTTTGTTCCAGAATGTTCCAGAATCTTACATCTCCTGCCTGTCTTTCTCTCCCCTCAGCCCAACCGGTCGCGGCAGATGACCCCCCCTCCTTGAGCCTGGTTCTGATGGAGGTTTCTTCCTGTTAAAAGGGAGTTTTTCCTTTCCACTGTCACCAAGTGCTGCTCATAGGGGGTCGTTTTGACTGTTGGGTTTTCTCTGTATTATTGTAGGGTCTTTACCCACAATACAAAGCGCCTTGAGGCGACAGTTTGTTGTGATTAGGCGCTATATAAATAAAATTGAATTGAATTGAATATTATCCCACCGGACCTAACGGTTACCTCACTGGACCCTTCTGTGCCACTAGACACCTTTAACTGCTGTTGCACTCAGCATTTTAACTTTAGACCCCTACTTCCCACAATATAAGGTTTATAGGTATGACCTTGTGTGTGCGCATGTGTGTGTGTGTGCGTGCATGTGGGCCTGAGTGAGTGAGGTAGTAATTGCAGATTATAGTTTATTTATTTTATTTCTTATTTATCTTATCTTATGTGAAAGTCTGATAATGTGCACTGTGAGCTCCTGTAACCAAAATCACATTCCCAGTATGCGTAGCGTTCCTTGGCCAATAAAGTTTGATTCTGATTCTGATGTAGCTGAAACAGGTGGGAAACTGAAACACCATATGTGCAGTCAGCTACAGGCTGAGATACCTGACACCTGGTATTCTTAATACATCATTAATCCCTTTTTTCATTAAGTGTGTGTGTGTGTGTGTGTGCGCGTGTGTGTGTGTGTGTGTGTGTGTGTGTGTGTGTGTGTGTGTGTGTGTGTGTGTGTGTGTGTGTGTGTACCTGCAGTGTGTGTCCTCACACCAGAGTAGACTGTATCTGTATCTGCAGGATGTTTTTCTGGAAGATAATCAGAGAACAAACACAAACATGTTTTCTGTGTTGAGAACACTGCAGTAACTCTGCAAACTGACTCCAAACTCTTTAGTTTTTATATTTTTATACTTTACGTGTATTTTATTTTGTTTTGCTTTTATTCATTTAAATGAAATGGTTGCAGCTGTAACAAAAGAAATTTCAATAAATCAAGTATTTCTGATCTGATCTGTTCTGACTTTCTACACTTTATCCACAAATGGCAGGTGAGTCCCTGCCTGTGGACACCTGAGGTTCACGTACTCAGCTTAGCTCTCCTTTTGTCCTTCTGTGTGATGTTGACATCAGCATAGGTCACATCCAGAGGAGGAGGTGAAGTTCTGGTTCCTGTGGAGGAGAGAAAAATCACAAACTGGAAACCAAACTACCTCCCATGTGCAGTGCTGATGTATTGCATGCACTAACTCCCCCCAAAACCCCATCCCCATAGAGACAGTGCCTGCTCCCAGACCACAAACCAAAGACCAACAAAAAACTACTTATGCAACCTGTTAACTGGCCGCTCCCAAATCACCAAAAACGCCTGAAAAAGGATACTCAAATTAAATCAGCTGCTGTTCCTGATCTCTTTGGAGTACATGCAAAAGCTTGGTCTCTTTGTGAAGAAGACAAGCTATATTTTTCATTTTTGTAGTCAAAAATGCTGTAACTGTAATGAGTATGTAGATATTAAGTTTTGAACACAGAAAAATTAGACAATTTTTGCCTCGCCTGGATTTTTCCTGTCTGTTTTTATGTAACTACACACTGAGTGTAGAAGGTATGGATTGGAAAATATAATGAAGCTGTAGAATGAAGTCTTTTTACTGTGTATTTCAAATTTTTATCAATATAGCACAAAAACCTACTGTTTTGTAAAGGCTTTTGTGTGTTGATGTCCAGGTGTGGTCTCACATGTGCCATTTGGAGACTCCAAGTGCCACATGTGAGCAGCCTTTGTTATCCAAACTTCGAATGGCTGTAACTCCTCAATGCTTCAACATACAGTCATCAATGAGGCTCTAATCAAAGATACTACCCTGAGGAATCCTCTGATATACAGAAAATTACTGATAGTACAAATTAATTATAATTATAGACATTATTCAAGATGGCGGCGCGCACAGACGCAGCGGCTCACGGCTCTTCCTTTCGGTGCTCTTTTTTGTACTTTTTGTATTTCACATTTGTTAGTTTTGGTGCATTTGTCTCCGCAAACAACTGCTACACACGCCAGGATCTTGTGGACATTGGCTACCGGCACAAGATATCAGTATTGAGTGATTTTCTTATCTCAAAGACCTCATAGTATCATATGACCCCAACAGAGCACTTCGCTCTCAGACTGCTGCTTACTTGTGGTTCCTAGGATACTTCAGAGTAGAATGGGAGGCAGAGCCTTCAGCTTTCAGGCGCCTCTTCTGTGGAACCAGCTCCCAGCTTGGATTCAGGAGACAGACACCCTCTCTATTTTTAAGATTAGGCTTAAAACTTTCCTTTATGATCAAGCTTATAGTTAGGGCTGGATCAGGTGACCCTGAACCCTCCCTTAGTTATGCTGCTATAGGCCTAGTCTGCTGGGGGGTTCACATAATGCACTGTTTCTCATTCACCTTATTTACTTTGTTTATACTCCACTCTGCATTTAATCATTAATTGATATTAATCTCTGGCTCTCTTCCACAGCATGTCTTTCTCTCCCCTCAGCCCAACCGGTCGCGGCAGATGACTGCCCCTCCCTGAGCCTGGTTCTGCTGGAGGTTTCTTCCTGTTAAAAGGGAGTTTTTCCTTTCCACTGTCGCCAAGTGCTGTTCATAGGGGGTCGTTTTGACTGTTGGGTTTTCTCTGTATTATTGTAGGGTCTTTACCCACAATACAAAGCGCCTTGAGGCGACAGTTTGTTGTGATTTGGCGCTATATAAATAAAATTGAATTGAATTGAATTTTCACTACACTCATAACATCCCAGACAACATAGCGAGACCGCCGGGGGCTCCGTGGATTGTTATCGGGTCTGGAAGGCGCCGCCGACGGCGGAGGGAGAGGAAGCAGAAGCGAGGCTGCAGGTCCGGCTTTATGCTGAAGCTGAAATGCCAACCACACAGACCTCCTCTGCCGAGCCTGTATCTCTCCAACGCCAGGTCCATGGTAAATAAAACGGAGAACCTAGAGTTAGAGCTGGCTGGTAATCGCTATGTTCGTGACTGCTGTGTAATGATTATGACCGAGACCTGGTTAAACCCGCAGATTCCCGATGCTAGCGTGCAGCTAGCAGGCCGCACTCTGCTACGCGGAGATCGGACCAAGGACTCCGGTAAGAGCAGGGGAGGGGGTCTCTGTATTTACGTGCATGAGGACTGGTGTAACAACGGAACAATCATAGACAAACATTGTTCCCCAGACCTCGAGTACATGTCTGTAAGATGTCGGCCCTTTTTTCTACCCAGAGAGCTAACAGTAGTGATCGTCACAGCTGTGTATATAGCTCCCGATGCTAACGTTAGCATGGCGCTCTCTCTCCTGCTGAACACCATTAATGAACAGCAGCGGGTCCACCCCGACGGTGTTCTTATTATCGCGGGAGACTTTAACAAGGCCAACTTAAAGACTGTACTCCCGAAATTCCACCAACATGTCAAATGTTCTACAAGAGGGGAGAACACTCTTGACCATGTTTACTCCAACATTAAGCACGCTTACAGAGCCAAACCCCTCCCCCACCTCGGCCAGTCCGACCATCTTTCCCTGCTGCTCACCCCAGCATACACCCCCCTCAGACGGAGAGCCAGGCCTACTGTAAAAACCATTACAACCTGGCCTGAAAATGCACTCTCCGACCTACAGGACTGCTTTGCATACACAGACTGGGACTTATTCGAACACGAGGACCTAGAAACATTCACAGGGACGGTACTGGACTACATTAAGTTCTGTATCGGAAATGTGACTGTTAGCAAAAACATCCGGGTTTTCCCTAACCAGAAACCCTGGATGAACAGCCAGGTCCGTTCACTCCTCAAAACCCGTGATGCTGCCTTCAGGTCAGGCGACAGAGCTCTGTACAGTGCTGCTCGAGCTGACCTGAAAAGAGGAGATAAAAAAGCCAAAACGGACTACAGGAGGAGAATAGAGTCCCATCTGTCCAGCAATAACACACGGGAGGTGTGGCAGGGCATTCAGAACATCACAAACTTCAGAGGCTGTGATGTGACTGCAGGAGACCTGAGTGTGTCACTAGCAGAGGAACTTAACTGTTTCTTTGCTCGCTTTGAGACACCTCAGGACCACCCATCTGCTCCAGTCCTGCCCCCCCCCCCCCCCAGCCTGCACCCCACTCACTGTCCAGGAGCATGAGGTATGGCGCGTGCTCCTGGCAGTGAACCCCAGGAAGGCTACCGGACCAGACGGAGTACCTGGCAAGGTGATCAGAGCGTGTGCCCACCAGCTCACCCTGATTCTCACCAGGATTTTCAACCGCTCCCTGGCCCAAGCAGTCATCCCCCCTGCCTAAAAACAGCCACAATCATCCCCGTGCCCAAAAGGTCATCTGTCACCAGCCTAAATGATTACTGCCCTGTGGCCCTCACACCGGTAATCATGAAGTGCTTTGAGAGGCTGGTTCTCCAGCACATCAAAGACCATCTGCCCCCCACTTTCGACACCCATCAGTTTGCATATCGTGCAAACAGATCCACAGAGGACGCCATCGCTGTAGCTCTCCACTCTGTGTTGAGCCACTTGGAGCAGCAGCAGAGCTACGCTCGCATGCTCTTTGTGGATTACAGCTCAGCATTCAACACAATCATCCCGGACATTCTCACCACCAAACTGCACACCCTGGGCCTCCCCCCTCCCACATGTTCCTGGATCAAGGACTTCTTAACCAACCGGCCCCAGACTATGAGACTTGGCCCCCATCTCTCCTCCACCCGCACACTGAGCACTGGCTCCCCACAGGGCTGTGTGCTGAGCCCCCTCCTGTACTGCCTCTACACCCATGACTGCAGTCCGGCCCACAGTAACAACCTCATCGTCAAATTTGCTGACGACACCACAGTGGTCGGACTCATCTCAAAGGGAGATGAGGCAGCTTACAGAGAGGAGGTCTTGAAGTTGACAGCCTGGTGTTCAGAGAACAACCTGGTACTGAACACCATGAAAACCAAAGAGATCATCATCGACTTCAGGAAGCACAGGACTGACCCAGCTCCCCTCTACATCAACGGCTAGCGTGTGGAGAGGGTCCACACCTTCAGGTTTCTTGGTGTCCTCATCTCTGCTGATCTCTCTTGGTCAGATAACATCACAGCTTTTATCAAGAAGGCTCAGCAGCGACTTCACTTCCTGAGGGTCCTCAGGAAGAACAACTTGGACTCAAACCTGCTGCTGACCTTCTACCGCTCATCCATTGAGAGCCTGCTGACCTACTGTATCACAGTATGGTACGGCAGCTGCACTGAGGCAGACAGGGTCAGGCTTCAGAGGGTAGTCAAGACAGCACAAAGAATCGTTGGCTGCCCTCTCCCCTCCCTGATGGACATCTACACCTCCCGCTGCATCAGCAGAGCCAGAAACATCATCAAGGACAGCTCACACCCTGGCTTTGACCTGTTTGACCTGCTGCCCTCTGGCAGGCGCTACAGGTGCATCAAAGCCAGAACAGACTCAGGAACAGTTTCTTCGCCAGAGCAATCACCACCCTGAACTCACACACTCACCCACTGTAACTGTGCAACACCCACATCTCTGTGCAATATTAGATTATTCATACTGAACAATATCTATCACTCCTATATTGTGTAATATCCAGTATTCATTCACTAGTGCAATATTCATTCACCAAGTGCAATATTCATCATCTTCATTATTATATGTATGCCTTTATTTACTTTTCTTACAATGTACAGATGCACCAATGTATGTATATATTTTTATACATTCTATTTTTTGTATATTTTATACATTGTTTATTTTCTGTATATTTCTTGATTATACTAGACTATAATATTTTTATTTTTTATTTTAGAGAATTTGATTTTCTATTGCATGGCACTGAACAGCAGTGGCCCTCCTATCTCATTGTACATCCTGTATAATGACAATAAAAGGCATTCTATTCTATTCTATTCTATTCTGTTCTATTCTATTCTATTCTATAAATCAGAGGTTGCCCTAATTTGTAAAAGAAGGAAAATATTAGGCCTTCATTCACAACCCCCCCCCCCCCCGAGTCTATTTTCAGTGATTCCTTCACACACAAAATAAATAAATTGTATATTGATCAAAACTTACAGTAAATGTAAACACTACATATACACATAAAATAAAAAAAAAAACACAATCCTCCCAATAGTCCTTCTCTGATACACAACTTACAACCCCCCCACCCCCACAGACAAAACTTCCACAAAGTATAAAGCTTTTTGTAAAACTTTAGACACTTACTGCTCAAACAACGCTCTGAGCCATGACCTCCTCATCCTGCTGTAATAAACATAATAAAGACCCCCGTAAAAGCCTCATCGAGACCAACAACCTTCCCTGCCCCCAACACTGCTCTTGCAAATTTACATATTTAAAGCACACACACAATATAAGTGGCCTAACAACAGCATACGGTGATATTTTCTGTGTAATAGTGCATGTCAAGCTCACCATTACATACATATTTACATCTAAACGGCATATAATACGAGGACGAGCTGAGAAAAAGTTACACTAACTATAATCGCCTTCTGTGAGTAACAGCTGTTCGTTTGCGGGATTCCACAGCCATAAAACCGGTCAAATCAGCGATGAAGTCCTCTAATAAATAATAATCCACTCTCATGAGTCATTTTGTCACTTCGTTGAATAAATATAGTTTGTTTTTGATGCATTTTATTGGCTATCCATCTGTGGTTTTGGATTTTGGGTCAGACTCGACCAATCAGAAAGATTGGACAACATTTGGGGCATGTCCAGAAAAGTCACATGACGCTGTCTGGTTATTATTGGCTCTGGAAAACCCATTACATAATATGATTGGCCAAATGAGGTGTCAATCCAATCCTGACGGTCTAGTCTGTCATATAAAAGCATCGTAAGAGCAGACTGCAGCGTTACGGTGACGCTCTGAGGCTTCAAAGTCGGAGAGCGCTACAAACGTCCCGCGGGCGGGACACTGCCAGTTGACAGGTTAAAAATGATCTATTATGAGATTCAATTGGCTTCTCTCAAAATGTAAAGGAGACCACCCACCACTTTAATCATACTCTGGATCTTGTCCTGACATATGGCATAGAAACTGAAGACTTAACAGTATTCCCTGAAAGCCCCCTCCTGTCTGATCATTTCTTAGTAACATTTACATTTACTTTAATGGATTACACAGCAGTGGGGAATAAGTTTTATTACAGTAGAAGTCTTTCTGAAAGTGCTGTAACTAAGTTTAAGGATCTAATTCCTTCATTATTATGCTCTTCAGTGCCAACACAGTGCAGAGCATCTTCAGGATTCTATTTTTAAGATTAAGCTTAAAACTTTCCTTTATGATCAAGCTTATAGTTATGGCTGGATCAGGTGACCCTGAACCCTCCCTTAGTTATGCTGCTATATGTCTTGGCTGCTGGGGGGTTCCCATAATGCACTGTGTTGGATATTTTTATCATCTGATATTGGTATTTAACTATATCATTTATTAGTACCTATATAAATCTGAATTCATGGTCACATTATATATTATTTGTCACCTATATTGTCACTCACACACTGGAACACTGCATGCTTTAGGTGAGTGGAAAGGACTGAGGCATGCTCAGCCAGGGCCTTGGGTTTTTTTCCACTAGTAGAACTGCACTCATTCATATTTAGAGGCTCACCTTTGTACACAGTGCACTTTTGACACAGTATTGCCATAGTGAAGGTCTAAAAGCGGGGAGTGTGTGTCCTGAAAAGGGGGGTTGAAGTTCCACCTGAGCTACTGTAATAATGTAAGGGAGTATTGAGATAAGACCGCCCTAAAGTGTTTCTAGTAATGTGAAAATATGGATAGTAGTGCTCTGGTGGGAGGTGTTTTCACGTGGAAAAGTTGTTTGTTTATGACAGCCCGGAGAACAGTCTTGGAGCCATTGCATGAGGATCAAACTCATAATGGATTGGGAGCATCCTTCTATGCCCATTGTTCCTGATAACAGCAGGGGGTGTGAGTTTGGGCGATAAAAGGCAGAGGCAAAGTTGGGAGAGAGCTCTTTTTTTTTAGCTTTTTAGCTCTCTTTTTTTAGCGCACTTTTTGCTCTTTCTCTCGCCCCTTTTGCAGCGGCTCAGAGGCACTCAACTCCCGGGAGGGCTTCTTTGCTTTCTTATACTCTGTTAAACTCTGGACCTCTTCTTTCACCCCAGTTTACTCACTTTTTCACTCATTACTTTCTTCCACTCTCTTGTACTTTACTTCTCCCCTCTTACCTTTTAACTTCACTCACTTAAGGTCCTTTCCTCTCCTTCTACTCTTTTTGTGTGTCTGTGTATTTCTCAGTCTCAACTATGTTACTGTCTGTGTTTTGGTCTTTGTCTGTGTTTTGTGTAACTGAGATGTCTAATAAACAGCCTGCACTGGAACCTGGTCATCCCAGTGATTTATTGGAAACTTTGGATTTAATGGGGTTGGAATTTTTGGCCAGAAGGAACATGGAGACCCTTAAAAATGTTACCAACAACTGTTTCTTTTCATTCACCTTATTTGCTTTGTTTATACTCCACTCTGCATTTAATCATTAGTTATTATTAATCTCTGTCTCTCTCCCCGCTCAGCAGATGACCCCCCCTCCCTGAGCCTGGTTCTGATGGAGGTTTCTTCCTGTTAAAGGGAGTTTTTCCTTCCCACTGTCACCAAGTGCTGCTCATAGGGGGTCGTTTTGACTGTTGGGTTTTCTCTGTATTATTGTCGGGTCTTTACCCACAATACAAAGCAGCTACAGTAGTTAAGAAAATGACAGAAATGTGTTTCAAAGATAATAAGTGAATATGAATAAATCAAAGTCTGACTGTCACCTGAATGAGAAACACATTTCTCACTGAGTGAGTTTGACACATTTCATACCTCTCTGTTTCCTCCACAGACCCACACCTCCAACCAGGACCAGGACCAGGACCAGGAGCAGGACTACAGGGAGGACCAGGAGATAAAGAGGCAGGGAGGAGCTGGAGGAGGAGGAGGAGTCTGGAGAGAAGGAGGAAGGAGGAGGATTACAACAGGAAGCAGAAGAAGAGGAGAGAGTAGAAAGAGGAAGAGGAGGTGAGGTTGTTGTGGTGGGAGGAGGAGGATCTGCAGGAGAAATGATGATGATGGTTCAGTCAGTGATCAGCTTTTTATCAGCTCAGCAGGTTAGCTTTACACAGGAAGTGATGCCAGTGTCCTGACCTCTGACCCTCAGTCTGCTCTGAGGAGATGATGGATGAATATCAGTAGAACACTTGTAGAGACCTTCATCAGACTTCTGAACGTTAGACAGAATCCACTCTCCTTCAGGTCCAGATCCAAGATCACCACCATCTCTGAAGAAATAAGATTTTGGTCTAGAACCATCTCTGGGTTTACAGCGCAGAGTGACATCACTTCCTGTCCTCACAGGAAGTGCAGGGATCTCCAGGATCACACCTTTATCTGACCAACAGAGACACAAACAGAGTGATGCAGAGACACCAACAGAGCAGAGACACAGCTGGAACATCTGTCTGTACCTGACACAGTGAAGGAGACTCCATCGCTCTGCTGTCCAGATGGATTCACACAGAAGTAACTTCCATCAGAGGAGACGGAGAGATCCAGAAGACATGAGGAACTGTTAACCTTCTTAAAGCCTGCAGCTGCTCCACAGTCCTCAGTGAGTCCTCCTCTGGTCCTCCTCACTGTCCATCCATCAACACAGCTCAGAGACACTGAAGAAGATCCACTGAAGAACTGCTGAAGGTTTGGACTGACTGACAGAGACACTGGAGGACACACAGACAGAGTAAATGTGTTTGTGTTCTTGTTGGAGTCTCACTGATTGTTTCACTTCCATCAACTCACCTGCAGAAACAGTCAGAGCAGACAGCAGCAGCTCACACACACCTGCAACAGGAGGACAGAGGTCACTAAAGGTTAGAGGTCACTAAAAGTTAACATGTTTACTGTGAACTAATGAGTTAGTGTGTGTCAGATCAGAATCAGAATCAGAATCAGAATCAGAAGGTTTTTATTGCCATATGGGTGAACAGGTTCACAGCATTAGGAAATTGCTGCGGTACTTCGTGCTTACAGAAAAAAAAAAAACAAATAAGTATAAAAACTATAAGACAATATACAAGTATACAAATTGCAAATATACAGAGATATTAGAGCTATAACTATAGCACAATATTACAAAATTACAAAATATACAGTGCAGAGACTAATTAAAAGATAAAAGAATGTAGACTATATTCCACTAATATGTACATCAGTGCAGTCAGACAGGTGCATAGACATAGGGTCATCAGCGTTTGTGGAGGGTGGTGGTAACAGTCTTAGGGTTATTGTTCATGAGTCCAACAGCAGAGGGGAAGAAACTGTTCTTATGGCGGGAGGTTCTGGTCCGTATGGACCGTAGCCTCCTGCCTGAGGGGAGAGGGTCAAAAAGTCTGTGCCCAGGGTGAGAGTGGTCGGCTGTGATCCGACCTGCACGCCCCAGTGTCCTGGAGGTGTACAGGTCCTGGAGAGATGGGAGGTTACAGCCAATCACCTTCTCAGCAGAGTGCACAACGCGCTGTAGTCTCTGTTTGTCCCTAGTGGTGGCTCCAGCGTACCACACAGTGATGGAGGAGGTAAGGATGGACTCAGTGATGGCAGTATAGAACTGCACCATGGTCCTTGCTGGCAAGTTGAATTCCTGGCAACCAGGAATTTCTTCCTGGTAGTTCCCAGGAAGCGAAAAGAGTCCACTGTGGTGATGGGGGTGTCAGTCAGGATGATGGAGGGTAGAGATGGAGGGTAGATGAATAAGTCCTCCACAGGTTTGGGGTGAGAACTTTTAGTTTTGCTCTCTGGTTGTCAAACATCTCTTTGTGGAGTTCCTTTGTGAACATACAGGTGTGGTGCAGTGACACATGGTAATCAATATTTATCAATTTAACATCTGATCACTTTAAACCATACAACGTGTGCTGCCTGTGTTTTATGCTTTCAAATGTGCCGACAGCCTCCTGCAGCTTGCTGGCTGAAGAACTGTAAAATATTATGACTTCTGTAGTTAAATAAATATTTTATATGAAATATTAATATCATTATAAAGTATCTAGTAGTAATAATAATAATAATAATAATAATAATAACATACATTAGCAAAAATTTTTACTGTTAGTTGGCAATGACAAGTGCTGGAGAAATTGTTTAAAGCATTTATTAAAAGAAGAAATAACACATCATGAAAACAATACTGCACATAAAACTGTATTACTGGATAATATCAAAAATAAAAATAATTATTCTGCATAAAAATGTCCCCATCACTGTTAAATAAATGTTTGTACTGTTTGTCCTGTTCCTGGAACCTTGTTTGGTCACATGGTCCTGGGCCGTGTGACCAGCATTGTGTCTTTGGTTCTTTTAGGGCTCCGCCTGTTCCCAATCCTCTCATTATCCTCTCTTGACAGTCACTTCCTGTTTTATTTTGACAGTCTCCTGTTCTCCATGCTTTGTGTTTGGTTTTGCTTCCTTTGTGTTATTAGTTTCATTTGTTTCTGGATTTGGTCATTTTGGTATGTTGGATTTTGTTATTCAGTTTCAGCAATAACAGCTGTTTCAGTTTAGCGCCGCCTCGTGTCCTGGCTTTGGGTCCTCCTCTGCCAGCCTCACAGTCAAACTGTGATACAAATCTGGAGTCATGGATGAAGATTTATTGTGTTTAGTGGTGGACATTATATTATACATTACGCAGCATGCTGTTTCTCCAGGATCAAGAATTATATGTGAAAAAACAAATTCTTAGAAGTTAAAACACAAACATTTGCAGCATCAAGTGGAAAAGGATTTAAAGATTTTTAAGAACTATCTTATGCAGGCTGTGAATCTTCAGAGTACAACAACAACAAAAAAGCTGCCTCTTGAGGAATACAAATGAACTACCAGAAAAGTGATCTACA
The DNA here is from genome assembly GCF_007364275.1 of Archocentrus centrarchus. NCBI lineage: Eukaryota > Metazoa > Chordata > Actinopteri > Cichliformes > Cichlidae > Archocentrus > Archocentrus centrarchus. Next base: position 2,248,818 of record NW_022060271.1, read on the forward strand.
AACAGAAAGTTACTGCATTTGAGATTCAAGTATGATAAATTAATGGCCTCCTAACAGGATGCACGTCTCTTAAGACGTATTTTATGATCAGTGTGAAAAGTGTGAGAGGATTTTCTTCATGTTTGCTGACAAAACCTGAAATCCCAGCCAGCGATAATGAGTATCACAACAGTGGTTATAAACTTTTGCTGTTACCAAAGGCTCTATGCATAAAACCATAAAAAAGAACATAAAAAATGCAACACTCAAACACAACACTGGTAGTGCAAATAATATGAAATGAATACAGCAGAAAATTAGGATATCCTGATCACAAGCATACCTACATACCTACATACCTACCCCATTTTCTTCTCTATTTTTGTTTATCCTGTTTTCCAGCTGAGGACCATACCAGCTGCTCCACACTCAGCTGAGAACCACTCTACTGTGAGCTGGAGGCCACCACCTGATGAAGCCAGCAGGACGGCATTATCCACAAAAAGCAGAGACGAGACTCTGAGGCCACCAAGGAGGAAGCCTTCTGCCACCTGGCTACGCCTAGAAATTCTGTCCATACAAATTATGAACAGAATCTGTGATAACGAGCAGCCCTGGTGGAGTCCAACACCCACAGGAAATTAGTCCAACTTATTGCCGGCTATACGGACCAAGCTCTCACTGCGGTTGTACAGAGACTGAATGGCCCACAACAACGGGCCAGACACCCCATACTCCTGCAGGACCTCCTACAGGATACTGACTGGCTGGTCAAACTCCCACACATGCGAATATCCTTCAGAGGATAAAGGGCTGGTCCAGCGTTCTATGACCAGGACGAAAACCACATTGTTCCTCCTGGATCCGAGGTTCGACTAACAGACGGACCCTGCTTTCCAGCATCCTGACTGAGGAGTGTGATCCCCTGAAAGTTGGAGCACACTCTCAGGTCTCCCTTCTTACAGATGGGGACCACCACCCCAGTCTGCCAATCCAATGGCACTGCCCCAGATCCAGTGACGTGCAGTCAGGGGAGGCAGGTGAGGCACGGCCTCACCTGTCATCGTGGAAATATAAAATTAAAAAATAAATTAAATGGTTATATTCATTCAGTGATTTGTATTTTAAAGTTCTTTTCCATTTAACTACACCATTTTTAGATTAGTTTTTTCAAAATCGCTGAATTTTCGCATTTGCCGGTCAAATACTAAGAGACGAACGGTGAGGCACCAGCCCGGCGAGCCGCACCACGGATTGCGCAATCCGTGGTGCGGCTCAGTATAGTCATTGCCAATGACTACTAACTGTGCTGGCATGCTATGCAGTGAGACCGGATTACTTTCCCTTTGCATGTGGCTATTAAAATGTTCTAACACTTTTACTATATGAACTAAATTTCCATATTTTAGCTGGTGTATATAATGCACAGTTTTTGTTTTGTTTTTTTCATTAACAACTGTATGTGTGTGTAATGCATTCTTGTGTTGAGCGATCATGAAACTGCTGCGAAGAGACACTAGGTGAGGCACGCAGTTCTCGTGCCTCATGGTAGGGGGCGCTGGTGATCCCAGGGACTCTACGACTCCTCGGCGGCAAGCTACCATAAACAGTTAGCAAGGCCAGTTAGTTTTTCCTGTTGCTTGGCCTTATGTTCAACATGGAAGATTACATAACTCAACTGAAAGAATTTTCTAAACTGGACTTTCAATCGAAGCAGAAGATAATAATTAAAGGAAGACCAACACCGGAGCTAAAAGGTTTGCTTCAGACTATGTTAATGTTAAACAAAACAACTGTTGCCAATCAAATGGTGAATAAGCTATATGTTTGTAAATCTGATGTGATGACGTCAGTGCCTCACCAGTCACGACCCTCACCGCACGTCACTGCCCAGATCTCCATGTGATGTTGCAGAGGCCCTGCCACCAAGGAGATGTTTAACCACATCAGTGACTTCACCCCCAGTGATGGTCCCCAGACTCTGCTTCCACCTCAGAAGGTGTGTCAGTGGGATTAAGGAGTACCTCAAAGTATTCCTTATACCGTCCCATTATAGCCTCAGTTGAGGTCAGTAGCACTCCACCTGCACTATAGACTGTGTGAGTAGAGCACTGCTTCCCCCCCTGAGTCACCTGATGGTTTGCCAGAATCACTTCAAGACTGTCCAAAAGTCTTTTTCCATGGCCTCACCGAACTCCTCTCACACCCCAGTTTTTGATTCAACAACCGCTTGAGCTGCCTTCCGCTTGGCCTGCTGGTACCCATCAGCTGCCTCTGGAGCCCCACAGGTCAACCAAGCCCAATAGGACTCCTTCTTCAGCTTGATGGCTCCCTTCACCTCCGGTGTTCACCATCTGGTTCGGGGGTTAACACCACGACAGGCACCAACCACCTTGCAGCCACAGCTCTGAGCAGCAGCCTCAACAATGGAGGTGGGGAACATGGTCCATTCAGAATTGATGTCCTCAGCCTCCCTCGGAATGCTGTTGAAGTTCTGCCGGAAGTGGATGTTGGAGATCTCTTGGACTCATGTCAAATAAGCATCCTCATGTCCAGTGTCCAGTACATACAGCCGCTAATCTGATTGCAAAATCAATCACCAACCTGCGAGCTAGAGTGTCCTGGTGCCACGTGCACTTAATGACATCCTTATGTTTGAACATGGTGTTCATTATGGACAAACTGTGGTTTGCACAGAAGTCCAATAACAAAACACCATTCAGGTTCAGATCGGGCAGAGGCAGACGTTCCTCCCAATCACACCCCTCCAGGCCTCACTGTCATTGCCCACGAGAGTGTTGAAGTCTCCTAACAGGACAATGGAGTCACTGAACAGAGCACCCTCGAGCACCCTGCCCAGTGACTCCAAGAAGGGTGGGTACTCTGAACTGTCATTCAGCGCATACGTGCAAACAACAGTCAGGACAAGCTACACATATCAAACATGTAAAACGTTAAGTTAGCTCAGTTTGTTGTAGTTGTTGGTCTCACTCATTGTTGTTCTCTCACAGCAAGTTGGTCCAACATAATATTACAGTGTGGTTACTCCAAAAATTAAACACAAACATTTCATTTTAAAAAACTTTATTCACTTTACAAATATGAAAAACACATTAACAAAAGACAGGATTTCATAAACTGATGGCAGTGAACATGTCTGGATACCAATACAGCAGCACAGACCATGAAGTACAATCAGCAGCAAACATGCAGAATGATGGCAGCAGCTACAGCAAAGGGCCCATAAAGATTGGTGTCTCTCCTTCCTTACAGAATCCATATTTATACCCATCATTAATCTTTGATTACTAAATACTAATTAATATTGTACCAGGAGCCTCACTAAAACTGACCAATCACATTTTAGTTAAATCTGCATGTGACGCGCTACGACACCAAGGGAAATCGACTGAAGAAATGTTAAATGCTGAACCGAAAACAGACATAAGGCCATCCCTTAACTAGGTTTGATATGTAGGAAATTTGTCTTTATGGTTTGCGCAAGTTTTATCTGTGAAAGATACGATTTTAACCCCACACTTTATTAAACAAGCCTAAATCTGTTCTGAGCGAACAGGGCCAGTGATGTCAGTTACTCTAATCTGACTACTTTTTCTCCGTAACGAGTAATCTAATGCGTTACTATTTGCAGTCCAGTAATCAGATTACAGTTACTTATCCAAGTCACTGTGTGTTACTATTGTTGTCATGTTCCTCAGTACAAAGATATATTGTTGCTTTCTTCTTGCGTCTCGGGGAGTGACGTCTGACAGATGTGACAGTTAAGTCCAGTTTTCATCATGAGGACAATAACAGCACAGACACACAAACATAAACAATGGAGGGAGGAGAGAGATGTGTGTTTTCTAGCTGAAATACAGGAACTTTTGTGAGTCTGTGTCAGCTAAAGATGACAACATCAAGGTTAGTTGTGCGCTCTGTGCTGGTGACAAAGTGCTATCTAGCTTCAAAAACACTACGTCAGATATGAGGAAACATCTGGAGTCACGGTGCAGTCACACTTACAGAGGAGTCCCACCAGGTGGTGAAGCAGAGCTGAGGCTGATGCAGGAGCCCCCCAGCACCCAAACAACAGAAGCTGGACTTCAGTACAAAGCAGTAAGGGGGGGTCTGAAGAAGCTGGTGGGACAGTATGTAGTAGAGGAAATGCTGCCCTTAAACACGGCTGACTTGCTCTCGTTTTATTATTGTCATTTTTATGTTGAGGCAGCGGGGGCAGGGTGCCAAAAAGTGATTTTTGGTGTTTGCCAAGAAATTATCTCCTGTATTTAAATGGCTGTAAATGACTTGATGACCTATAATCTGTGAAGCATATATCAAACATATCTCATGAATGATTTCAGGTCATTGTGAGTGACAAACAGCATTTCTATCACAAGGTGGAAGCTGCACTCAGTTTTTGGCAAAGTGACTTTTATATATTCATTTTTTTAATCAAGGTAAAAACTGTCTGACATTAAAAATGTCTTTTTAAACAGAAATCTGTCTCAGAGCTGCAGAAATCACAACAAATATAACATCACAGATCTATGAAGATATTTGAAAAAGCTCTGGATTGATTATAATGCAGGTACAATAACACAGACTCCTAAAGATTGTTGAAAAACAGGTTATTTCTGCATTTTATATATAAGCCCTTCATAAATCATGCTGACTGCACTCTGTTTACCAATATAAGCAAAGACATTACACATAAAAACACAGAAACATCAGGATCACTTTATGACAGACGATCACTTTTTGGCACAACACCAGCAGCTGTTGATGTAACTAATAAAGTGACTTGTAATCTAACTTAGTTACTTCTACAATTAAGTAATCAGTAAAGTAACTAAGTTACTTTTAAAGGAGTAATCAGATTACTTTTTCAAGGTAACTATGCCATCACTGAACATGGCTTGCTAGAAGGTGTGCTCTTGTTGTGCTCCAGCTTCCACCAATACCTATTAGCGTGTATTGCGCACTACTGCCAATATTTCTCAAGTGAGTGTTAAGTTAGATGAAGGAGGTTTCTTCCTGTTTAAAGGGAGTTGTTCCTTTCCACTGTCGCCAAGTGCTGCTCATAGGGGGTCGTTTTGACTGTTGGGTTTTCTCTGTATTATTGTAGGGTCTTTACCCATAATACAAAGCGCCTTGAGGCGACAGTTTGTTGTGATTTGGCGCTATATAAATAAAATTGAATTGAATTGAATTGAATGAACCTTCTCAAAACTCCAGAGTGAAAGCCCATATATATATATATATATATATATACATGGGCTTTCACTGTGGAGTTTATATATATATATATATATATATATATATATATATATATATATATATATATATATATATATATATATATATATATATATATATATTGCTTTGTATCAAGCCATTAATGTTATTTTGGCTCTTATTCTGGTTCCTTATTGTGGTTCCTTATCGCCACTTGTTGCCTGCACACAAAAAAATAAAGGTAAATTTTTGTACCCAAAAGGTACTTTTATCAGGAAAGTTCCCTCTAAGTACAGAGATGGACCCTTGGGGTGATTTACTCTGGACCATCAGAGGTACAAAATCACTGGTCAGAGCAAATGGTACAAAAGTGTACCAATAGAAGTCAGTGTTGGGTGGGGTGTTTCCTCCCAGACGACAAAAAAGGCGCCAGAAATGTAAAATGGTGGACTCTCCGGTTTTATGCTGCCTGTCCACCGAAGAACTTATTCAAAAAATATCTAAAGCTGGAATAAAAATGAATGAAGACGAGGCAAGAAGATTCAGTGGTAAGTAATCTGACCTATTCCTGTTCATGGTCTAACTCAGTCTCCATTCATTTAAAATTTCAGACTAACATGCTAACAGTACCTAGCATGTTGTGTGCACAGGGCGTTACCCAACTTCTCTGCAATTTCAGAATATTAGTATTTTAGTGAAGTACTATCACAAGAGCTAAGTAATCCCATCTTTTTTTGTTTAACTACTTTGTTTGGGGCTTGTATTAGCTGTGGGGTCTCCTTTAAAGCTCCCTTCAGCTCAGCTACACCATCTATCCAAAAAAAAAAAAACTCAGCGAAATTTACTTGAACTAGAAGCTGCATTTCTAGCTTTTGTTATTTTGGTTAGATTTGAATTACTAGCTGCCTTTAACAATAATAATTGACAATGTGTTTGTGTATTCTACAGTGTATTGATGAGGTTGACAGAATTCACCCTTCAACATCTGCCATCTGTCAAGACGGCTTTGCTGGTGTCTTGCCAAGTGTACTTAAGCTTGCACAGGGAAAGTCTGTGCTGGCAAAACAGTACTGTGACGCAAGAAAAGATGCCCTGGCTGAAGATCTACCAGGTAGTCACAATCATCTTGCTAATAAATGTGAAAGTAGATCTGCTGTAGTTACGCTCTGTATGATTTTTTTTTCTTTTTTTGCATTTGAGGAATCGACTTAAGGGCTGGACTCATCCTCCTGCCATCCATCTTCAGAGAAAAGATTGAACACTACATCACTTTGGGAAAGGTAGGCATCTGAACTGTAGTAAGATCTTGTTCAAATAAGTGAAGAGGAAAGAAAAATGACTCGAGTAAGGAATTATTTTTACTATATTGATATTTTGATCACCATTTAACATATTTAAAGTTGTATTACTTAATATTTTAAACTTGTAAATTAACACTAAGGTTTTTAAATTATTTTACATAAATTAATTGGAAAAATGTCTTTTGCTGCTTGGTTATTTATTTATTTTTTTCTTAATTTATATAGAAAGATGCTGCTACACCCTATCCAACCATTCAACTGGTGGATAATAAGTGGAAGACGGTGATGACCAGTGCCGGGCCCAGTCTGGTGAAAGTAGAGTAGATGTTATGTCACTGCACGAGCCTAAGTGAAGCCTTTATAACAGCCTTCAGTATGTACTTTGTTTTCAACATTACATTCTTCTGTCTTCTGTTCACTTCTTGTTTTAAACTGAATGAACTGATGTTAAATTATACATTTTGATAAATAAAGAATATTTTTGTGAACCTAAGGGTTTGTTTTTGTCTCTCAAAGGTACCATTAGCCATGTCGCTCCAGCTGTACCTCATTGGGTACATAATTTGTACCTTTGTAATGGGTACAGTATTGTACCTGTACATAAAGGCACATATTTGTCACCAGAGGTACAGAAATGTTCTTCTAAAGGTACAGACAATAAGGTACAAAATTGTTCCTAGATTTAGAGGTACAATGTTGTACTCCACTAGGGTACAGCTGGAGCGACAAAGCCTTCGTACCTTTTTAGGTCCATTCTCGTCCCTCAATTTCTTAGTGTGTGGGGACATTAAATGGTGTGACACACCCCAGCTACATGTGTCACAGCTGCTGTGTTTACCACTCAGACAAAACAATCAGCTTGTGATGATATGATGTGTTCCTTCACTCCCTGCTGGTAAATTAAGCTAGCAGCTGAAAGTACTGTATTAATCAGGAATAAACACTGAAAATATATAGTTAATGCCTTAGGCCAGGGATACTCAACTTGATCTAGCCGAGGGCCACATTTGGAAAATGAGAAGTGACCGAGGGCCAGCCATTAAACTACATTCATATAAAATGAGCAAACTTTAAAAAAGACTGATAGCTTGTGCTCATATTTTGATGCATTTTATTAGCTCCACTGCAATTCAGCAAGATATATTTTGAACCATCTTGAACAGCATAGCTGGAACGTTTCCTATTATGCAGGCAAATATTGGACAAATTCAAAAATGAAAATGATTATTAACAGTTCTTAGCCATAGAATGAACATATTTCAGCTCTTTTGGTGTGAAAGCTGTTTATAAAATATATTAAACACATAACTGCACAGTGCAAGCCACCAAATGTTGGAATAGTTCAGAAATACAATTTAAAAAAAAAAAAAACTGCTTTACTATATTTCAGTTATTTTAAAGTTTGGAACAGACAGCACAGGTATGTAATCAGATGTTTATGTTTTAACCTCTTCATGCATCACATACTATTAGTTACTGACTACATGCTTAATGTGAGGTAACACATCTCATTTCCTTTGAGAGCTTACTGAAGTTTGGTTTCTGAGAGGTCAAGGCAATATGCAAGCACTGGTTGAGATGTGAGTCGGTGAGTCTATTGCGCTTTTTGTCCTTAATTAGATTCATCACTGAAAACCCCGACTCGCATATGTAATGTATATAGCGAGTCTTTTAGAGTTCGGATACTGATGAACAGAGTGTGCCCAAAATTCACACAGTCTCTCCTCTCTGAACTTGGCTTTTAGGACATCATTAGCCTGCATCTGGACCAGTTCCAGCTGGAAAGCGCCCTCACTGATAGCAGGCACAGCGTTTTTTGCCTCTGCTGGGCAGCTCCCGGTGACAGCAACGGCGAACGGGTTGCGCACAAACAGTAGCAGTTGCTGTGGGATTTTGAAGTTGTGAAACCGCGATCTGAAGTTCTCTGACAGATTTTTTAACAGTGCTACCATTCGTGACAGCACAATCCCATTTGTAGGAACATCACGCAGGGTAGGGAAGTGAAGTTTTTTCCCCTCTATGTCCGTCACGAATACGCCCAAGGTTGTCTGAAAAGCGCTCACTTTTTCAAAGAGCTCTCCCACATTCGAATCCCCACCTTGGAGCTGCAGGTTAAGATGGTTCAAGTGATTAGTGATATCACACAGAAATGCAACCAGAGCCACAGATTCCTGATCTTGCATAAACTGAGAGAACTCATCTGCTTTCTTTGTTTTTTGACCGGAAAGAAATTCTGTGATTTCTTTGCGCAGTGCAAAGAAGCGCTGTAGGACTCGCCCCCTGCTCAGCCATCTGACATCATTGTGCTGTAGTAGGTCTGAATATTGAGCTTCTTGCTCCTGTAGTAGCATTTTGAAAAGCCGGTGCTGTAAACTTGAAGTTGAGCGAATGTGATTTACAATTTTGATCACTGTGTCCATCACTCCTTTCATTTCACCAGACAGTTTGGCACACAACACCGTCTGGTGAATGATGCAGTGTAGTGAACTAACTGTGGGGTGGTCCGCTATGAGACGTGATGCTAAGCCCCTCTCTCGTCCTATCATAGATGGCCCACCGTCAGTTACAAGGAGGTTGATTTTATCCAGCTCCAGAGAATTCTTATCAAAGAAACTTTTCATAGAATTGTACATGGCCTCACCTGTTGCATTGCTCTTGATGGGCAAAAGGCACAGCAGCTCCTCTTTGAAAAGCTCCCCGTTAAAATATCTCACAAACACGGACAGCTGTGCAGTGTCTGTTGCATCTGTAGACTCGTCCATAGCTATTGACATGTAATCCACACACTTCAGTTCAGCAAGTAAAGTAGAAAAACTGTCCTCATACAAAGTTTCTAGTCTCCGTGCCGCCGTTGAATCCGAAAGCTGAACCTGCTTCACGCGGTTAACGATGTCCTCTTTGTGTTTGTCACCGGCAAACAACTCCTCCACGATTCCCAAAGTGCACACTTTCACAAGCTCAGCGTCCACAAATGGCTTGCCCTTTTTAGCCAGCTCCCAGGTTACACGCAGTGAAGCAGCGGTGGCTTTTTCAGCAGCAGTAGTGGAAGTCTTCAAGATTGTTGATGTGGTAGCATAAGACAACTTTAAGGCCTCAGTCTTGTCTTTTCGTGCAATGCTACCAACCGGGAAAGCTGCACTGAAGCTAGCATGTTTTGACTCGTAATGCCGTTTAATGTTAGCAACTTTGCATACAGCAACTGTCTTTTGGCAAATTAAACACAACGGTTTTGCGTTGGCATGAGGTGGCAAAATGAATGCAAAATCATCTGTCCATTTGTTATTAATCTGTCTGTTTTCGACGTCAACTTTTCTCCGCTTACTAACCTCACTCATTTTTTGCCAAGATATTCATTTAAGGACACATCTTTTCCTCGCAGATCAGCAGTGATTCTTGACCTGCGCAAACTGTTCACTACCTTAAAGGCCCAAATCATTAGGACCTAAAGGGCCGTGTACAAACTAATGATTCTGTCTTACAGACAGTTCACTTTGTGAACACAAGGGGGAATTATTCAGCATTTGTTACACATCCATCCATCCATCCATCCATCCATCCATTCGCTTCCGCTTATCCTGGTCAGGGTCGCGGGGGGGCTGGAGCCTATCCCAGCTGTCATAGGGCGAGAGGCAGGGTACACCCTGAACAGGTTGCATTTGTTACACAATAAAAGGGAAAATTATTTTAATTTTGAGCAATTACAAGAAATGGCCGCGGGCCGGTCACCAGCCAATCACGGGCCGGATTTGGCCCGCGGGCCGTGAGATGAGTATGACTGCCTTAGGCATTAGAAAGATGTTGTTAACAGGGTTGTGTCTATTTTCAGCTTGTGAAATAATAGCTTTTAAACCAGCTATATTCATGGTGTTTCTTTCTTTTCAGATTTTATTTGTAAAAAATGTTTTGAATCATGTATAATTTTCTTTCCACTTCACAACTGTATACCACTTTGTGTTGGTCTTTCACATTAAATTCCAGTGAAATATATTTATGTTTGTGGTTGTAATGTGACAAAATATGGAAAAGTTCAAGGGGTATGAATACTTTTCAGAGTTAATTTCAGTAGTTACTTCCTCCAAACCAGCAACATGTTTATTAGATCCCACTGTGTGGCACCAAAGAGTCTTAGTGTCATGTATTTAATTTACTATTGTTAAGTTTAATTTCTTTTAAAAGGTTTGTGTTTGATTGTGTTACATTTCTATCACTAGAAGTAACCAAGTCTTATGGATAGATAAGTTTGCAATTTTTAAGTTTGCGCGATCTGTATGTCACTTCCCGTTGGCATTGCTACACAACGGCTGGTGTAAACGGTAGAAGGAGTAGCGCTAATAAGACATCACTCAAACTGACTTTCTGTTACAAGACAAGAACTTTGAAGAACGAAACCCTCGCTTAGCTCACAAGCGGGCAAAAGTGTTCTATGGTGTTGTAAGTCGGTACCTTTTGTGCTGAATAAACATCCGTGATGAAAAGAATACGGACCTTCGCTTTGTGACTGAGGGAGGAACAGTAGAACACTTCACAGCTTGAGTGGAGGCCCAGATTAAGACGGCAAAGTGGTGCACAGAACTCCGCGAGAAGAAAACAACACACAGCCACAAGGGAAGTACCACATTTGGGACTGTCGCGGCAGAATGAAGAAGCAAGTTAATAAGTAAAGGCTAAACATGCAAGCACCTTGAATTAGTGTCTTGGAAGTAGCAGAAGAACTTATAAACTGTCACTAAAGTTTCAGCCGTGCCAAGTCTCATTCGTCCTCATCCCAATTTTGGCAGTGAACATTTCTTTCTTGCTGGTGCAGTAAAGACTACAAGAACTGCACAAATAAGTTCAATGACAATATATCCTTTGAAGACAAATTTTCACTAAGTTTCACTGAGTCACCATTCCTTTCTGTTCATGCTATTTTATGACTGAAACTAGCAATTTCCCCTCTTTGAAGGTTCTATAGCTCATGTGATCTCTAAGTATATTCTGATCTTTGCATTTGATGTGTTTATCTAAGGTTTATGCAATTCAAGAATTTATGTTTTCATAAACAATGCTGTTGATTTAAATAATCACACTTTCCTTTGATCGATATTTTACACAAAATATTTAACATGACAGTCACTAGTAAGAACATAGCTCAGCCTGCAGGAGAAGTCATTGGTGCAGCGCAAATCAGTCCCTCTCAGCAAGTTGAAACCTGTGAGAAAATAAAGATGGATGCAGAGGATCTAGGTCCACAGACAAATCCAAACAATGTACAGCATCTAGTAGATGTCAGAAGAAGTGAGCGCACACGTAAACTCACAGAAAAGGGAAAAGAGCTTTTAGATAACAAACTGAATGGTCTAAAGAAAGACTTTGAACCGATGTACAGAAGATGGAAATATCACATCAATGGCTTGAAGAGGTCTATTAAAAATTGTGATGACCCAGATTTAATCAGTGAGGTCATAACCACAATTAACGACCTCCAATCTGATATTTATATTTAATTATATTTAATCATTTATTCATTTTAGTTAAAAACAAAACAAATTTCAATACAAAAAAACAAATCTCATAAAATAAAAGGAAGCAGATAGAAGAAAAAAATCTTATAATCTCTGCCCCTATTTAACAAAAAAATATATGCATACACACATATACAAATTTCACACCCTTATTGATAACCAAACAAAAAAACTTCAACCATTCAAATAATAGCATGTATAAATACATGTTATATAGTTTTATATCTCTTCAACAGATTTACTTTTAACATTCTACCAAATAATTTAATCGAATCAGCATTTTTGTTGTCACTAGCCAAATTGTTCCACAACCTTATTCCTTGAACAGTAGTACATCTCTCTTTCAAACTTGTTCGGATTTTAGGTTTTACAAACATTTCAAATCCCTTTAGATTATAAATATTTTGACGATATTGATGATGTCTATGGCAAAATAAGGGACATCACAGGTCCTGAACCAGAAACTAGGAGAAAAAATGATGCATGCTGGGCAATCACTAAGATTGCTAATGAAAAGGCTGAACTCTTTCTCAGCGGAAGTGGTGACCATGGAGACACACCCTGGCCAGATGCTGAGTCAGTGTTTGACACCACAGTGTCCAGTGTCAAGTCAACAAACACCAGAAAGTCAAAACTGTTTCTGAAATGTCTAAAGAAGCTTCCTGTGAGACACTGCAAAGGAGACAGCAAGCTGCAGCTGAAGTGGCAGCCACACAAGAGGTGATCAAAATAATGGAAGCGCAACATGAATGTGAAAGAGAAATTCTGAATCTAGAGGCAGAGGACAAAAGATTAACAGCTGAAAAGGAAGCAGGAGAGAAGGAAATTAAAGCACAAAGGGCTAGAATAAGAGCTAAGTATGTATCAGAAAGTTCTGTCAGAAAGTTGAGGTTGGAAGAGAAAAGTAAGGAAGTAGAGAGGCTGATGGAAGTAAGGAAGCACAATGCAGCTCAAGCAAGGCTCCATGTTTATCAAGAAAGCTATTATAGTGATGAAGCAAACTCCCTGCAACCTCCTGCTTCCCTGCAAAATCAACAAGTCAATCACTCACACCCAGTCAACTCTGCTCCTTGCCCTCAACCTTTCACACTCCCTTCTCTGCAGCAAACCACGTTTTCCCAAATACCTGCCACTCCATAGACTCCCATCACCCAAGCTCTTGCCACTCAACCAGCCACACTCACTACATCTTCCAGTGACTTAGTGGCAACCCTTGCTGAAGCAATTACGGCCAGTCGTATTCCCATCCCAGAACCTGCTATTTTCTTAGGAGACCCACTTATTAAGGAGATGATTATTGACCCGAGGAAGAGGAGAGACCAGCATGCTCCATTATTCATCAACGGGACTCAGGTGGAGAGAGTGAAGACCTTCAAATTCCTTGGCACCCACATCAGTGAAGACCTCACCTGGACCTACAACACAGCACAGACTGTCAAGAAAGCTCAGCAGAGACTCTTCTTCTTAAGGAAACTGAGGAAATTCGGATTATCCCCCAAGCTCCTCAGCAACTTTTACAGATGCACTGTGGAGAGCATCCTGACAAACTCCATCACGGTGTGGTATGGAAACTGCACCAGTCAGGACAGGAAGGCTCTCCAGCGTGTCATCAAAACAGCACAATTCATCTGTGGAGCTGCCTTCCCATCACTACAGGACACTTATAATACCCGGGTAATAAAGAGGGCACACAACATCATCAAGGACCGTACCCACCCACAGCACACACTGTTCACACTCCTGCCGTCTGGCAGACGTTACAGGAGTGTAAAAGCAAGAACAACCAGACTAAAAAACAGTTTCTATCCACAGGCCATCAGGCTACTGAACCACTGACTGATTACCAAACTGTGATTACCTGCCTTTCTTTCATCTGTATATATCTGTATATATTGCACTTGCTTTATTATTTATTTATTTTTATTTTCTACTTTTACTTTCCTAATATACTAGTTCTTACATTTTATTTTAACTTAGTTGCTTATTTCAATTGTTTGTAAAGCAGTCGCAAGTAAGAATTTCATTGCTCAGCATAACCACAGTGTTTTGCGGTGTACATGACAATAAACTTCTTGAATTCTTGAATTAAGTACAGTGACTGGAAACTGCTTATAGTGCGCGGGGGGGGGTGCTGCTGACTTCAACTGAGGCTATAGTCGGACGGTGGAAGGAATACTTCGAGGACCTTCTGAATCCCACTGACACGCCTTCTGTAGTGGAAGCAGAGTCTGGGGATGAGGGGGATGACTTGACCATCACTGGGGGTGAGGTCACTGAGGTAGTTAAACAACTCCTTGGTGGCAGAGCCCCTGGGGTGGACGAGATTCGCCCTGAGTTCCTGAAGGCTCTGGATGTTGTAGGGCTGTCTTGGTTGACACGCCTCTGCAACATCGCGTGGAGATCTGGGGCAGTGCCATTGGATTGGCAGACCGGGGTGGTGGTCCCCATCTTTAAGAAGGGAGACCGGAGGGTGTGCTCCAACTTTCGGGGGATCACACTCCTCAGCCTCCCCGGTAAGGTCTATGCCAGGGTGCTGGAAAGGAGGGTGCGTCCGTTAGTCGAACCTCGGATTCAGGAGGAACAATGCGGTTTTCGTCCTGGTCGTGGAACGCTGGACCAGCTCTTTATCCTCTCAAGGATATTCGAGTGTGCGTGGGAGTTTGCCCAACCAGTCTACATGTGCTTTGTGGACTTGGAGAAGGCATTCGACCATGTTCCTCGGGGTGTTCTTTGGGAGGTTCTGCGGGAGTATGGGGTGTCTGGCCCATTGTTGCGGGCCATTCAGTCCTTGTACAACCACAGTGAGAGCTTGGTCCGTATAGCCGGTAATAAGTCGGATTTGTTTCCTGTGGGTGTTGGACTCCGTCAGGGCTGCCCTTTGTCACCGATTCTGTTCATAATTTTTATGGACAGAATTTCTAGGCGTAGCCAGGTGGTGGAAGGCTTCTTCCTTGGTGGCCTCAGAGTCACATCTCTGCTTTTTGCAGATGATGCGGTTCTGTTGGCTTCATCACGGGGGGGCCTCCAGCTCGCAGTGGAACGGTTCGCAGCCGAGTGTGAAGCGGCTGGCATGAGAATCAGCACCTCTAAGTCTGAGGCCATGGTCCTCAGCCGGAAAAGGGTGGAGTGCCATCTCCGGCTCAGGAACGAGTTCTTGCCTCAAGTGGAGGAGTTTAAGTATCTCGGGGTCTTGTTCACGAGTGATGGGAGAAGGGAACGGGAGATCGACAGGCGGATCGGGGCTGCTTCTGCAGTGATGCGGACGCTGCACCGGTCCGTCGTGGTGAAGAGGGAGCTTAGCGTAAAAGCGAGGCTCTCGATTTACCGGTCGATCTACGTTCCTACCCTCACCTATGGTCACGAGCTTTGGGTAGTGACCGAAAGAATAAGATCGCGAATACAAGCGGCAGAAATGAGTTTCCTTCGAAGGGTGGCTGGCCTCTCCCTTAGAGATAAGGTGAGGAGTGCGGCCATCCGGGAGGGGCTCGGAGTAGAGCCGCTGCTCCTCCACATTGATTTATTCTGCCTTACAGAAACCTGGTTACAGCAGGATGAATATGTTAGTTTAAATGAATCAACACCCCCGAGTCACAGTAACTGTCAGAATGCTCGAAGCACAGGTCGAGGAGGAGGATTAGCTGCAATCTTCAATTCCAGCTTATTTCCAGCTGTCAGCCCCACCATCTTTAATGACTGCCAACCTTTCTTCTTCTTGGGACCTCACACCTCTCAGCTCTCAGCCATCACCCACCCCCTTCACTTCTGAGGACTCCATCTCACAACCCCCATCCCCCACCTCCATCTTGTCCCTCTCAACTCATCATGTGAGGAAGGAGCTACGTAAGATCAAGGTGCGAAAGGCTGCTGGTCCAGACGGCATCAGCTCCAGGCTCCTGAGGTGCTGCGCAGATCAGCTGTGTGGCATCATGGGATACATGTTCAACCTGAGCTTGAAGCTGGGGAAAGTACCACAACTGTGGAAGACCTCCTGTGTGGTACCGGTACCAAAGACCAAACATCCAAAGGATCTTAGCAGCTACAGGCCGGTAGCCCTGACATCGCATCTAATGAAGACCCTCGAGAGGCTGGTCCTCAACCATCTACGCCTCATGGTGTCGTCTTCGTTGGACCCGCTGCAGTTCGCCTACCGGCCTGGCATCGGGGTGGATGACGCCATCATCTACCTCCTGCACCGAGCTCTGACCCACCTGGAGAAGCCTGGAAGCACTGTGAGGATCATGTTCTTTGATTTCTCCAGTGCTTTTAACACCATCCAGCCAGGACTTCTGAGAGACAAGCTGGAACTGTCAGGAGTGGACCACCACATCTCCGAGTGGATACTGGACTACCTCACTGACCGCCCACAGTACGTGAGGACACAGGGCTGTGTCTCTGACAGGCTGGTCTGCAGTACGGGGGCCCCACAGGGAACTGTGCTGGCACCGTTCCTCTTCACCCTCTACACTGCAGACTTCTCCATCAACTCCCCACGCTGCCATCTGCAGAAGTTCTCTGACGACTCTGCCATAGTTGGCCTCATCACAGGTGAGGATGACTCAGAGTACAGACAGTGGACTCAGGACTTTGTGGACTGGTGCCAGCGGAACCACCTCCTGATCAACGCCGCTAAAACCAAGGAGCTGGTGGTGGATTTCCGCAGGCGCAGACCCACCACACGGACACCGGTGAACATCCAGGGAGTGGACATTGAGATAGTGGACTCTTATAAGTACCTGGGTGTTCACCTAAACAATAAACTGGACTGGACTCATAACACTGATGCGCTCTACAGGAAGGGTCAGAGCAGACTCTACCTGCTGAGAAGGCTGAGGTCTTTTGGAGTGCAGGGGACACTCCTGAAGACCTTCTATGACTCTGTGGTGGCATCAGCCATCTTCTATGCAGCAGTATGTTGGAGCAGCAGCTTGTCTACAGCTGAGAGGAAGAGGATAGACAAGCCCATCAGGAAAGCCAGCTCTGTCCTAGGATGTCCTCTCGACTCAGTGCAGGTGGTGGGAGACAGAAGGACTCTGACCAAAATAACATCACTGATGGACAAAGTCTCCCACCCCATGCATGAAACTGTTGCTGAGCTGGAGAGCTCCTTCAGTGACAGACTGCTGCATCCTAAATGCACAAAGGAGCGTTACCGCAGATCCTTCCTTCCAGCAGCTGTAAGACTTTATAACCATCACTGCTCCCAACAAAAACCACAATAACCTACACAATGTAGGATAATATATAATATACTGTAAATAGTCCGGCCTGTTAAGGTTCAACACACAGGCACATCATGTACATTGTATATAGTGTTAGTGTTATTATTAGTAGTATTAAGGTTAATATTGTTTGTTGATTTTATATATATTCTTTTCTTAATAGTGTGAATTATTATATCTTTATTTATATTTATAATAACTGCGGCTGCTGTTACACCCAAATTTCCCCTCTGTGGGACAATAAAGGCTGTTTCTTCTTCTTCTTCTTCTTAATTAATCAGAGACCCAGACAAAGTTTTCATTCTTTTGAAAGCCTGACTCTTAGTCTTGTCCATCCTAATTGGGAAAATCAAAAAGCTGTTTTATTTGTTATTATCTATCGTCCACCTGGTCCCTACTCAGAGTTTCTGTCTGATTTCTCAAACTTTTTATCTGATTTAGTGCTCAGTTCAGATAATTATAGTGGGTGATTTTAACATCCATGTAGATGCTGAGAATGACAGCCTCAACACTGCATTTAATCTATTGTTAGATTCAATTGGCTTCTCTCAAAATGTAAAGGAGCCCACCCACCACTTTAATCATACTCTGGATCTTGTCCTAACATATGGCATAGAAACTGAAGAATTAACAGTATTCCCTGAAAGCCCCCTCCTGTCTGATCATTTCTTAGTAACATTTACATTTACTTTAATGGATTACACAGCAGTGGGGAATAAGTTTTATTACAGTAGAAGTCTTTCTGAAAGTGCTGTAACTAAGTTTAAGGATCTAATTCCTTCATTGTTATGCTCTTCAGTGCCAACACAGTGCAGAGCAGCTACCTAAACTCTGCTCCCAGTGAGGTTGATTATCTCGTCAATAGTTTTACATCCTCACTGCGTATAACTTTGGATACTGTGGCTCCTCTGAAAAGGAAAGCTTCAAATCAGAAGTGCCTGACTCCGTGGTATAATTCACAAACGCACAGCTTAAAGCAGATAACCCGAAAGCTGGAGAGGGAATGGCGTCTCACTAAATTAGAAGATGCTCATTTAGCCTGGAAAAAGAGTTTGTTGCTCTATAAAAAAGCCCTCCGTAAAGCTAGGACATCTTACTATTCATCATTAATTGAAGAAAATAAGAACAACCCCAGGTTTCTTTTCAGCACTGTAGCCAGGCTGACAAAGAGTCAGAGCTCTGTAGAGCCGAGTATTCCTTTCACGTTAACTAGTAGTGACTTCATGGATTTCTTTACAAATAAAATTTTAGACATTCGAGAAAAAATTATTCATAACCATCTCAAAGATTATTCTTCATGTTCGGCTGCTTTCAGCCCTGCTGGTATTTGTTTAGACTCTTTTGCTCCAGTTGATCTTTCAGAGTTAACTTCAATAGTTACTTCCTCCAAACCAGCAACATGTTTGTTAGATCCCATTCCTACTAGACTGTTCAAAGAAGTCTTTCCAATTATTGATGCTTCAATCTTAAAAATGATCAATCAGTCTTTATTAGTTGGCTATGTACCACAGACCTTCAAGGTGGCTGTAATTAAACCTCTGCTTAAAAAGCCATCACTGACCCAGCTGTCTTAGCTAATTATAGGCCAATCTCCAACCTTCCTTTTCTCTCAAAGACTCTTGAAAGAGTAGTTGTAAAACAGCTAACTGATCATCTGCAGAGGAACGGTTTATTTGAAGAGTTTCAGTCAGGTTTCAGAATTCATCACAGTACAGAAACAGCATTAGTGAAGGTTACAAATGATCTTCTTAGAGCCTCTGACAGTGGACTCATCTCTGTTCTTGTCCTGTTGGACCTCAGTGCAGCTTTGATACTGTTGACCATAACATTTTATTACAGAGATTAGAGCTTGCTATAGGTATTAAAGGTACTGCACTGCAGTGGTTTGAATCATATTTATCTCATAGACTCCAATTTGTTCATGTAAATGGGGAGTCTTCTTCACACACTAAGGTTAATTATGGAGTTCCACAGGGTTCTGTGCTAGGACCAATTTTATTTACATTATACATGCTTCCCTTAGGCAGTATTATTAGAAAGCACTGCATCAATTTTCATTGTTATGCAGATGATACTCAGCTTTACCTATCAATGAAGCCAGATGACACACATCAATTAATTAAACTGCAGGAATGTCTTAAAGACATTAAGGCCTGGATGACCTCTAATTTCCTGCTTCTAAATTCAGATAAAACTGAAATTCTTGTTCTCGGCCCCACAAATCTTAGAAACATGGTGTCTAACCAGATACTTACTCTGGATGGCATTACTTTGGCCTCCAGTAACACTGTGAGAAATCTTGGAGTCATTTTTGACCAGGATATGTCCTTCAATGCACATATTAAACAAATATGTAGGACCGCTTTTTTGCATTTGCGCAATATTTCTAAAATTAGAAACATCCTTTCTCAGAGTGATGCTGAAAAGCTCATTCATGCATTTATTACTTCTAGGCTGGATTATTGTAATTCATTATTATCAGGCTGTCCTAAAAGCTTTCTGAAAAGCCTTCAGCTGATCCAAAATGCTGCAGCTAGAGTACTGACAGGGACTAGAAAGAGAGAGCATATTTCTCCCATATTGGCTTCTCTTCATTGGCTCCCTGTTAAATCTAGAATAGAATTTAAAATTCTTCTCCTCACATACAAGGTCTTGAATAATCAGGCACCATGTTATCTCAAAGACCTCATAGTACCATATCGCCCCAACAGAGCACTTCGCTCTCAGACTGCTGGCTTACTTGTGGTTCCTAGGATACTTAAGAGTAGAATGGGAGGCAGAGCCTTCAGCTTTCAGGCGCCTCTTCTGTGGAACCAGCTTCCAGCTTGGATTCGGGAGACAGACACCCTATCTATTTTTAAGATTAGGCTTAAAACTTTCCTTTATGATAAAGCTTATAGTTAGGGCTGGATCAGGTGACCCTGAACCATCCCTTAGTTATGCTGCTATAGGCCTAGGCTGCTGGGGGGTTCACATAATGCACTGTTTCTCATTCACCTTATTTACTTTGTTTATACTCCACTCTGCATTTAATCATTAATTGATATTAATCTCTGGCTCTCTTCCACAGCATGTCTTTCTCTCCCCTCAGCCCAACCGGTCGCGGCGGATGACTGCCCCTCCCTGAGCCTGGTTCTGCTGGAGGTTTCTTCCTGTTAAAAGGGAGTTTTTCCTTTCCACTGTCGCCAAGTGCTTGCTCATAGGGGGTCGTTTTGACTGTTGGGCTTTCTCTGTATTATTGTAGGGTCTTTACCCACAATACAAAGCGCCTTGAGGCGACAGTTTGTTGTGATTTGGCGCTATATAAATAAAATTGAATTGAATTGAATTGAATTGAATTGATTAGGATGCCTCCTGGCCGCCTCCTGGGTGAGGTGTTCCGGGCCTGTCCCACCGGGAGGAGGCCCCGTGGTAGACCCAGGACACGCTGGAGAGATTGTGTATCTCGGCTGGCCTGGGAACGCCTTGGGGTCCCTCCGGATGGGCTGGAGGAGGTGGCTGGGGAGAGGGAAGCTTGGGCTTCTCTGCTTAGGCTTCTGCCCCCGCGACCCGGCCCCGGATAAGCGGAAGAAAATGGATGGATGGATGGACTGGAAACTGTCTTTCCAGACACTAATCGAGCGCAAGAACCTGCCAACTCAAGAAAAACTCTTCTTCCTACGCAAGTATGTTGGTGGCCAAGACAAAAGAGCCATTGAAGGGCATTTCTTAGTTGGAACAGAGAATGTGTACCTTTCTGCATGGGCTATACTTGATGACAGATTTGGCAATCCATTTGTAATTGGCAAATCATATCGTGACAAAATACAATCGTGGCATAAAATCGGACCTAAAGACAGCAATGAGCTGCGTGAATTTGCAGTCTTTTTGTGCAGTGTCGAATCAGCCATGCCTCATGTTCAAGGTTTACAATCCCTAAACGACTGCATTGAAAACCAAAATATTGCAGCCAAATTACCAGATTGGTTGAGTTCACGCTAGAATAGAACATGCACAAAGTTCCAAGATGAATATATTCATATTCCCTGATTTCAGATATTTTGTAGAGTTCCTAAAGAAAGAGTCTAGAATTGCATGTAACCCCATCACATCATTACATGCAATGAAGCCAGCAGAGTCAGAAGGATCAAGGCTGACAGGTCAAAGTAAATTCAAGTCTCAATGCATCCGCAACTCTGGAGCCAAGACATTCACTATAAGCTCCAGTGAAAGGGCAAGCATGATGTGCAGCTTTTGTAAAAAACAAGGCCATACGCTTCACAAATGTCGCAAGATTATGGAGAGGCCAGTTGAAGAAAGGCTTAAGTTTGTACAAATGGAGAAGTTGTGCTTTGGCTGTCTTAAGCCTGGCCACTCCTCTAAAGGCTGCACAACCAGAAGTAAATGTGACAAATGTGAGAAACATCATCCAATATGTCTGCACCAGGATTGAGAGAAAACTAACCAAGAACAAAATTCAAAACCCAGTCGAGAACAGTTAAATGGTAAATGGACTAGTTCTTATATAGCGCTTTTCTACTCAGTATGAGCACTCAAAGCGCTTATACAGCCTGTTTGCATTCACCCATGCACTCCCATTCATACAAGCACTTCCATTGTTACGAAGCTAAGTGCTTTTTTTTTTTTTTAATTAACTAACACTCACACGCATTCATACTCCGACAGAACGGTCGGAGAGCAACTTGGGGTTAAGTATCTTGCCCAAGGACACATTGGCATGTAGCCTGGAGTAGCCAGGATTTGAACCGCTGACCTTCCGATCAGCAGGTGACCTGCTCTACCTACTGAGCTACAGCCACCCCACAAAGTTAATGGAAAGCCACTCAACAAATGAAAGGTCTGAGTCACAAACAAGACAAGAATTTAATCAAGCAACCTCTAACAGAGTGATCCAGAAAAGGAGCAATAGTCATACTTCATCAATTGTTCCAGTGTATGTTTCAACACTTACTGAACCAGATAAGGAAATTCTAGTGTATGCGTTGCTTGACACCCAGAGTGATACTGCCTTTATCCTAAGGGATGTAGGTGAGGAGCTGAATACCAAGAAAGAACCAGTGAATCTCAAAATTTCGACAATGACATCAAAAACAAAGGTCATTTCATGTCAAAAAATGACAGGACTGAAAGTAAGAGGCATCAAGTCTGACACAAAAATCAAGCTTCCAGTAACCTACACTAGGGATCACATACCAGCAAATAGATCCCACATACCTACGTGTGAAACTGGCCACACCTCGAACAGCTCGCAGACGAAATGCCTTCTGAGCTTGACTGCAAAGTGGGATTGTTAATTGGTTACAACTGTCCTGAAGCCCTGCGTCCTAGAGGCGTCATTAGTGGCAAGGAAGATAAGCCATTCGCACTGAAAACAGTGTTGGGCTGGAGCATTTTTGGTGGTGACAACTCCAGCCATGACTATGAAGATGAAGTAGGTGTGAATCACCATATCATTGCGAGTCAAGTTGTACCAGAAGCTAAACAATTCTGTAAGCTGAGGTCTGAAGTCCATTTTGTGCTTAGAAACCAAGTTACATAAATGTTTCCTCCAGCAGACATAATCAAGGTATTTGAGTCAGATTTCTCTTAGAAGACCAGTGAAGATGTTTTGGTATTGCAGGAGGATGATCAGTTCCTGACAAAACTGAAAGAAGGAATTCGACAGAAGCAAGATGGACACTATGAAATGCCACTACCCTTTCGAAAGGAGAGCCCTAGCCTGCCAAATACCAATGTTTGTGCTGAGCATCGACAAAGTCCCTGAAACAACGGCTGACAAGAGACAAACAGTACCACAGTGACTACACAGCTTTCATGAAGGACATGATAATCAGAGGTGATGCTGAAAGGGTTCCAGAGGAGGATATAAACAAACAACCAGCATGGTATATCCCTCATCACGGGATCTACCACCCCCAGAAACCAGGTACGAGCCGCGTTGTCTTTGATTGCTCAGCGAAGTTTGAGAACACATTGTCATGGCCGGGGAGGAAATGGGCGAGGAAGGGCAAACACGAAGGACTCCAGAGAACGACATAACTTAAAAGGGTATTTATTTAGATGGGGAAATACAAAAACAAAAACCTTGGAAGGGAGACGACAGGCAGACACAGGGAGCACAGGAACACACGGGGAGAAGGAGACGAGGAGAAGAGGACACTGGGGGCCAACCGCGCTCCCAGTGGCGGCGGCAACAAGGAGACAGGACTGGGGGCCGACCGTGCTCCCAGCGGCGGCGGCGACGAGGGGCCAGGACTGGAGGCCGACCGCACTCCCAGCGGCAGCGGCGACGAGGGGCCAGGACTGCCAGGACGGCCGCGTGGCGTGTGGCGGTGGAGACGGGCGACCTCGGGCTCTGGCGTGGGACCCTCGGGCTCTGGCGTGGGACCCTCGGGCGGCGCGGAGCACTCGGACTGAGCAGGACCCTCTGGCATGGAGCGCTCGGACTGAGCGGAGACCCCCACCGGCTCGGACTGAGCGGGACCCTCGGGCTCGGAGCGCTCAGACTGAGCGGAGACCCCCAACGGCTCGGACTGAGCGGGACCCTCGGGCTTGGAGCGCTCAGACTGAGCGGAGACCCCCAACGGCTCGGATGGAGCGGGACCCTCTGGTTCGGACGGAGCGGGACCCTCTGGCTCAGGGTGCTCGGACTTAGCGGAGACCCCCACCGGCTCGGACTGAGCGGAGACCCCCAACGGCTCGGACTGAGCGGAACCCTCTGGCTTGGACTGAGCGGAACCCTCTGGCTCGGACTGAGCGGAACCCTCTGGCTCGGAGTGCTCAGACTGAGCGGAGACCCCCAATGGCTCGGACTCCGGTTCAGGATTCCCTGGCTGCCGCGCAGGGCGCGCAGCCCTCCCCTCAGACGACTGAATCAGAATCTTTATTGTCATTGTACACAGAAGTTGCACAACGAAATTTAAAATGCATTCCTTTCTAGGTGCCTCAGACAATAAATAATAAAATAATAATGGTGCAACTTAGCAGTTGATCCGGTGAGTCTGAAGATGGAGGTGAGGACTGAAGGAGTGCGGGCGGAGTGGCTGTCATCCTGGGCAGCAGGGGCTGCTCAGGGGACAGATTGGGTGTGTCTGATGGTGAGGATGATGGTGACAGAGGTGCTAACTGGGACTCTACAGCTAACATTAAAGACTGTGAGGTACCTGGTGGTGCTGACACTGAGGATTTTGACTGCGTGGAAGCAGAATGCGTGGGAGCAGGCCGAGAGCTAGGGAGAGCTGACTACGTGGGAGCAGGCCGAGAGCTAGGGAGAGCTGGCTGCGAACACTGGGGATGAGCGGAGGCTGGAGCTGGAGCTGACTGTGACCCTGCTGCAGCTACAGCTAACTGTGACTGGGACCGTGTGGAACGTAGCTGAGGCTTAGGGCCTGTTGCTGCTGCAGGCGGCGTGGAGCGTGGCTGGAGAGGCGCTGCAGACGACACTGGAGACTGCTGTGAGGGCTTGGACTTGGCTACCCCCACCCGCGGGACAGGAACGGGTGCAGAGGTCAGCCCGTCCGTGGCTGCCCCCACCCGCGGGACAGGAACGGGTGCAGAGGACAGCCCGTCCGTGGCTGCCCCCACCCGCGGGACAGGAACGGGTGCAGAGGTCAGCCCGTCCGTGGCTGCCCCCACCCGCGGGACAGGAACGGGTGCAGAGGTCAGCCCGTCCGTGGCTGCCCCCACCCGCGGGACAGGAACGGGTGCAGAGGACAGCCCGTCCGTGGCTGCCCCCACCCATGGGACAGGAACGGGTGCAGAGGTCAGCCCGTCCGTGGCTGCCCCCACCCGCAGGACAGGATCATCGCTTGCATGGAAATTCGTGTCTGCAGTCTCTTCAGTGGCCAAAGTATCAGAAGTGATTATTTTATGGGTCTTTGAAAGAAAAGGTAGTTCAGCCCAACTCAGTATTCGCTCAACATAACAGTGAGTTAATGGGGGTAAAGAGTCCGAAAGCCAGTGATATTCTGTCAGTAGTCCATGAAGTCTGTGTGCCATAGCCTTCCCTTGCTTGTCACAGGGTTGCCTGAACCACTGGATACACAAATCCAAAACCTGTTTACTAGTGTCCTGCTTAAATCCCTCACTAGGCTGTTTAAGCAGTGGTTTACAACAGTCTGGCTCCATTACCTTAGGTTTGGGTGGCATAGAAACAGGCATAGCAAGAGAGTTACTCACAGAAACGATTGACGGTGCGTGAAGACATGACGGCTGTGAGGAAACCGGAGGCTGAGGTGACTGTCTCCGCAGCGTTATACCGCTCTGCTCCCGCGGCGATTCCCTCCGATGCTGCTGGGAGCTTGGCCTTCCTCCCTCTGAGGCAGGCAGTGATGAAGCAGAAGCGCTGGGAGGCCAGGGACCCCTGTGTCCCAGGAATGGGAAAAACGACTCCTCCGGAGTCATTCCGGGCATCGGCTCCGGGGAAACGTCTCTTGGCTTCCTCCGGGATCTCGTCCTCCCTGGCCGCGGCGTGGAAAACCGCGGTGTGGAAATCCGCAGCGTTATACCGCACGGCTCCGGGGATGAATCACGCTGCTGCTGCCGGGGACTCCTCTTTCTCCATGGCTGCGTCGACTGAGGAAAGGAGGGGCCAGCAAGCGGAGTGGCAGGTGAGTGAGCGGCAGGAGACAAAAAAAATTCCGCCAGTGCGGATAACCCGTGGCTTAGGTGGAGGAGGTGAGTGGCGTCGCCGGGGACCGTTCCAAAACGCTGGGCCCCCCAGCGCCAGACGAGTGCCATCGAAGAAGTCGGAGCCGGAGGGGGTTTTGTAATGGTCGCGTCGTTCTGTCATGGCCGGGGAGGAAACAGGCGAGGAAGGGCAAACACGAAGGACTCCAGAGAACGACATAACTTAAAAGGGTATTTATTTAGATGGGGAAATACAAAAACAAAAACCTTGGAAGGGAGACGACAGGCAGACACAGGGAGCACAGGAACACACGGGCACACAACGTCAACGACGCGACAAAGAACAAATGAAAACTGAGGGCTTAAATACACAATGGGTAATCAGGGCAAGAGGAAACAACAGGGCACAGCAGGTGAGGCAAATGAAACTAATAACACAGGGGGAAGCAAAACTAGACACAAAGCACAGGGAAATCACACTGGCAAAATAAAACAGGAAGTGATAGACCAAGGAACACGCAGACGAGTCACAACACTGGGAACAAGACATCAAACATACTGGGAGGACAAACTCAGGAAATAAACTATAAACACAAAACGCTGGGCAAACGGCCCAGGACATGACACACATCCCTTAATGAACATCTGCTCACTGGGCCAGACCTCACAAATGCCCTCATAGGGGTCCTTTATCGTTTCCAGAAGGGACGAGTGGCCATCATGTGTGATGTGGAATGAATGTTTCACCAGTTCCATGTTGCACCAAGGGATAAGGACTACCTCAGGTTCCTGTGGTGGGAAGAAGGCAACATAGAAACTCCACCATCAGTGTTTCGGATGACGGTGCACTTATTTGGTGCAGCCTCATCTCCAGGACTCAAACACCTTGCTGCACAAGGTGAAGGCAGGTTCAGTCAAGACACAATAAGGTATATACAACGCAATTTCTACATTGAGTGCTTCACTCGTAGACTCTGCTTCAGAGTCTACGCTTGGCAAGCGTAGACTCTGAAGCAGAAGCCATCCAGCTTGTCCAAGAAGCAAGGGAGCTCTGCAGCACTGGTAGGCTTTGCTTACACAAGTTCATCACTAACAGTAAGGAAGTGAATGACACAATTCCTAAAGAGGAATGCGCAGAAGGTGCAACTGACTTTGACATGGCGCTTGGCGAACCCAAGATGGAACGGGCACTTGGAGTACAGTGGTGTGTGGCCTCAGACAAGTTCAGATTCAGAGTGCTAGTAAAGGAAAATCCTTTCATTAGAAGAGGAGCGCTTTCTACAGTGGCCTCCATTTTTGATCCTTCTGATTGGGAAGAAAATCCTTCAAAGAATGTGCCAAGATAAGGCAGACTGGGACAAGCCTCTTCCTGATGACCTCAGGCCTCATTGGGAAGCTTGACTGCAAGACCTCCATAACCTCTCTTTAATAGAGATACCATGGTGGTATATACCATTTACGTCCAAAAAAGTTAAATGGTATGAACTACACCATTTTGCCAATGCAAGTTCATCCGGCTATGGGGAATGTTCATACCTCAGAGCAGTGGCTAAGTCTCGAAAGGTCCACTGTGCTCTTGTCACAGGAAAGGCAAGAGTAGCTCCAACAAGGGTGACAACAATCCCACGATTGTAACTTTCAGCCGCAGTTGTAGCAGTGAGGATGAGTGATATTCTCAAGAGAGAGTTAGAGTTGCAGGAAGCTCAGCAATACTTTTGGACAGATTCCAAGGTTGTTCTTGCTTATGTCAACAACGATGCAAGGTGGTTCCATGTATTTGTCGCTAACCGAATCCAACGTATCAGATCAAGCACAGAACCTCTTCAGTGGAGATATGTTCCCTCTGAGAGCAATCCAGCAGACCACGTCTCCTGTGGGCTCTCTGTAAAGGAACTTGTGGACTCAAATTGGTTCTCAGGACCAAGCTTTTTATGATGGCAAGACGAACTTCCTGAAGATGTGGGGATTAAGATGAGAGAGATTGATAATGAGGACCCGGAACTTAAAGGGACATATGTCCACACTATCAAGGCCAAAGAAAGGAGTCCTATGTCAGACTGCTGGCAAAGATTCTCAAGTTGGAAGAACCTGGTGAAAGCCATAGCAAGACTCAAACACCTGGTGGGGAAGGCCAAAGGGCTGGAAACCAAATTCAATGACACCACTACACTTGAGGAAAGAAATGATGCTGAACTGTTCATAATTCGTACAGTGCAGGAAGAAGTGTTCCATGAGGAAATGAAATTACTAAAGAAGAGGAAGGAAGTGACAGTGAACAAGTTTTCCAAGTTGAACAGACTAAATCCATTTGTTGACAGCCATGATGTCTTAAGGGTGGGAGGATGATTGACACAAGCAGCACTTCACCCTCATGTCAAACACCCAGCCATCCTTCCTAAGGGACATCATGTTTCTCGCTTGCTCATAAGGCATTTCCACGAAAGGGTGCAACATCAAGGTCGTGGAATGACCACTAATGAAATTCGCTCCAATGGAATTTGGATTCTTGGATGCAGTAGTGAAGTGTCATCCCTCATTTACAAATGCATAAAGTGCAGGAAATTTAGGAAGAGCAGTCAAGAACAAAAAATGGCTGACCTACAGTGGTGTGAAAAAGTGTTTGCCCCCTGCCTCATTTCCTGTTTTTTTGCATGTTTGTCACACTTAAGTGTTTCGGAACATCAAACCAATTTAAACAATAGTCAAGGACAACACAAGTAAACACAAAATGCAAGTTGTAAATGAAGGTATCCACCTCCTGGTGGATAAACAAGACATTACCACCATTTCCCCCAAATGCTGCTCAGGGGCGTTCCCACCAGTGGCCAGACTGCCTACGTCATAAGCGGGGGATCACATTTTGGCCCTGAATCGGCCACGGACGGCCAAGGTCCCATCACGGATCAGCGGCCATTTTCAGTGGCTGCATCTGTATATACCAGGCACATCTACATTCATGTTTTTCTCAGAAAGTAGACGTCATTTAGCTTCTATAATGGCTGCCTCTCATTTTCCACCATTTTTCTTACGTTGCTGTTCTGAAGTTTGATTTGATCAGCTCAGAGAGGCGCAGGGCTGCAGTGCTGTTGCCGGGCAAAGTAAAAAGGTCAAAGGGTAGATGGGAAAAATATGTAATTCATATTATACAACTGATAGTATTCAGATTGAAAAGGAATAATAATAATTATTGTTGAGCCCACACTTTATCTTTCAGTACCCACGATCCTGTTTTAAATTAACAATAGTTTTTTCTTACATTAATAAAAATTAATCTTACAATTCGTTCAGTCTGCCTGGTAATCTGATGATATCTATGAAACTACAAAAACTGACCTAAGACTGCTGCTTACAATAAAAGAAAATGGGTTGTAGTATTTACTCACCAAAGGAAGTGTAGCTGTACTCTCTCCTGTCAGAATCATTAGCTCCATATGTTCTCTTAAATGGACAAGCCTGGTTGTGGGTAAATAGTTGGCTCAACTTGAATTTCTGTGTTCATTCATGATGTATATCCCAGGACTGTAACGGCCCCCTAACCCCCTAACCCTAACCCCTAACGGCCTGCAAGTGTAAAGTTTGTGCAAATGTTTGTGTTAAAAATATTTTTTTGATGCACACTGACTGTGTCATTTCACAGAATAAATTTGCAGCATTTATTTTTCAGATCAAGTTTGAATTTTCTGACTTTTTTAAGCAAATAAACAGATCTGACCAATCAGAGCGCTGCATTTGGCACCGTGAAGTCGTATCTCAAAACGTGCACTGATATAGTGAATATACAGTGATGTGGAAATACTTTTTTTATTTTACCACAGACAGACGGCTACATGCTGCTCCAGGTCAGTAAGTCTCTGAAATTGTTCTCTGCCTCCTCAGATGTGATCCCAGCTCTGCCAACAAGAACTCAAACTGCACCCTGATATCCTGAAAGCAGCCGTGATGCAGCTTCAACTCCGGGATCAAACCATGAAACTCTCCCTGCTGCTGCTGCTGCTTTCTCAGGAGAGATGGATGAACCCAGAACCTTCTTTTTCTTCTTCAGAGACATCAGGACCTCATTACATCATCGCTCGATGTCGACTTCATTTTTTTTCACAGTGCGTTTTATAAAAACCACCAAAAGTGCAACACACTCGCTGTGAGAATAGTTGACTGAACTTGAATCTGTATGTTAATTCATTATCTACCTTCAAAGATTTTCAGATCACTTGTTGTCTCAACTTATTCAATTATTAAGATTTAGGTGAAGAATAAAAAAATTAAGGGTGGGACTCGATTAAAACATAATCTAATTAATTAGAAGCTTTGTAATTAATTAATCGAAATTAATCGGATTTAATCACATTTCAATATTTAACATGATAAATATTAATTTCAGTTTGGTTGATGAATGAATCCATATACATAAGTCTGTGTAGATTCTCAGTTATCCAGGTCATAGTAGTCTCTGGAGCTTGAAAAAGGCGACTGGACTTCTTTTTGTTTCTTGAAGACGTTTCACCTCTCATCCGAAAGGCTTCTTCAGTTCTCAACCAAATGGTGGAGAGACCCAGGTATTTAAACCCCTGTGGGCGTAGTCCCCTGGAGGTGGTTATGACCCTCTATTGATCATGTGCTTGAACACATGTGCCCAGGTGTGAAGGGGGCGTGGGTCATATTTAATCAGTGGTTTCAGTTGAAACCAACTTAGGACTCCGCTCCATTGTTTCCTGTGGCCTATTGAGGTCACTGGAACAAAGGTGTGAATGGGGGTTGAGACGTCTGGGAAGTGTATGGGTAGTGTATGCTGTTCAGTGCAGTGAAGAGTGCTCGGACCTCTACATTGGTGAAACCAAACAGCCTCTTCACAAACGAATGGCACAACATAGAAGAGCCACTTCGACAGGACAAGATTCAGCAGTACATCTGCATCTGAAGGAAAAAGGGCACTCTTTTGAGGATGCCAATGTCCACATTTTGGACAGGGAAAACAGATGGTTTGAAAGAGGAGTGAAAGAAGCCATCTATGTCCACTGTGAACAACCATCATTGAACAGAGGAGGTGGATTACGTCACCAACTTTCCCCCGCTTACAGTGCTGTCCTGAGCTCCCTTCCCAGACGTCTCAACCCCCATTCACACCTTTGTTCCAGTGACCTCAATAGGCCACAGGAAACAATGGAGCGGAGTCCTAAATTGGTTTCAACTGAAACCACTGATTAAATATGACCCACGCCCCCTTCACACCTGGGCACATGTGTTCAAGCACATGATCAATAGAGGGTCATAACCACCTCCAGGGGACTACGCCCACAGGGGTTTAAATACCTGGGTCTCTCCACCATTTGGTTGAGAACTGAAGAAGCCTTTCGGATGAGAGGTGAAACGTCTTCAAGAAACAAAAAGAAGTCCAGTCGCCTTTTTCAAGCTCCAGAGACCATATACATAAGCTTATGCTTCAAAATCTTCCATCTGGAAGTTTCTTGTATTTAAATTTCCCATCCTCCAGCGTAGTCTCTTCATCTCCGTAGCTGTGTCCAAATTCAGGGGCGGCATCCTGCAAAGGACCCACGCAGACCGGGTCCCTCACAGCCCACGAAGACCACAAAGGCCAAAAGTGAGCGGCTGTGAAATTGGACGGTCTAACCTTCATGTGTAGCTCATGTCGCCTAGCAACTATAATAGTGGAAGCACAGCTGTGTAAAAACAGCTGGTTAAACGGAGAACAAACTTTTTCTCCTTTTTGTGGTTTAATTTTAAACCTTTAATTCAAAATAAGCTGTTAAAACAAGCATAACACATTTCAACATCAAGGAATACAGCTGAGCGAATGATTAATTTCCAACTATATTAAGTGAGACATTAATGTTGAATAAAACTATCCAGTTATGATGCTTAACTTTAATTTCAGGCAAACTGATTTACTGAGGAACAAATGAAACACTGAAACAAACCAAACATCAGCTGTTAGAGAGCATCTGAGTGAATTATATCTGTGTTTAACTTCCACTCAGCAGTGAAAGCCAGTGGGGTTTGAAAAGGATGTGCCGGCAGTCGGACGTTCTCTCCGGCTAAAGGAGCCTCGATAGCCCGGTCAGCTGACAGCCAGCGAGGCGAGCTGCTGGTAGAGCAGCGGCAACGACAGCTCCGAAAATAAATAAATAATTTAATAAAATAGAGTTGAAAACACTGAATACATAAACTATATATCAATACACATATACATCCGAACACTAGATACAGAGAGAGTGTCCAAGTGACTCGTGACATCGTGATGTGATCATGAAGCTGCAATTACAGCTAACAGAGGTAAGAGGAGAGTTTCTGGAGAGTCCTAAATAATAATCAGACAGAAACACATGGATAAAGCTCCTTTGTGTTTATATGGAGAGAACACCTCTGACACGCTGAATGGCCCTCTGTTCAACTTAAAAACCAGCAAATAAGTTCACCTGATTTATGAACAGCCATGTGCAGATGTTTTGAGAAATATTAATATTTTAAAATCTGTTTCTATTAAAGGAGACTGTCACAGTGTCACCTCTGTTCACACTGTCAGTGGAAACTTTTGCAAGAGCTGTGTGATCACAGCTCACTGTGTGATGTGATGAAATAGAAATAGACTTCCTTTCTCAGTATAGCCCAATATACTGAGGGCCTGTAAAGGAACAGACGGACTTTATAAACAATTTAACAGAAATTATGGTTTAATGTTAATTCCATGCTGTGTTTCAGTAAGAACAATCTCCCCAGTCTGTGGCTCCAGTCAGATATCCAGTTGTACAAATCAGCTCCAAGTTACACATAATGAAGCAAAACAAGAAGAAACCACAAAAGAACCACAGAGGAGCTTTAGTAAAAAGAGGGGAAAGCAGCAGAAAAGAAAAATAGAATATTAATTTGGATCATTAACTCATGCGAATACTGGCCTTCTTCATTTAAGGGTGGGGCCAAATTAAGTCTAAACTTTCACACAAATTAGATATCAAGTTTTCTTTTTTAAATCCAAACCCTGAACTGGCGCCACATTTGTAAGGAAAATGCATTTGTGGGTTGAGCAGCAGAGTTGAACATGTGGGTTGCACCCATGAAAAACTTGCCAAATCTTCTGTCTGCCAAACAGATTATTCTGCTACTGACTCTGGTTTGGTGTCATTGGAACAGCAACTACAACAGTCTGACTCCAGGGGACTGTGGCAGGGACTACGCACCATCACGGACTACAAAGCACCACACACACACCCGGTGAGTGCCGACGCTTCTCTGACTGATGAACTCAACATCTTCTTTGCGCGCTTTGAGTCGGGAAGCCGACAGCCCGCTGCGCTCCCGGCCGGAGGGGCGGAGACACTCACTGTGACGGAGCGCGACGTGAGGAGGGCGTTTAGACGTGTAAACACCAGGAAAGCGGCTGGACCAGACGGTATTAGTGGACGTGTCCTTAAGACCTGCGCTGACCAGCTGGCACCTGTGTTTACACTGATATTCAACCTCTCACTGAAACTGTGTGTGATTCCCACCTGCTTTAAAAAGTCCATCATAGTCCCTGTCCCAAAGAAACCACACCCCAGCAGCCCCAATGACTTCAGGCCCATAGCACTCACCTCTGTGGTGATGAAGTGTTTTGAGAGACTCATCAAGACATTCATCACCTCCTCACTGCCCACCACCCTCGACCCACTACAGTTTGCATACCGGCCAGACAGATCCACAGATGACGCCATATCCTTCCTCCTCCACAAGACCCTTTCACACATAGACACTGGTAAGGGGAACTATGTGAGAGTGCTGTTTGTAGATTACAGCTCAGCATTCAACACCATAGTTCCCTCCAGGCTGGTCTCTAAGCTGCTGGACCTGGGCCTGGGCCCATCCCTGTGCAGGTGGGTTCACAGCTTCCTGACCAGCAGACCACAGGTGGTACGAGTGGGTCACCTCACCTCATCCTCCCTCACCCTCAACACTGGATCCCCCCAAGGCTGTGTGCTCAGCCCTCTGCTGTACTCACTGTACACCCATGACTGCGAGGCCACGTCAGAGTCCAACGTCATCATCAAGTTTGCTGACAACACTGCTGTTGTGGGACTAATCTCTCACAATGAGGAGACAGCCTACAGGAGAGAGGTCTCCCGCCTGGAGAACTGGTGCCAGGAGAACCACCTCCTGCTCAACGTCAGCAAAACAAAGGAACTGATCGTGGACTTCAGCAGGAAGCAGCAGAGGGACTACCATCCACTTGTCATCAGTGGTGCTGAGGTGGAAAGAGTGGACACTTTCAAATACCTGGGAGTGACCATCTCACAGGACCTGTCCTGGACTCATCACATAAACATCACTGTGAAGAAGGCCAGACAGCGTCTCTACCTCCTCAGGCGGCTGAGAGACTTCAAGCTCCCACTCAAGGTGCTCAGGAACTTTTACACCTGCACCATCGAGAGCATCATGCGTGAGAGCATCACCACCTGGATGGGAAACTGCACCAAGCAGGACTTCATGGCCCTAAAAAGGGTGGTTCGTTCAGCTGAACGGACCATCAGAACCACCCTCCCCAACCTGCAGGACATTTACACCAAGCAGTGCAGGCTGAGGGCCATGAAGATCCTAAAACAGCCCAGCCACCCCGGACACTCTCTCTTCTCCCTGCTCCCATCAGGCCGGCGTTACCGCTGCCTGAGGACTAAGACTGAAAGGTTGAAGAAGAGTTTTTACCCACAAGCCATCCGTCTGCTCAACTCTGAGCCCTAACTGGACCATTATTGCACAATGTAAATATTATAATTTATAAAAGTGTGTATAGTGTATAGTATATAGAGTATAGTGTATAGTGTGAATTACTTTTTTTTATTTTTATTCTTCTTATTTATATGTGTGTGTATATATGGTTGCAGGTACAAAATACATTTCACTGTGCATTGTACTGTGTATAACTGTGCATGTGACAAATACACACTATCTTAATCTTAATCTTAATCTTAATCTTTATTGGATTGGACGACTGAAGTCTGAAGAGACAAGAAATATTTAATAGTTGAATTATTTAACAAACAGGGGCCTCAGCAGCCCAGCACCTCCTCATGCTGGTCACCAGCTTGGTCACACACTGTCATCCCATTCTTCAACCACCATTTGTTGTAAGAACAAGCTCTGAGTACAAGATCAGTAGAAGCTGGGGTCTACCACACCAGGCAGGACCCCAGGTGCAGGCTGTGCAGAGATGCCCCTGAGGCAATCCAGCACATAACAGCAGGGTAAAAGATGCTAGCAGGCAGGGCATACATGGAACGCCATAACCAAGTGGTCGGCAGAGTATACAGAAACATCTGTGCCGAGTATGACCTGGAAGTCCCGAGGTCAAAATGGGAAATGCCCCCAAGGGTGGTTGAGAACAACAGAGCTAAGATCTTGTGGGACTTCCAGATACAGACAGACAAACTTGTGGTGCCTAACCAACCGGACATCATAGTGGTGGACAAAAAAAGGAAGAAAGTCGTGGTGATAGACGTTGCAATACCAAGTGACGGGAACATCAAGAAGAAGGAACACGAGAAGCTCGACAAATACCAAGAGCTCAGAGAGCAGCTGGAAAGGATGAGGAAGATGAAGGTAACAGTGGTCCCTGTGGTAATCAGAACACTCGGGGCAGTGACCCCCAACTGGGAGAGTGGCTCCAGCAGATTCCTGAGATCTGAGATCTCTGTCCAGAAGAGCTAAGATACTCCTCAAGCTCCCAGGCCTCTGATTTATCATAGTACCATATCACCCCAAATCCCATGTGGCATATTAATAGTGTCCTTTTTTTTGAAAATCACTCCCTAAAGCTGACATCATCAGTGTACTTCACATATTTGCTAAACCCAAGGACACCTGACAAACAGTTAAATACCAAAATCACAGTATGCTTACATAACAGTTAGAAAGCAACATAGAATTAAGAGTCCATACACAAGTCCACTTAAACCCATATCAAAGTCATATGAGAGAAAAATCCAGTTCAAAGTCAGTTTAGTCTCTTAAGGAGCTGCAGGCTATGCTTGCTGGAAATGATTTTTTCACTGATAACTGTGTTGGATCTGAATGAATGCAAGAGCTCTGAGTCTGACTCACCGAGCAGCAGAGAGACACGTGGAGTCTTCATGATGTCTGGATGACGACTGAACGTCAGTGTGAGCAGCAGAGAGACGCCTTCAACTTCATCACTTCCCCTTTAACACATTTCATGTTTCATTGGCTCAACTTCAAGTCGCCATGATGGGAGCGAGGCATGCTACTTTAATAG
This sequence comes from Archocentrus centrarchus, assembly GCF_007364275.1. Taxonomy (NCBI): domain Eukaryota; kingdom Metazoa; phylum Chordata; class Actinopteri; order Cichliformes; family Cichlidae; genus Archocentrus; species Archocentrus centrarchus. Next base: position 2,284,942 of record NW_022060271.1, read on the forward strand.
GCTGTAGTTATTCTATAAAGCTAAACATCATCTTCATCTATCCAATTTGCAGCAAGTGGTCCTATTAAAGTTTCAACCTGCTCTGTTTTGTCAGGTCACCAGTGTTCACCTTTACATGCCAAGAATCTCTCTCTCTTTTTGTAATCTTTAGCTTTGATCAGGTGATCTCTGACTCCACTAGTCTGTCTACATCACAAACTAACAGCTTTCTCATTGGCTCAAGTAAAAGGTCACATTTAGCACCATTCATTTTGAAAATCTGCAGCTGTGAATGCTGCAGGATGCCCACACACACCCACACACACACCCACCCACACAGGCGTGTGCGTGCACATGCACACACACAGGGCTGGTTTTGTTGTAGCAATCAGTCATAATTACGATCTCATTTGATTTGGGCAGTTCTGTACCAGTCTTTGGCGGGCCGGACTAAAAAGAACAATGGTCCGGGTGTGGGCCACGGGCCTTAGTTTGCCCAGCCCTGCTATCATGTAAATTAACTTGAGTTATATTTGATATTTTTTTCCTGTGGATTGTATCGGCTGTCATTGCTGAGTGAGTCTGAACTGAGTGGGTATGGGCTCATGTTTGAATTTCACCTTATGACTTTAAGTGGTAAAGAGATGAAAACAGGAATAAACAGAAGAACTGAGCAGTGCAACAAATTATTGAGAAGACAAAGAAAACCACACATAGGTGCTGGTAAATTAAATGACACAACCATGTCAGAACAGCTCGATGATAACACCAGTGTGAAACTGTCCTTAAGAACAACTTCCCCTTATCACATTTCTGCTTTTTATATCTTCATCCGTTTTAGTCCACACTTCCACATTCTCGCTCTCAAGAGAGTTCATTTCAAAAGAAAAACAAAAACAGATGTTTTTCTACTAGAGAAACCTGTCATATATTAGTGGTATGATCAGGCTATAATTACTTACATTTCTGTGATTCTTGGCCAAGAACAGTGAATTACTGTCAAAATATTTTTTCAAAGCTCCCATAGAAATATATAACGCAAACATGCCCATCTGGGGCCCTGTCATGAAGTCACTTCCTCAAATCGGAAGCACAGGACTGACCCAGCTCCCCTCTACATCAACGGCGAGCGTGTGGAGAGGGTCCACACCTTCAGGTTTCTTGGTGTCCTCATCTCTGCTGATCTCTCTTGGTCAGATAACATCAGCAGCGACTTCACTTCCTGAGGGTCCTCAGGAAGAACAACTTGGACTCAAACCTGCTGCTGACCTTCTACCGCTCATCCATTGAGAGCCTGCTGACGTACTGTATCACAGTATGGTACGGCAGCTGCACTGAGGCAGACAGGGTCAGGCTTCAGAGGGTAGTCAAGACAGCACAAAGAATCGTTGGCTGCCCTCTCCCCTCCCTGATGGACATCTACACCTCCCGCTGCATCAGCAGAGCAGGAACATCATCAAGGACAGCTCACACCCTGGCTTTGACCTCTGACCTGCTGCCCTCTGGCAGGAGCTACAGGAGCATCAAAGCCAGAACAAACAGACTCCAGAACAGTTTCTTCGCCAGAGCAATCACCACCCTGAACTCACACACTCACCCACTGTAACTGTGCAACACCCACATCTCTGTGCAATATTATATTATTCATACTGAACAATATCTAACATTCCTATATTGTGTAACATCCAGTATTCATCCAGTAGTGCAATATTCATTCACCAAGTGCAATATTCATCATCTTCATTATTATATGTATACACGCATTTTATTGTTTTTTCTGTATATTTTATACATTGTGCTTTACTTTCTGTATATTTTCAGATTATATTAGATCATTATATTTTTATTTTTATTTTAGAGAGTGTGACTTTCTGTTGCATGGCACTGAGCAGGAGTGGCCCTGCAATCTCATTGTACATCCTGTATAATGATAATAAAGGCATTCTATTCTATCCTGGAGTGTTTGGAGAAATCAAAGAAAATTATTCTCACAGAGCTTCCAGGCTTCTCCAGGTGAGAAAGAGCTTGTTGTAGGAGGAAGATGACGGCATCATCCACTCCAGTGCGTGGCTGATATGGAAACTGGAGTGGGTCCATTGAGGGTCCTACTTCCCGATGCAGATGAGCAAGAACCAGTGCTTTCAACACCATCCAGCCTACACTCCTGGGGAATAAATTGGAAAACAGTGGAGTTGACCACCACCTAACCTCCTGGATCCTGGACTATCTCACTAACCGGCCACAGTATGTGAGGTCACGGGGCTGTGTTTCTGACACAGCTGTCTGCAGCACAGGGGCCCCACAGGGAAGAGTTCTAGGCCCATTCCTCTTCACATTATACACTGCCGACTTCTCCTATAATTCACCCAGTTGTCATCTGCAGAAGTTTCCAGATGACTGCGATTGTCGGTCTTATACGAGATGAGGATGACGAGGAATACAGAGAGCTGATATGGAGATTCTCAGTCTGGTGTCAAAGGAAGCAAAACCAAAGAGCTGGTGGTGGATTTCCACAGGCACAAGTGCACTCCCCCCACACCAGTTAACATCCTAGGTATGGACATTGATAGGGTCACATCCTGTAAGTATCTGGGTGTTTATCTAAACAATAAACTGGACTGGTCAGACAACACCACTGCACTTTATACGAAAGGTCAGAGCAGACTCTACCTGCTCAGGAGACTGAGGTCTTTTGGAGAGCAGGGGGCACTCCTGAAAACATTTTATGGCTCTGTGGTGGGATCAGCTCTTTTTTACAGTGTGGTGTGTTGGGGGAGCAGTATGACTGCTGTTGACAGAAAGAGAGACTCATCAAGAAGGCCAGTTCTGTCCTGGGCTGCTCCCTGGACACTGTGGAGGTGGTGACGGAGAGGAGGATGACAAGAAGCTTGTACTCTATGCAGTCAAATGACTCCCACCGAATGTATGGAAGTGTGCCAGCTTTGAGAAGCTCCATCAGTGACAGACTGCTGCACCCCAAATGTTGGAGAGAGCGCTATCACAGGTCCTTCCTGCCTGCAGCAGTGAGACTTTTTAACCAGCGCTGCTCCCAGACATAAGGCTGTTTACTATGTACATATCTACACTGCTGACATTTGACTGGTCACATTGTCTATATTGTCTATACTGTTTATATTTTCTATACTGTACATAATGTACACAGTTTTGTATTTTCTTATTTATTTTTATCTTTTTATACTTTCTAATTGTGTCTATTGTATCTTAGCTTGCCACTACGACATCGAAATTTCCCCATTGTGGGACAAATAAAGGGATTTCTATCTATTTCTATTTCTGAGTGGAAGCAGGTTCAACAAACTCTGAGTTTAAAAACAGTCTCTGAGTTGATCAACTCTGAGTTTCCTTTTCCAGAACAGCTGATCAGAGTTGTTCAATCAGCTCTGAGTATGATCACCCTGAGTTAGCGTGTGTGTGAGTAAGGAAAGAAAACCATCATCAATGAAGCTCTGATACCAGGAGTCACCATGGCAACGGCTAAATAAAAGGCGGAGCCTCCATTTTAATCTGATGATGGAGGATCACACGTGTCAGTGTGGAGCATCACTTTAATCAGCCTGACCCACTCTGACATCATCATAGACAGAATAAAACTTTGTTATCAAATATATAATTTCTTTATAATATCTGCTGTCATCATTTACACAACTTGAATCTCCATCAGATGAAGCTGAATCCTAATTTTACATTTGAGTTATTAAATCTAATTATTGAGCCTGACGGACAAACTGCAGGAGACAGAAAGTGAAGATAAAACTGTGGAGAAACAGCTCAGACTGAGTTTACTGAGCGACCTGTTAGAGACTGAGACAGCAGCAGCTTCACTGATAGATGACGGCTCTCTGACAGCAGAGATACTTCACTGAGTTACTGTCAGAGGTCAGAGGTCAGTCACAGCTTCATGCTGTGATAAATGTCTCAGCTTTATAGGTTTTAAATATTTCAGTACAGTTTGGGAAGATGAGGCATTTTAATTATTAATGCAGGGTCAGTAAATGAATCATTATGAACGGCTCCAGACTGGATGAACTGGAAAATGACTGGAGCCTGAACTGGATCTGGACCTGATCCAGTCTGAATCCCTGATCCTGATTCATTTGGATCCTCCTGCTGTGCAGGTGGACTCGGACACGGTTTGCTGATCTGTTATAGAGCCGATGATCAATGATTTAGGTGACTTTCAGTGAAAATATGTGGAGATTCATACTCTGAATTTCAGACAGCAGAACTTTAAAATGTTGATTTCAGTCACTTTAAATCATTTAGTTCAGTTTGAAGTCTTCATCATTTCAGCCTCATCTTCACTCAAACATTCCCATCATCTCCAGGATCAGACATTTTTCCATCAGTGAGCTTTTCCAACACGACCAATGATCGATCATTGATCACTGATCAGTGTGTTCTGTGTCAGCAGCTTCATCCAGATCAGTGTGATGTAACAGTGATGCTACAGTAACTACAGTAAATGTTTCAGAGGAACTGACTGACAGTCTGACAGCTGCAGCTGCCTCATTATAAATGCGTGACATCATTGCCGTCTCCGTCCTTACAGCCTGTTGACGAGTGAACGACTGTAAAAGCTTCATGTTACAAAATAACAAACTAACGTCTAACTGGGATTTCAGAGCTCGTAGAAACATAAACGTCTGCAGATGAATTCGCTCCTCTGACGCTCTGACAGCCACTTTATGAAGGAGGAAATGAATGGGAGTGTCAGACAGGTGGTTCAGGTGCAGCAGGAGGGGCGGAGTCAGAGAGACACTCAGAGGTTGTTGGATAAAACCATAGACATATATATGTAGACGCCGCATTGACCGTTGACTCGTATGTCAACGTCGCCGCCATATTGGAGGAGGCAAAAGCTGCCAACATAACATGAGAGAGATGCTGCACTCTGGAGCTGTGTGGAGTTGTTCGAACCATTTTACAGTCAAAACGGGATCACGTGGGATGACCTTTCACAGGTAAGACTGACGAATAGCTTTTGATCGTATTTGGCCATTCTAACATTTTGACAACAAAATTTGTGTGCCTAACAGTTTCCCAGTGTATATTAGTGTATGTTTGAATGTGTGAATGAACGCATTAACTTAAATAACACTTTAAGAAAGGCACTTTATGAAGTTCAGTCCATTCACTTGTATTAGTTCACAGCACAGCTTTGCCTGCTCCAATATGGCGGACACACAGTTATGTAACATCAGCGGGCCAACCCATTCATTGGGCATTCCCATTCTGGGCTGCTCATTTCCTCTGGCTCTCTGGACTCTTGCCCTTTGGCCGTGGGGGCTCCATCTGTGGTCTCCCTCCTTCCTCCTCTGGGGTGTGCACGTGGTTGCCATCAGGATGTGTGGCCTCAGGTCTTCTGAGCTCCTAGTGGGCTGTGGATGGCCCGGGTCCTTCCTTATTCTCCTCTGGATCGTGGGGGGCATGGCTGCAGTTTCTTGCCCTCATTATTGAGTACACTGCATGACAGAGGCGCATGCACACACATTACTGCAAATTACAAAACTGTGTCTATGTGTGTATATGTATGTGCATGTGTGTGTGTGGGTGTGAGTGTGTGCGTGTATATCTACTTTTCTTCGATTATTTTTTTTTTCCTTTCTTCCCTGTATGTTACGTTGTATTCATGTCATGCTAATAACCTCAACTAAAGGAAATTCAATTAAGAGAAACAAATTGTTTATATATATATATAAATATAAATATAAATATATAAATATAAATAAAACAAAAACATTAAGACATATAATGCTTTGCTACTTCTGGGCCATGTGGTGGTGGCTTTCTCTCAGAGCATGGTCCAGCACACAAACACTTATGGTGGCTCAGAGGTCACTGAGCCCCTGGCTGGGGAAGCTTGGGGGTCTTAATCCAGCCCGACACGCCCTCTGAGACGCCATCCTCCTCATCCAACATGAGGTCAGTGGTGACACCGTCCCAGAAGGTAACCTCCTTCACTGCCAGGACACTCGCCCTCGCCTCCAGCAGCTGTTGACACAGAGCACACATTAAGTCATTATGAAACTGGCTTTGGAGTGTGGTGGTAAAGTCCTTATCATGTTCCCCAGCATCCTATTGTATCACTCCACAATACCATTCCCCGTCAGATGGTATGGGGTGGTGTATGACTTCTGAATGCCTGCCATGTCCAGGAGCTCCTTAATGAGTTGGCTCTCAAAGTTGGCTCCCTGATCAGAATGGATGCGTCTGGAAAATCCATAGATACAAAAAAAGTCATTCCACAAGTGACGGGCAACCTGCCTAGCAGACTGATTCTTACAAGGAAATGCATGCACTAATTTGGAGAAGTGGTCTGTGACAACCAAAACATCAACGCATTTCTTGTCAGTCTGTTCAGCAGTCCAAAAATCAATGCAGACTAGCTCCATTGGTTCAGTGGTACAAATGTTCTCCAGAGGTGCACGGCCATTTGGCTCTGGGGTCTTTCCAACCACACAACGAAAGCAGTTCTTCACATGATTGATGACATCCTGCTCCATTCCTATCCAAAAGAATCTTTGCCTGGCAAGGGACAGAGTGTGAGCTTGCCCCAGATGGCCTGCAGAATCATGAAGGCCCTGGAGAACTTGAGCCTTCAGGGAGCCTGGGACAACCAACTGGTAAATCCGTGTGTTCAGGTGCCTGTCCTTTTATACCTTATATAACAGTCCATCCTTAATCAGAAGTCTGGGCCAATGTCTCAGCAATTTCACTACACTGTGAGATTCATCAGTGCGTTCACGTCTGGTGGGCCTTCTGTGTCGCGGACATAAAAGAAAACCCTGTTAAAAACCTCATCTTGTTTTTGCAGGTCAACAAGTTCACTCTTCGGCATGGAAGCAGGCCGAGCAACACTCACAAGCTGCGGCATATTAGGGCCAACCCCACCCGTGCAGCTGATACTGCCAGAGCCATGTGCAGCCAACACAGCAGAAACATCCTGTGAAGAGAGAGAACCTTGAGGGAGAGGAAGGGTGGCAGCAGCTTCCCCCTTGGGTTGACCTACAACTAACTGGCAATTGGCGGCACACCAAAACGCGTCTTGCACATTCCTGTCCACTAGATCATCCACCTGGTTCAAAAAAGCAGCATAAGGCTCAGTGACCAGCCAGTGGCCCAAGCATGACTGGACAAATGGCTCCCTACTTAATGCATCAGAAATGACATTTTTCGTGCCAGGGACATACTTCAGCTCAAAACTATAAGCTGCAAGCCTTGAAACCCATTGTTTTTCACATACATCTAACCTAGGCTTAGTAAAGATATATGTCAATGGGTTATTATCTGTCCAAACTGTAAAATGGTGGATCTGATTTTTCTAGCACAAGGCGTCACACTGTCAAACTCCATCAGATCAGCTTCCTGCACGTTATTTATAGCCTCTACTTTGCTTGGGTCCATTTGTACACTATCACCACATATGATGTGTCCCAGGAACTTCACAGACCACCAAAGAAAGTGGCATTTCTTAGGTGAGAGCTTCAGGTTCTTGGCAGCAAGGCGTGAGAAGACCATCTGTAGATGATCAAGTGCCACCTGTTCAGATGGGGCATAGACCATAAGGTCATCCAGGTAGCATAACAGGCTTGTGAAGTTCTCATCACCAAAAATGGACATCATCATTCACATAAAAGTGGCAGGACTATTTGTCAGGCCTTGGGGCATCCTGTTGTACTCATGAAGGCCAAATGGGGAAGAGAATGCGGTGTATTTTTTATCATCCTTGTGGAGTCTGACATTGTAGAACCCCGATGTGAGGTCCATTGTGGAAAAGAAGACATTTCCACCAAGTGCATCTGACTGATAAAGCAATGGGTGTACATCTTTAACTGTCCTTGCATTCAGCCATCTGAAGTCATTGCATATGCACAAGTCACCGTTCGGCTTGGCAACCAGGACAAGGAGAGATGAGAATTTGCTCTGTGACTTACGAATTATCCCTGACTCCTCCATCTCGTTCAGGGCAGTGAGAAGTTTCTCATAATAGCATGGCGGTACCCGTCTGTATGGCAGTCTGAAGGGTTTGTCATCTACAAGGTGGATTCTGTGGACAAAGTCTACTGCCTCACCACAATCCATTTTGTGCCGGGAAAAGATGGATTCATACTGTTCAATGATCCGCAGCAGTTTGCCCTTCCATTCCAGGGAAACTTCACAAGGCAAAAGGTTCAGGTAATGTAGGCCCAAATCACAGACGGTCTGTGACATTTCTGCCTCTGATCTCAGAGTGGTCGGTGAGTCTTGTGTGTACTGTGCACTCGATTGAATACGGATAGGTTCAGGTAAGTCCTGTACAGAAAGACAGTGGGACACATCAGCAATCTTTGTATTTCTTCTTAGAGTGAGGGGCTTGACCACTTTAACAGGGACCCAACCATCCCCCCACAAGGAAGTTACAACTCTGCCCACCAGAATCTGAACAGGTCTGGACCGAGACTGGGTGGGCTCAATGATGACAGTACTCCCTGCCACTGAGGCATCAGGTGCAGGCAGCTTAGCCCACACCAAATGTTCAGACATGGGCTGCAGGGTGACGTGTCTCTTGAGTTTTGCAGTGCCAAAGCTGGGAGGCAGTGCATGGACATCACAGTTATCTGAGTAAGACAACGAGGTTGCCAAGTGGGGTAAAGTGTCACTCTGAACACCACCCACTGTGGACGGGCTATTCTGGGCACCAAGAGTCACTTTCAACTGTGAAATAAGCCACTTTATAGCATTGCTGCCCAGGACCATGTCATCAGTCTGGCCTGGGACAACCAGAACAGGAATTATCACCCTAAAGCCATACACTGATACAGTGAGGTCATACATAGCAGAAGGCGTGACAAGGTGGCCCCCACACCCTATGATGACAAAATCCTCAGCTGATTTCCTTTCAATATCAGGGATTGACTGTGAGAGTTTTCTGTCAGAGTAGAACAAGCTATCAGTCTTTGAGAGTCGATGCAGGCTCTGTGCAATCAGTGTTTTCTTTGGTGGCACCATGCCACTGTAAGTGCAGAATAAAGTCTCGTAATCATTGATATCTGTCAAGCCAGAGGTGGGAGGTCTACTCACTTGATCTGCACTGTCCTCCCCTCCACGCAGATCATTCAGTTTCCCTGCTGTCCGTTGGAAGGAGAACACCTCCCTTTGGGGCAGTTGCGCCTTGAATGGCCAGGTAAGTGACACAGGAAGCACAATCTGTTTTCTCGGCAGTGAGTCAGTGTAGAGTGGGAGCTGTCTCTGCATACAGAGCATGGTGTGTCCTTCAAGCCTGTTATTTTTGGCAGTTTGGCACTCTGTTGCCCTACAGTAGCATGAGCATAGCCAGGGCCCTGAAGCAACACTTTCGCAAGCATGCTGATCAACTGCTCAATAGCGGAGCCCTCCTGATTCACAACCTGTCTCTGCTCTTGGTCAACTGGACAAAAAGTAGCATTAGCACTAATCTCAGCCTTATGTACATGGACACTGTTGCTCTTACCTGAAGAATGCTTGAGCCCTTTTTCAAGGTGATACTCATCCAGCACTTCTTGAACTTCACGAGCAGACCATTTAACACATCTTGGTTTTAAAGACAAGAGCCAACTCCCTGCAGGGGCAGTGTCTGATGAACATACATGCAACTTCAACACCAGCATTGTCAAAAGATTTCCCCTGCTCCTTAAGACAGTTACCAACAACATCAGCAGCTCTGTTTAGCCTCAGCCAATACTCATATGGATCTTCTTCACTTGGCAGGGTGGAAAAAAAATCAGCCAGTGGCACTGACGAGCAGTAGGAGGAGCTAAAATGTTTGCGTAAGAAGCCATAGATGGCTTGTGGGTTATGCTGGATATCAAGACCACCATTCCTTCCCACCGCTACCATTGTTCCTGTCCCCAAGAAGCCAAGGATCACTGGACTAAATGACTACAGACCTGTGGCACTGACTTCTGTGGTCATGAAGTCATTTGAGCGTCTGGTGCTGTCCCACCTCAAGTCCCTCACAGCCCCCCTTCTGGACCCCCTGCACTTTGCCTACAGAGCCAACAGGTCTGTGGACGACGCCATCAACCTGACTCTGCACTTCATCCTACAGCATCTGGACTCCCAGGGAACCTACGCTAGGATCCTGTTTGTGGACTTCAGCTCTGCCTTCAACACCATCATCCCTGATCTCCTCCAAGACAAGCTGTCCCAGATGAACGTGCCAGATCCCATCTGCAGGTGGATCATTGACTTCCTGATGAACAGGAAGCAGCACGTGAGGCTGGGGAAGAATGTCTCGGACTCCCGGACCATCAGCACTGGCACTCCTCAGGGCTGTGTCCTCTCTCCTCTGCTCTTCTCCCTGTATACCAACTGCTGCACCTCTGACCACCAGTCTGTCAAGCTTATTAAGTTTGCAGACGACATGACTCTCATCGGACTCATCTCAGACGGGGACGAGTCGGCCTACAGGATGGAGGTCAAACGTCTGGTGTCCTGGTGCAGCCACAATAACCTGGTACTGAACGCCCAGAAGACAGTGGAGATTATAGTGGACTTTAGGAAGCACACAGCCCCTCTACCCTCCATCATCCTGACTGACACCCCCATCACCACAGTGGACTCTTTTCGCTTCCTGGGAACTACCATCACCCAGGACCTCAAGTGGGAGCCCACAATCACCTCTGTCATCAAAAAGGCCCAGCAGAGGATGTACTTCCTGCGGCAGTTGAAGAAATTCAACTTGCCAGCAAGGACCATGGTGCAGTTCTATACTGCTATCATTGAGTCCATCCTCACCTCCTCCATCACTGTGTGGTACGCTGGAGCCACCACTAGGGACAAACAGAGACTACAGCGCGTTGTGCAGTCTGCTGAGAAGGTGATTGGCTGTAACCTCCCATCTCTCCAGGACCTGTACACCTCCAGGACACTGGGGCGTGCAGGTCGGATCACAGCCGACCACTCTCACCCTGGGCACAGACTTTTTGACCCTCTCCCCTCAGGCAGGAGGCTACGGTCCATACAGACCAGAACCTCCCGCCATAAGAACAGTTTCTTCCCCTCTGCTGTTGGACTCATGAACAATTACCCTAAGACTGTTACCACCACCCTCCACAAACGCTGATGACCCTATGTCTATGCACCTGTCTGACTGCACTGATGTACATATTAGTGGAATATAGTTTACATTCTCTTATCTTTTAATTAGTCTCTGCACTGTATATTTTGTAAGCTCTAATATCTCTGTATATTTGCAATTTGTATACTTGTATATTGTCTTATAGTTTTTATACTTGTTTTTTTTTTCCTGTAAGCACGAAGTACCGCAGCAATTTCCTAATGCTGTGAACCTGTTCACCCATATGGCAATAAAAACCTTCTGATTCTGATTCTGATTACACCAAATTTTACAACATCCTTCGCTCTGCCTCTCAGGTGCATCATAATCTCCTCAGCTTGATTTTCTGGGGGAATGCCACTCTTCCTTACATAACTCTGCATGGCTTTAGTCAACTAGGCTTACATCAGTAATTGGAGGATTTGCAACCGGCGCAGTAGCGCCCTCTGGTGGCTGTGAGTCAAACAAAAGCCCACAGGACTATCTGTTGTCCTATTATCCACCTGATAGCTACTCAGTGAAAAAGGAACAGTTGTGAACCCTCTACCCCCACCAATACCAAGGGGAGTCATATTTAAAGTATCACCACAGTTACTGAGATCCATATATAGCAGTATATCAAAAGAACTACAATGGGCTTAATGCAATATGATAACAGACAAAGCTAATATTGAAGTAAACCCAACAGTCAAAACACAAGAGAAGAGATGCTCCAACGATGCTGCGATGAGAAGACACCAGCCCGGTCCAATGTTGTCGAGGATGAGTGTGACCTGTGTGTATCTGGTATCCTCTCTTGCTGTGGGAATAAATCACAGAGAGCTGTTCAAGCTGTGGCATCAGTTGTCTTTAATTCTCCATCTGCATTTTCACACAGTGAGCACAGAGGTAAGGTGTCTCTGGTCAGCAAAACAAGCGCTCCTTCTCATGAGTGATCCTGTGGCTCTGAGGATTACCCATAATGCCTTGCTCCCAAGGGTGAATGCAGTATAACTTTTGACCAGCAGTGGGTGCATTTTAGCAGGATTTAACATGAACCATTTTAACTATGTTAAACTAATAAAGACAGATTAATCCATGGAATTATATTTAGGTCAAAAGTCACGCGTGAGCAAAAACACAATCTGCGCAAATAACTTTTATTTCACGGGCGCAGGAATGCATTCACATTCGCTCAATGAACTTCCGCACGTGTAGAACTCAGTAGCCCCGAGAAAAAAAGAAGCCAGTGTGCAGGCGAGACTGTCTGCTGTGCGTGTGCTGCAGCAGTTTCATGCGCCTGCGGGTGACTCTCTGCACGCGGAACAAATTTCTGCACGAGTGAAGAAACAGACTTGTGACCATCCTGGAGCCATAAGTCGATCACGCCCACAAGGCTTAAAAGTGACCAATCATGTGAGGGCTTGTGAATCCTTTGGGCTCCACCCCAGATGGTCAAAAGTCTGTTTCTTCACTCGCATAGAATTTTGTTCTGCGCGCAGTCACCCACGGGTGCGTGAAACTGCTGCAGCTCGCGCACAGCAGACAGTCTCGCCTGCACACTGGCTTCTTTTTTTTGCATGGCTACTAAGTTCTACACGTGGAAATTCATTGAGTGAATGTGAATGCATTCCTGCGCCCGTGAAATTAAATTTGCGTGGATTGTGTTTTTGCTTGCGCGTGACTTTTGACCTAAATATAATTCCATATTAATCATTTTAAAGACTAAAGCATTAATAACTAGAAAGACTTCTTTGAACAGTCTAGTAGGAATGGGATCTAATAAACATGGTGCTGGTTTGGAGGAAGTAACTATTGAAGTTAACTCTGAAAGATCAACTGGAGCCAAAGAGTCTAAACAAATACCAGCAGTGCTGAAAACATCTATAGTGCTACAGTTCACGTGGAGAAAGTCTGAATATATTGAATTTCCTTCAAAGTCATGTCCTTCTGATCTAGGGTTAGGGTTCCACAGATGGAAACAAACTACAAGTGTCTCCTACAGCAAGAGCTAGAATAGAATACAATAAAATGCCTTTGTCATTATACAGAATGTAAAATGAGATTGGAGGGCCACTCCTGTTCAGTGCCATGCAATAGAAAGTCACACTTCCTAAAATATAAAATAGAACTTTGAAAAAATAGGGAAAATAAAACAAGGTATAAAAATACACACTTATTTTATTTTTTACAATGTGTATGACAGTGCGGTCAATAATTTAAGAAAATGTAGTCGACAACGCCACCAGAAGGGGGAAAAATATCACCCTTCCAGAATATTAATAAATTGATATCAATATCTAAAAATTCACAGGTTCGAAAAATTACACCAGGGCCAGAGAGAGGTCTGAACTTTTACTATTATTAAAGTATTGTTCAAACAAAGAAAACAACAACCATAAAATGAATAGGCTGCAATAACACTTGCGCATCAATTAAACAAAAACAACACAACAGAAAGGAAATATGGACTTACCAGCAGCAAAGAGGGACCCTAACAAAACACAAAACACAGCACAGGCGCACCGCGCCGCAACTTCACCCAGTGCTGCACACGACAACTGTGACAAAAAGAAAAGACTCCCGCCACCAAAACACGGACCCTCCGGCCACTGGCTCGTCCAATACTAAAAAGAAAAGAACACAATTAAAACATATACAATTGAGCACAATGGTTAAAATGGCAGCCTAGTTACAATAAAAAACACACACACACACACACACACAATACTCATACACACTCAGACATCCACACGCATGATACGAAGGCAAACACATAAAAGATAAAAACCAGTTAAAAGGAAGTGCAGAGATAAAATCAATTAAAAGAAACTCCAGTATTCCAGACTCATACCACAAGTCCAACACTACTGACTCTTAGGGTGGCCAACTTGATGTTATACTGGCACACCACCCTCATGTGTGGACAACGGTGATCCAGAATACAGTTCAATTCCTCCTCTGGCAAAACAAGCCAGCGTAGGCAAAATAGCAGCCTGTGCCTCAGGGAACTAATCCCACAGTTGGGATTAAAAGTAGCGTGGCACACTCAACCCACCGACACAGGAGTCCTAAACATGCAAACTAATATTTAGTGACGCAGTAACAATTTGAAGAGAGAGGAGCATGAGCTTATTGGCTTTACTCACCGCGATGAATAACTACGATTGCGCTGCCGACCTATTAATGGCTGCTCCTGCGTGCAACAGCTAGCCTGCCATGCTGCAAACAAACAGGAGTAAGTGGCTGCTATGTGTACACAGTGGCATCTCACCTGGCTACAGTGCTTACCTATCGTAATCACACAGTTGGTTAACCGATTCCTGCTAGCCAGTGGCGGATCTAGGATTTTTCTGAGTAAGGGGCCATCAAGGGGCCACAGTATTCATAGAGGGGCCAAGTACAGATGCAGCCACCGAAAATTGTCGGTCGATCCGTAACGGGACCTTGGCCGATTCGTGGCCGCACCTTGGCCTAAACGTGATCCCCCGCTAATGACGTAGGCATTCTGGCGGGAACGCCCCCAAGCAGCATTTGGGGAAAATGGTGGTAATGTCTTGTTTATTTACCAGGAGGAGCAGTAATAGTGGAAGCGCATTCATTTACAGCCCGCTGTATACTGTACCAGAGATCCTCACATCCAGGCCTCAAAGCCGGGGTCCTGCAGGTTTTTCATGTGTCTGTGCTTCAACACACCTGAGTCAAATATAGAAGTCATTATCAGGACTCTGGAGAACTTGACTGCATATTGAGGCCATTTGATTCAGGTGTGTTGGATCAGGGATCAGGCTGTATACAGAATTTATGCATTTCCTGAAATAAAAACAAGGCTACTGTGAATGCTTTCTGCTGGAGCTGAAATGCTCCACAAAACAAAACAAAAAGAGCGCTGAATGAATTTCTTCTCCCAGGCTGGAAATTGGACCGCTGCCCTTCGCATTCCCAAACCAGCGCTTAATTTGCTGAGATAAACCTGCGGAAACGACAGAAAGTGAAGTGATCGAAAAAACGCACAGAAGAACACACAGGTGTACTGTAATGAAATAATAATATTAAGATTACACAGAATGCGCAACAGTACAGCGTGAGTCTTGTAGAAATTTATTAATAAATGTGTGTGCTGTCTGCTGTTTAAGCCTTTAGGTTTCTGCGTGTTCGTTTCTCGAACAGGAATGACATACAAACAAACAGGAATAAGGAGTCCAAATATTACATTTAATAAAGCCATGTCAAACAGTTTACAGATTAATCTGGGTCAGAACTGCATACCATACTCGTGTGAGATGGCATGAAGTACTGGTACTTTCTAATTCAACTTACAGTTGTCATATAGTCAGAGCATAAAGTTCTCTAGTTTTAAACAGCTCCTCGATAACTCTGTCTCTAAAATTATTGTTCAATTCTGACTCCTTTGGCATGAAAATCTGAGGAAATAAAATATCTCAGAGAGATTGACAATCAAAATCATTTCAAAGTATTCTACTGGACTCAAAATTATATTTATTCTGTAAGGGTCTGTACCCCCCAAAAAAGCATAATTATGGAAGATAAAATATGGCTTCATAAACCTCACGTTACTAAATTGTGAAGGGGAAAAATGCATAACCTAAAACAACATCAGCAGTTGTTACTAGTTCAGCAGTGAAATAGTGGCTTCAACTTTTTTTTTCTTCGTTTTGTTTCTATGCTTTTAAATGTAAACCCCTGCAGTGGGATTTTCACCACAAACAAAAATAAAAATAAAATGTTATGGACAAAGTCTTTAGTCAAAATGTACTTTTAGGGTCAGAGGTCATACTCACAACACCATCGTTGACCTTACATGCAGCTCACTGCAGGTTTGTCATCTTTGGTCTAAACTGAAATCAGGGCGTGTCCCCCTGAGGCCTCATGGGAATTTATAAGAGAACAATAGTTAGTGTTGGAGGAAGCATTAAACACATTTTAGTCCTGAAACCACAAAGTTGTGGCCCCTGTAGGGGTGGCCTTACAATAGTAGTTGAGTCATACTACTGAATATAGCCATAAATTAAAACATTGAAATCAGTTGCTTTCTGCCTGGGAGTTCTTTGACCTTTGACCCTGTAATATGCTCTGGTTCTTCACTGACCCTGTGACTGGTCGCACCTGTTGTTATCAATCCCCACGTCAAAGAGATCTCCTATGGATGACCCTCTTTCTGGGCTCAGACCTGTGCACAAAGATCATCGTCAAGAACTCTCAGGTCACCTGTTTGTGAGATGGTTGGCCTCCTCCTCCTTCTTCAGCACCAGGAGCCTTTTTTATATGAGTTTATGGAGCTGTCAGTCTGCTCAGGAGATCTTAGGATGAGCTTGAACACCTCGATCTGCACCAGTCTCTTTATTGGTAGCTGATCAGTCTCCTGTGTTGTTGTTCAGGCTCCTGTTAGAATAAAACTGAGAGATTTTCATTAGTTAAATCTTTACGTTTCTCCTAGTTCATGTCCCTCCTTTTGAGACAAACTCTGTTTGTCTCAATAATTTACCTTAATTTAGCTTATTTATCTAAAGGGCAAACTGATTTTTATACTGTGATGCTGGATTCAATATCAAATTGTTTAGACATTCAAAATTCAAATGTTCTCTGTTTTTCTCTAAATTTAAGCTTTAAACAAATCTACCAAATAAATAAATAAAACAAAAGAGTACATCGGTAACTTGTATTTTATCCTACATGGGCAAACAAATAGGTTTTTACTTCTCTATGTTTTGCTCTGTAGCAGAGCAGCAGCTCAAAGTTTGGCTCTTTGTTTTGGGTCTCAGATTCGGCTGTTTCACAAAGTATTTACATGCACTGTTTATTTTTGAGGTTTTACTAAAACTGAGCTTCTCACAGTAACTTTTTCTTGAAATTTAACAACAATCTTCTGGGAAAAATGACCTCTAATAATTTGCAAAAAATACTTCAACCTGAAATTTTTAAGGCATGTATTTTAGTGGCTTGTTTATTCATTATTTATTTTTAAAGCAATAAACTCCTGACTCCCTTTTTTGTGATTTTTAAATTTTTTTTGTCTTTTTATCATCTGTGGTTGGCTTATCTCTCATATGTATCAGAAGCGAAACCTTCCTTCTGAGGATTTTTGACCAGCAGACCCTTATACAACCGTCTCTATCCAAATTAAAGGGAAGAAGAGAAGAGAAAAAACTTAGAGCTATAACTCTCATCCACACGCACGACTTCTGTCTCTCTGGCTCTCACTTAGATTCACACACACACACTCTTATAAGTACCTGGGTGTTCACCTAAACAATAAACTGGACTGGACTCATAACACTGATGCGCTCTACAGGAAGGGTCAGAGCAGACTCTACCTGCTGAGAAGGCTGAGGTCTTTTGGAGTGCAGGGGACACTCCTGAAGACCTTCTATGACTCTGTGGTGGCATCAGCCATCTTCTATGCAGCAGTATGTTGGAGCAGCAGCTTGT
This sequence comes from Archocentrus centrarchus, assembly GCF_007364275.1. Lineage (NCBI taxonomy): Eukaryota > Metazoa > Chordata > Actinopteri > Cichliformes > Cichlidae > Archocentrus > Archocentrus centrarchus. The sequence goes on from NW_022060271.1 coordinate 2,302,448, forward strand.
CTACAGCTGAGAGGAAGAGGATAGACAAGCTCATCAGGAAAGCCAGCTCTGTCCTAGGATGTCCTCTCGACTCAGTGCAGGTGGTGGGAGACAGAAGGACTCTGACCAAAATAACATCACTGATGGACAAGGTCTCCCATCCCATGCATGAAACTGTTGCTGAGCTGGAGAGCTCCTTCAGTGACAGACTGCTGCATCCTAAATGCACAAAGGAGCGTTACCGCAGATCCTTCCTCCCAGCAGCTGTAAGACTTTATAACCATCACTGCTCCCAACAAAAACCACAATAACCTACACAATGTAGGATAATATATAATATACTGTAAATAGTCCGGCCTGTTAAGGTTCAACACACAGGCACATCATGTACATTGTAAGATAAGATAAGATAAGATAAAACTTTAATGATCCCACGACGGGGAAATTTGCGCATTACAGCAGCTCAGTACAGAAAACTAAAAATAGAATAGAATAAAATAAAATAAAATAAAATAGAAAAACACTATACACATATACATAAGCACTATATACAGAAAATATATAGTCAATACACACATGTACATATACACACATATACACACACATCAAAACACTATATACAGATATCAAAACATTATATACATTTGTAGCCGGTAAGGTACACAGCATACACGGTATGCATTATATGGGTGAGTGTAATAAATAAAATGTATCTGGACTGTAAGGATAAAGTGATGGCAGAGGAGGTAAAGTGTCCAAGTGATATTATAGATAGTGTTATTATTATTAGTAGTATTGTTAATTATTATATTTATATTTATAATAACTGCGGCTGCTGTTACACCCAAATTTCCCATCTGTGGGACAATAAAGGATGTTTCTTCTTCTTCTTCTTCTTCTACTTCTTCTTCTTCACACACACACAGCAATGGATTACCAAACAGCTAATATTGACCACTGGAACATTGTCCCATTCCTTTTAAACAACAACAAATAACACCATACTTTGCAAAGAAATTCACCTCAAAATATTTTGTCCTTATTTCCTATTTTCTCTGAAACACACATGACAATACAAATACACAGCAGTACTCAGTCACACAGACAGACACGTGGAGGCCTCCTTACACACACAAAGACACACATTCAAGCATCCATCAATTTCTTCAATATTAATTATTGTTATAGATTTTTCTTTCCCAAGTGACCTAATTTTGGGATTGCTTAGTTAGTTTCTGAACCAAAGATCAACTTTTACCTGATTAGGATGGAGAGATTTCTCCTTTAAACTTAGCTTTCAGCTTAATATCTGTGCTTGGAAGTTTACACTAAAATAATTTTACATCACCAGTTATTTTGAAGTTTCACTCTCTTTTTAATTGGAGCCCCTTTTCTTCACCCAGTGTCATCAGTCATTTTGTCAGTCAGTCAGTCCAAACTGCAACAACAAAAACAATATTAGCAAGGTACCATTTATATTTTTTCTTTTTTTAGGATTTTTACTTTTATTACAAAACTCTTTTTTCTCTTTATCTCTTTATTTCTTCATTTCTTTGTATTCTTTTACTTTTTCTTGTGGCCGATCGGACCACAGCGCTAGGAGTACTGCACGACATCATCAGCAAACATGAGACCGCCCACCCAGATGCTGTGTTTGTTGTTGCCGGGGATTTTAACAATTGCAGCCTCAGGACTGTTCTCCCTAAGTTCCATCAACATGTGAGCTTTCCCACAAGGAATAACAACATTCTGGATCACGTGTACAGCAATGTGAAGGATGCATACAAGGCTGTGCCCCGCCCACATTTTGGACAGTCCGACCATATTTCTGTGTTCCTCTATCCAAAGTACAGGCAGCTCCTCAAACAAGCCCCCCCAGTAATTAAAACCATTAAAGTTTGGAGTGAAGAGACTGATCTGGGTGCTTCAGAACTGCTTTAATGCCACAAACTGGGATGTGTTTAAGAATGCTGCTCTGAGAGAGGACAGTTCTGTGGATTTAGAGGAATATGCATCAGTGGTTACCAGTTATATCAGCACATGCATTGATAATATTGTCCCCACCAAATGCTGCAAGATATATCCCAACCAGAAACCATGGATGAACTGTGAGGTACGCTCCATGCTGCATGCACGCTCAACTGCATTTGCCTCTGGTGACACGGAGGGCTACAGAAAGACCAGATATGACCTACGTAGATCCATCAGGGAAGCCAAGAGGCAGTACAGACTGAAGCTGGAGGGATATTACAAACACTCTGATTCCCGACGCATGTGGCAGGGCTTGCAACACATCACTGACTTTCAGCAGAGGAACAGCAGGATCACAGCCTGCAACAACGCCCTACCAGATGAGTTGAACCAGTTCTATGCTCGCTTTGACACCCTCAACTCCATCCAACGTAGAGAGATTCTACTACCGGAGGCAACACAGAGCTCTTCACCCACTGTAACATCGACTGAGGTGTGCAAGGCCCTGAGGAGGACCAACCCCCGAAAAGCACCTGGCCCCGACAACATCCCTGGCCGTGCTCTGAGGGTCTGCTCTTCAGAGCTGGCCGAGGTTTTTACAGATATTTTTAATTTGTCCCTCTCCCAATCATCTGTGCCCACATGCTTCAAGTCCACCACTATAGTGCCCCTCCCCAAGAAAACCAACACAACCTCTTTGAATGACTATCGTCCCATTGCACTCACTTCACTTGTAATGAAGTGCTTTGAGAGGATGGTCATGTCCCATATTAAAGGATCCATTCCGGACACATTAGATCCCCTGCAATTTGCATACCGTCAGAACCGTTCAACTGATGATGCTGTTAATGCAGCCATCCATACAGCCCTCTCACACCTTGAAAATAAGGACACTCATGTTCGAATGCTGTTTATAGACTACAGTTCAGCTTTCAACACTGTCATCCCAAGCAGGCTGGTTGAAAAGCTGTTCACCCTCGGAATACCACCCTCCCTCTGCCGCTGGGTCTTGGACTTCCTTACAGACAGACCTCAGGCAGTCAGAGTTGGTACCAGGACATCAGAAACAAAGACAGTGAGCACTGGGACCCCACAAGGCTGTGTGCTCAGTCCTCTCCTGTACACCCTCTTCACCTACGACTGCATCCCCTCCCAAAGCAACACCTCCATCGTCAAGTTTGCTGACGACACCACCGTCATTGGGCTGATTACTGGGGGAGAGGAAGCAGCTTACAGGGAAGAGGTGGCCCAGCTGGTGTCCTGGTGCCAGGAAAATAATCTCTCCTTAAATACAGAGAAGACTAAGGAGATGATTATTGACCCGAGGAAGAGAAGAGACCAGCATGCTCCATTATTCATCAACGGGACTCGGGTGGAGAGAGTGAAGACCTTCAAATTCCTTGGCACCCACATCAGTGAAGACCTCACCTGGACCTACAACACAGCACAGACTGTCAAGAAAGCTCAGCAGAGACTCTTCTTCTTAAGGAAACTGAGGAAATTCGGATTATCCCCTAAGCTCCTCAGCAACTTTTACAGATGCACTGTGGAGAGCATCCTGACAAACTCCATCACGGTGTGGTATGGAAACTGCACCAGTCAGGACAGGAAGGCTCTCCAGCGGGTCATCAAAACAGCACAATTCATCTGTGGAGCTGCCTTCCCATCACTACAGGACACTTATAATACCCGGGTAATAAAGAGGGCACACAACATCATCAAGGACCGTACCCACCCACAGCACACACTGTTCACACTCCTGCCGTCTGGCAGACGTTACAGGAGTGTAAAAGCAAGAACAACCAGACTAAAAAACAGTTTCTATCCACAGGCCATCAGGCTACTGAACCACTGACTGATTACCAAACTGTGATTACCTGCCTTTCTTTCATCTGTATATATCTGTATATATTGCACTTGCTTTATTATTTATTTATTTTTATTTTCTACTTTTACTTTCCTAATATACTAGTTCTTAAATTTTATTTTAACTTAGTTGCTTATTTCAATTGTTTGTAAAGCAGTCGCAAGTAAGAATTTCATTGCTCAGCATAACCACAGTGTTTTGCGGTGTACATGACAATAAACTTCTTGAATCTTGAATCTTGAATCTTTTCTTTATTCTCTTTTTTCTTTATCTCTTATCTTTTATCTCTTGGGCTTTTAAAGGGTTTTAGTTGCTTTTATGGATTTCTGAGATCAAGGTTCGTGAAAAGAACCGCGAAGACCACCAGTGTTTACTCTATCAAATTTTCTTTTTTTGCCTGTCATGTCTGGCACTGTTTGCAAGCAGAATTGTGATCTGAATACATTGTTGTGCCAAACATATTTATTCTTCCAAGATAAGCTCTATAGAGTCTCTATAAGCTTTTCTTGTTAATGTTTGTGTTTTGTGTTTTTGTTGTTTGTTTGTTTGTTTGTTTGTTTTATTTTATTTTATTTTATTTTATTTTATTTTATTTATTTATTTGTGTACATATACATTTAATTCCGGTTGACAGGTTGAGGGGAAAGAAAAAAAAAAAGAGAGAGAGAGAGAGGGGAGAAAACAGAAAAAGAGGACAGAGCACCACTAAACTAACCAAAACAATTCAAATGCTGCAACTACAAAAAAGAAAAAAGACAACATACCAAAAAAACAAAACAAGCAATACCTGGAAAAATAACTATGCAGAAAAGACAACAAAATGAAGCATAAGTATAAGAACAACAATTTTGTTATGCTGTGATTGCGTTAGTGTCTGTGTCATGAAATGCACTTACCAACGGGGGTGGAAAGCCGCTGCTCCGCCCACAAGGAGCCAGAGGCAGGCAGAGAAGGACCCAGGAAATCTGAACCATCCGCAGCCCATCAAGAGCCACGAAAACCCGTGGCCGCACATTCCAGCGACAACCGCATACCCACCCCAGCAGAGGGGAGAGGGAGGTCCCAGATGGAGCCCCCCCAGTCGAGGGGCAAGGGCCCCAGGAAATTCGAGGCATCAGGAAACCGGCCCCCCCAGAGGCCAGCCCCCCGTGCAGGCCGGTGGCAGAGCCCCAGGGCCCAGGTGCCCAAGAACCGCCCGACATACCGCAGAGCCCCCCCCCCCCACGCCGGAGAAGCCCAAGCCGCCCCGGCCCACAGCCCCCAGGAGAGCAGGTCGACACCCACGCCAGAACATCCAGCCTGGCCCAGGAACCCCAAGGCACCCACACCCCGGGGAAGCAGGGGACGCAGGAGCGACCACCAAGAAGCAGCCGGGAGGCAAGGCACAAGAAGGCCCAGATTCAGGTCCAGCCATGCACACACGTATGCACACACACTCACCCACATATGCTCATGCGCACGCACACTCACCCATATATGCTTATGCGCACACACACTCACCCACACATGCTCATGCGCACACACACACACCCACACACCCACACACGCACACACACCACACACAAACCCCTACCCACACGCATTTACCCACCCAAATACACCCACGAGGACTGTGACAAATGCACATTCATCCACATCTATCCACCCTCTGAGGCCAGGGCAAGTAGACACCCCACCCGGGCCAACAGCGACCCCACGATGCTGCCAGCCCGGCACCCGAAGCACCACCCAACTCCCACCCCGGGCGAGGTGCAGGAAATCCGGGTGTGGGATGGCCTGCCCCACCCCACCCCCCCACCCAAATTATAAATGTTGAAGTGTATGGCTTCATGTTTGTGAATGCATGAAGTGTCTAAGATGCAGTTAAAATTGAGGGGACAGCTGTGCCTCAAGCATCCATCGGTGCTCGACCACACCACCCCCTCAAAGCCCTTAATGTCTAAAGTGCCATTAAAATTGGGGGGCTGACGGTAGACTGGACCAGAGTGAGGCCATCATAGTGGCCCCCTCTCATCATCCCCATGCCTGCCCCCCAAGATCCTATGTGTATCACAGTGTATTGTCACTCTATCAAATTTTCTACCGGGAGCCGTAGACAGACGTGTTACTGTTACGCCGCTCAACTTTCCAAAGGATATGAGTAGAAGACAAATGTTCTGCTTTAGATTTCAGAAAAACCAGAGGCCCTCTAAAACTGAAAACCCCCTGAGAAGGGCACTCGTTCGGTCCGCTGGCCAGACGGCCCATGGGCTCAACACCATCCGACTCATTTTGCCTATATTTCTTTACTCTTTTAAACTCTTTTATTCTTTTCACTCTTTAACTCTTTTAAACTTTTACACCTGTGTAAAATGGCTCGAGTTACACCTTCCTCCTGTCTTATCACCAGTGACCATTATAATTTGATACAATTCAATATGCAGATATTTAGAAAAGGTCTCTGCCAACCTTTAGGTGGAGATCTCCTGGTCACTGATAGAGTCTGGAAGTCAGCACTGTCACGAGGAACCTCGAAGCGGCGATTATCGGCGGCCAAATTCACTCCTTATTCCCAAGAAACTCAAAAAACAAATAAAAACATCTGAAAATCAAAAACATTCCTGTTCAATCACGTCGGGCATCACCAATTGTAGAATTTTATTAATAAATGTGTGTGCTGTCTGCTGTTTAAGCCTTTAGGTTTCCAACAGTCTGCACTGTAATCTGTATTACTTGGGCTTCGTACTATGGCTCAGGTGAACAGAACCAGGGCGCGAAGTGTCATACACTCTTCTCCAGGTCAGTTTTTTTCATAATCAAAGCTTATCTTTTGGTTACAAAAACAATGTGCAAGATCCAGCAATTGAACGCTGAGATTGTTTATTTTTTCTTCGTCAGTGACCATCATTACCAATCATACTGTCCACGATCGACCCAAAAGATTAGATGCTGGAACGTGAAACTTTTCAGACATATAAATGCAGAGATGTTAACACCAGACATATGACTGTATTTTTTTATGTCATAAGGATAGAAATTTAACAGAAAGGATTATGACATTTTATATATATATAAAAAATAAAAAAAGAACTTTGTGTTTTCCAATTTCTCTGAGTTCTGTGTTCTGAAGCCCTTTTTTACCCCGCCGGTTCTTTGTGTTAAAGCCATGAACTAACGATGAATTAATGAAGGAACTACAGTACCCATGACCGCCATCGGCCACCTGGAAGCAGTGTTTACTCAAAGCTGTCGTGCAAATCAGATTTCACACTGACCAGGAGCTGCCGCCCTGGCACAGTCGCGGCACAAAAGGCCCAGGCCGACAGAGAGTGCTGGGCTTAAGCAGCAATACAATACATGTACGACTGTTAATTGCTGGGCTGTATTGAACTGTAATTGTAAGCAGAACTGTCCATTAAAGACAATAGATGAGATTAAAGCGGTCATTATAGCGGAGCAGTGAGTCTTGTCTGGAGGGACGGGCTGAGCTTGAAGTTCAGCCCGGGACCTGGGACAGGCTGCGAGCGCTGCATTGCCAGCGAAATTGGGTAAAAAATAAAATATTAATTCTGATCACCAGCCGGTTTGGCCTGGGAATGACCGGCCGGTTGGGAAACCTCCCGATGGCCACCACGCCCCTGATTCTGTATATAACGAAAAGTGGGATTCCTGTTGAAGGATTGAAGCTAATCAGTAAATTAATCATTTTAATGATTTTATGCCCATGTGAACTTTAACATATATATTTCCCCATGTAAGCTCAAGTTGTTTAGATAATCACCAAGGTTGGTGCCATCTGGAATGTCTTGTTTTTAACTGTCTGCCTGTGAATGAAGACTTCGAGGTCGATCTTGGACGCCTCAGCAACTGGAATCTTCTATTGCACATTGTTATGTACATGATGTAATTCAACATAGATAAGCTTCAACGATGAAACCCTGACAAAAACATGTAGTCAGTCTTAGTGCTCTGTTCTGTATGTGACGTAACCAACATAGATAAGGTTTGACTATAAGAAACCTGCCCTGAGAGAAGATGGTCTGTGTACTCCATGCACCCCAGCAGCAAGATGCTGGCAATGCCACCCGGGTTAACCTGTAATCTGTTTTGGAAATGGCTCTTATTATATTATATTAAATTAGGAAAAATTGTCTTGTTTTCATTCTTGTTGATCAAAGAACACACAAAAACCTAAAACCAGGAAAAAACCTTCACTGTTTATCACCCACAGCGTCTAAACAGTGCTGGAGGTCACTTTATGTATTCTGTATACAGTACGTGTTTAAATCTGTGTTCTTACAGGTTCCTGTTTCAGAGGTCTGTCTGATAAAGTGGCGTTTGATTAAATGCAGAACCGTATTTGGTGCCATTGGTAACTTTGTGTTCTCTGTGTCTGTCCAGGCGACGTTCATTATCTTACAGTATAGAATAGAATAGAATAGAATAGAATGCCTTTATTGTCATTATACAGGATGTACAATGAGATTGGAGAACCAATAATAATAATATGCACAACCAATAATAATAATAATGGAAAGAAAGACTCCGCGGTCATCTGGATGCCCAGCTGTGGAAATTCTCAGTTTTCCACATTTTCTTTTGTATATTGATGTAAACAAGACTGATAATGACTATATGAAAAGCTCAACGGAAGAGGACTGTCAGTGCTTCACTAACACACTGGTCATCGTATGCAGTTATGACCCGGTGAAATATTTAGTTTCTGTTTGAGATGGACAAGTAAATGTAACACTTGAACTCCGTAGATCCGTTGTTTTGTGTCCTGCATGCCAGACGAACGGATGTGCAGATAGCAAGAAAAAATGAGCCTTCGCCAAATGGCTCATTTTTAATACACAATCACGAGAGTACGGTGTTTTTCAAACAACAAACCCTGGATCAACTCTGAAATAAAGGCTCTCCTGAAGGAGAAGAAGAGAGCCTTTAGATCAGGAAATAAGGAGGAGCTGAGAGCCGTGCAGAAGGATCTGAGAAGGAAAATCAGGGAGGGAAAAAACATCTACAGGAAGAAGATGGAGGACCAGCTACAGCAGAGCAACATCAGTGGGGTTTGGAGAAGCTTGACCTCAATTTCAGGCCACAAACCAAGCCCTAAGGTTGTAGGAGACTTAGAGTGGGTAAACAACCTGAACCAGTTCTTCAACAGTTTGACATGTAACAGGCAGCTGCTACATTTTTGTCATTTGTTTAGATAGATAGATCTCTTTATTGTCATTGTTACAAGAACAACGAAATTAAAAATTTGATGACAATAAAAGCTTTTCATACTTTCTACATACTTACAGGAAACTTTGAGCAGCGTGAAATTATCAGGAAGGAAACTTTTTCTGACTGAGAAAAACATCTGAGTCCAACTAAACGCTTTATTGTCATTCAGCTTAGTTTAATTTACTCATGATTCACTGTATTTATACTGTATGAATAGCAATTTATTAAAAACAAAAAAAATGGTATCTGCTCCTCTGTGTGAGGAGGAACAGAAGGAGCTCTGCCAGAGTCCTAAAAAATGACCTCCAGCAGCTCCTCACAAGCATCTTTCTGACCAAACAGAATCACTCTCTGAGGTCCTGGTGACCTTCACTGGGTTAGGGTTGGTGCTCTCACCCTGGATGGTGCTGGATGAGCAGCTTGTCAGTGGGTTAATGATGGTCTGCAGAAGTCCTTAGAGGGTACCACAGACCTCCACATGTTAGCTGTCTCTAACTTTATTTAAACACGTGCATGTGAACAATGCAGTGCAGTCCTGCAGGTTCAGGTCCACACACAGGTTACCTGTTACTGTGACTCAGCTGTGAGCTTCACACACATCATTCAGATCATTTAGGACAGATCACACACACAGACATCAGCCACTGGAGGGGATCTTTGTGATATTTAAAATATCTTTCTTCCTGACATCATGGCTTCACTCTGACAGCATGGAGTCTGATTATTTACTGTCAGCTGTGAAGGTTTACTCCTGCTACTCAGTCTAACCAAAGACATCCTCCAACAATGAGAGGTCAGAGGTCAGCTGTGCTGACAGTCGTCTGCCTGTTTCAGTCTCTGGAAATAAATGAGTGACTCACCGAGGAGGAGGAGGAGGAGGAGCAGAGGGGCAGGTGCAGTCTTCATGGTGTCCAGATGTTGAGTGAATGTGTGCAGCCTGAGCAGCAGAGAGACGCCTTCAGCTGCAGTTACATCACTTCCTGTTCTCAGTGTCACGGGCTGGTGTCCATGTCAGTGGGCTGCTGTGTGGACCGGCTCACACACTAAACCCTCCCAGCTGTCCCAGTCTGAGTCCATCACAGCTCCATGTGTGGAAGCCTCAGAGACCACAGGTGACTGTTATCATGGAGTCCCACAGCACACGAGGACAAGCCTCACATCAGAGGACCCTGCAGCCATTCACACACCACTGATCCCTTTATCAGCTCTGTTGAAGCCTTCATTCAGCTCATGGACCTCCACCTGATCTGTGATTGGATGAAGGACTTCCTGACTGATGCTCTCAGGCTGTTTCACTCATGAACTGCAGCCCTGAGCTTTTCTACACATCCCTGCAGGAGCTCCATCAGATCATTTACATGTTCAGCTCAGAGTGGACATGAAAGTCAACAGCAGCACTAAACAAAACCATCATGGTGGTCATGAAGGTCCAGCAGTGGCTGCACCAACTGAAGATCCTTAGAAAGAATAACTTGGCTGAGAAACTGGAGATCTGCTGCATCTGAGCAGAAGTTCTCCAGAAGATCCTGCAAGACGTCTCCAGGATGGAGCTTCATCAAAACACAAACAGACCAAAAACCATCCCCAACCATCACTGCACTCAGCCCTGCACACACACACAGGGCAAACACACAGACACACAATGTAAACAGGTGTCTGATATTACAACAGTAACATGTTTGATCTTATGGATCCGTGCACACGTGTCTCACACAGAGATTAAAGCTGCACATGCACAGAAAAAGCAGAAGCTGGTCTGTGACTGGATGAAGGAGTTCCTGCTCACAGGCTGTTTCACACATTTTTAAAAATGTGTTGTTTTTTTTACCATTGTGACAGTTTGTCACTTCAGCTTTAGCTGAGCTATTTTCACACCTTTTAAAGCAGAAGTGAAACTGTGATAGCATCATCTCAGCTCTGTGCTTATAAAAAGCTGCTGTCTTCATGTGGAGAGCCTGACTCTGAGCAACACTTTAACTTCCTCTGCAGTCCTGCACAGCAGCAGGGTCATGTTGGTGTTCATAAAAGTGTGTTTTCCATTTCTATAACCTGCTGCTCAGTTATGATATGAGGCTGATAAACCAGCTGCTGGAAGAACATCTGGTTCTGGTCCACAATATAGATTCATATAAACTCTTTAAATGCAGATCATGATCTATATTCACTGATCAGAGTGTGTTTGAGGTAACAACAGTAATGCCTGTTGTTACCTTGGGTCAGCTGGGATCAGTGATGGATGAAGAAATCCTAAACAGGGAAAAGAGTTCCACTGATCATCTCTGCAGCAGGAACACAGAAGAAAATAAACTTCATTTCATTTTATAGACTTTATGCCCTCATTTCCTTCTGGATCAATAAAGTATCTATGATCCTTTTTTTTTGGAGTCAGGAAGTCTGCAGCTGTTGGCTGGTGTTATGGCACATGAGGCCGGTGAGGCGACACTTTGGATAAATCAGAGTCCAAATGAGCAGGTTGAGTCAGTAAAATGAACCAGACGGTGTTTTCCTTCAGGACTGCCACAGGTAGGCTCTGCTCCAGCTCCAGGTTTCTTCCTGTTAAAGGGAGTTTTTCCTTCCCACTGTCACCAAGTGCTGCTCATAGGGGGTCATTTTGACTGTTGGGTTTTCTCTGTATTATTGTAGGGTCTTTACCTACAATATAAAATTGTTTGTTGTGATTTGATGCTATATAAATAAAATTTAACTGAATTGAAAATTTTGGTTTGAGAACTGAAGAAGCCTTTTGGATGAGAGCTGAAACGTCTTCAAGAAACAAAAAGAAGTGCAGCCACTTTTTTCAGGCTCCAGAGATACCATGACCTGGTACCCACACAGACTCTCTGTAATGATCCACATCACTGAGGGCACTGCAGGAGTCAGAGGCACAAAAGTGTGCTCATAGCTGCAGTTTAGCCCTCAAACCCCAGAAGCAGTGAACTTCCAGAAGTGTCCATGAGGATTAAAGCAGAAATAATGTCCTCCACTTCCCAAAACAATTATCAGTTCATTAATATTCAGGATGAAATAATCCAGTGCTTATCCAGAGATTTCCATGTTGGCTGCTAACAGGTGCTGCTGATGGCGTCTTATAGCTCTTCCTTCACCACAGCCAACAGACAAGCAATGAAATGACAAAAGCGCCTGTTTGTTGATTGACCAATGAGCTGCCAGAACTTTCTGTGTCATTTATTTCTTACAGGTTCAGTCCACAGATTCATGCTGACAGGTTCATTACTGCAGCAGCATTTCTCTGTCACACTTTTCTTTGTCTTTTATGATGATGTCTGAGAGATTCAGTTTCACTGTTTCCCACTCAAGATCAAAGTGGGCTGTGTCTGGCCCAGTGTGTAAAATGGCCCTGATATCCTGTCCTAAACTCTTCAGTAAATACTGACAGTAACTCTCAGTCTGTCTGTGCTGCAGCGTCAGGTTCACTGACCGTGTGACTTTAGTTTGATGCTTGAATCTAAAGATACTGATTTAACTGTTTGATCTCGCTGTGTTTAAAGGGCTGATAGTGAGTCTGAGCTCTGATTGGTCTATTTCAGGCTACAGTGTTCTCACACACACAGCGTTCACATTTCATTTTATTAATAATCTGATCATATGCAGAGTGATGATTAAAGTCAAACACATTAAACTCCGTCTTTAATGGCCTGAAAGAGGACTCTCATTAACGTCCCTCTAAGAGCAGCTCTCTGATAATGTGTCTGATTTTATCAGTGTTCCCTGAACACAACACGGATCCTCACAGATTTCTGAACATTAAACACAAATAATCAGTTTGATGAACCAGGTCAAAGTAAACATTCAGCCTTTTCACTTCTGTATCAATAACTGTTTAAAGTCACTGACTCACACTCTTCACACCACTCAGTTTGTTTCCATGGAGCGGTTTAAATCAGTCACGCTCAGGGCAGAAATCACGCACACAAAGAAGGTAAACACAGCCAGGCGCCACCTGGTGGCCAGAGGTAGAAACACAAATAAATACAAGAGTAAAACTGGAAAGTTCTCAGCGCTGCATGCACCGTGAAGAAGGTGCCACCCCCACACTGAATAATAATAATGAAAAATTATTTATTATTATTGTTATTATTATTATTATTATTATTATTATAGATTTAAAGAGAATCTGTAGCACAGAGTGAGTACATCACCAGCTGGTGGCGCTGATTCACCTGTCTCATATCTTCTGACCTCCGACAGTGAAGAAGAAGAAGAAGAAGAGGCTGCGGTGGAGAAGAAGAAGAAGAAAGGGAAGCAGCGGTATCTCCGTTAGCGGGTGAGGACGCTTTTTGTCGCGGTTCTCTGCTCTCATTGGGCGGTTCTGGACGTGCTTCCGGCTCGGCCCGGTTCCTAGCAGTGGCTCGGTTCCGGTTCTGTTTACCTGCAACTAGCTGCGCGTGAGCATCTTGTGCTAACAGCTGCGTTAGCCTGTGTGCTGCTAGCGGTTAGCTTCAGGCTGTCGGTAAATAAGCTTCCATTATCGGACAGACACACCTTAGCATCCACACTCCAGCCAGGTCACCGCACAGGTGAGCAACAGGTGACTTCTGAGACCTGCTGACTGATGAGGACCTCCATCAGGTTGAGTCTGAGAGGCAGAGGCTGAGTTTAGACCTGGTTCTGGTTCAGATCATGAGGTGTGTGGGTCCCTGTGGGTCTCACCTGTTCATGGCTGGAAGTGAGGTCATCCTGAACAGGTGCAGTCATTGCTCTACAAACATTAAAGTCAGGGTGGAGATCAGATGTTCCTGATGTTGAAGGAACTCAGGCTGTAGATACCTGCTTACAGTTTCACACCCTTTATGATCCAGGTGTTTGTCACAGGTGGAGTTCCAGCTGGAGGAAGTGAGTGTCAGCAGGGAGCTGATTGTGATTGGTCGGTGTCACAGCAGGTTGTTCTCCTCAGAGTCTGACGAGCATGAAGAAGCTCCATGGTGCAGCTCAGAGGGTTCAGCATGTTTCTGACCCACAGAGAGGCAGCAGTGTTTCAGCATCAGAGCTGTGCGGAGCCTGCAGGAGTCTCTGATGGACACAAACATCTCTGCATCTTCAGCTTTACCTCACCTGAAAGAAAGGCGACTGGACGTCTTTCTGTTTCTTCTTTTACTCCTCTTTCAAACCATCTGCCTTCCTGGTCCAAAATGTGAACGTTGCCATCCTCAGAGAGTGACCTTTGACCTTTAGGTGCCGATGTACAGCTGAGTCTGGTCCTGTCGGGGTGGCTCTTCTGTGTTGAGTGTTTGTGAAGAGGCTGTTTGGGTTCTCCTGTAGAGGTTGGAGCACTCTTCACTGCAGTGAACAGCAGACACTACATTGCTGATCTTGTGTTTGGGGGTTTGTTCTTGGGATGAACCAGTTTTTGTCTTAGTGTGACTTGATTTGAAGAGAGACACAAACAGAACATCATCATCATCCATCAGGTGTGTCAGAGAACTTCAGGAGAGTTTTCTCCAGTATACAGACCCAGCCACACTCTGTGAACACTGATGTGTTTACTGTCTCATCTGTAGGGTGGGAAATAAGTAGTTCTCTTCTCTCAGCCAGTGAAGTTTATTTCACTTTGTCCCAACCAATAAAAATATCATAACATCTTCACTGTCTAACAAACCCTAAAAATACACTGTACTGCCAAAAGGATTCACTCACAACACAAACATGTTACAGCAGGCAGTCCAACAAAGACATCGGACTTAGACCTCCACCATCTTTAAACCAGACATCAGTTATTCAGGGTGGAGATGCTGATGATGAGGCAGTGCTGAAGAGTAATACTGTAACATGAGAATATTTCCATGTAGGTGGAGCTGCAGCAATTGTTTGAAGTTTACTCCTCAGAGGTGAATTGTTCTGAGCTCAGTCCGACTCTGACTGTCAGTCACAGCTGAGTCGGTCCTGGCAGAACTTTTTGTTTTTATTTCAGGTGAATTTTAAAAATTCACATTTGGTGAATTGTTTTTTCCTGACTGAACCAAATGTTACATGGTGTGTTCAGGGATCATCAGAAAGTATAAAATGAACATTTTTTCTGTGGTCACCATTTCTGTTTGGTAGGTAGCACTGCTGCCTCACAGCAAGAAGGTGCTGGATTCAGATCCACCATCTGACCTTTCTGTGTGGAGTTTGCATGTTCTTCTGTGTGGGTTCTCCAGTTTCCTTCCACAATCCAAAGACATGTTAGTGGAGTTAGGTTACCTGGTGATTGTAAATTGGCCATAGGTGTTAATGAAGGTGAATGTTAAAGCTGAGATGGGCTGGTGACCTGTCCAGGTGTAACCTGCCTCTCACCAAGAGATGGGATCTGCTGCAGCCCCCACGACTCTGAAATATAAATAAGTTGAAGCAGATGGGTGGATGGATAAAACTGGTTACAATGAAAATGGTTCCGTCATGACAGCCAGTGTGTCTCTTCATCAGGTTGTCATGGAGATCTCTGTTACCATGGAGGACCACACTGATGTTGCCATGGAGAATAAGACAGAGGTCCCAGCCTCCAGCACCCCGTCCCCTCCTGACAAAGAGCAGGCGAAGCCTGCAGCTCGCCAGACACGCCGACTCACCTTAGGGAGGCGGGGCCAGAAAGGAAAGAGGCGGGGCCCTACAGAAAAGAGACGGGGTACTGGGGAGAAGAGGCGTGGTCAGAAGCAGAAGAGGCGGGGTCAGGAGGAAAAGAAGGAGGGCGTGACAGTGAAGAGGACATGGAGCGGGGGGAAGCGGCGGTGGGACAAGAAGCATTACTGCGTGTTCTGCCGCCGACCGCAGGTAAAGATCGCCCGGCACCTGCTGAGGAAGCATGCCGATGAACAGGAAGTGGTGTCTGCCAGCGCCCTGCCAACGGGCTCCAAACAGCGCCACCTGCTGCTGGAACACCTGCGCTGCCGGGGCAACTACCTGCACAACATCGAGGTCAGTTTATCAGTTTATTAAAGGTGTGTTTACCTGGTAAGGTGCTATTTGCCTGTTTCTTATGGGTGTGTCTCACCTGCACAGCACTGACTCCGCCTAACTGTGTGTCCTCAGGTGATCCGGCAGGGCAGCGGTGAGATCGTGCCGTGGCGTCAGCCCTCGGAGGATGTGGATGCGAGGAACTACCTGCCCTGCCCGCTCTGCCTCGGGTTCTTCCTTCGCGCTGACCTCTGGAAGCATCAGGTGTCCTGTCGTAAGAAGCTCGGCATCAACCCGTCCGAAGCTGAGGCAACCTCTGACCCCACCAACAACACCACGTCTGATTCCACAGGTAAGTCAGCCTGTGATGTCACCAAAGAGAACATACCATCAGATTCTTCCGGAGAGACAATAGAGACTGGGACCTCTGACACTGGGACCAAACGGCCCATGACCTCCGACCCTGGTGTGGATCAGAACGCAACCACTGACCCCAGTGAGAATCGACCCAGGAAGCGTACGAGAGTCCAGGCTGCGGCGTCGCGCCTCCTGCCAATCTCCAGCGGAGCGTCCGAGAGCTGCAGTGAAATCCTGCACCGCATGAACCAGGACAACGTGTCCTACGAGGTCTGTACACCTGGATGCACACTTCTTTGAGTACTCACCTGTAGTAACCTGCTTCTCTCTCCCTTCAGGTGAAATCTGATTGGCTGATCTGTAAATATGGGAACAAGCTGATGGGAAACCAGGACGGTGGTCAGAGGAGGTACGACTATGTGAGCCAGAAGCTCAGGGAACTTGGCAGGTTGCTCCTAGCTGCTAAATCGCTCGACTCCGGCGTTCAGAGCCTCCAGGACCTGCTGGCCCCAGGTCGCCTCAGCCTGGCGCTGTCCGCTGCCAGGAAGGCAGCAGGGTACCGGTGGAGCCGCCCTCCGCTGGCAGTGAAAACGACGCTGAAGACGGTCTGTGAGATTGCTATCGGAGAGAGCCTGCAGGACGGAGACTGGGAGGCCGCCGCCAAGACCACTGACTTCTACCACATGCTTGGGCGGGAGTGGGACAATCTGGGGCTGCAGAACCCGGGTCCAGATCCAGGTGAGTCCAGATCCAGCCCATCCTGCTCTGGTTAGGTCCTACAGCAGTGAAGAATCAGGACGTGACTGAAGTTACTGTTCTTTAGCTGCAGTTAGTTCAGGTTTTTTTTCATCCTCCAGCTGCTCCAGAAGAAGGAGTTAAGCTGAAGAAACGACCGATCCAGCCTAGAACGGAGAAGGACCTCAGACCACAAGGTGAGTCCACACCTGACCTTGGGTCGCCTCTGATTATGTGATCCACCTCCGAGCATCACCTCCGGAAGCCATGGGCCCATGTTCAAACAGAGCGTAACCTTTCATAAAAATCTCCTGAACATGGAGATAAGAACAGTTTCAGCCATGACTTTATGCATCCAGCTCAAACTTGGACCTCTGTCTTTAACCCTGATTCTAATCTGACCTCATGACCCCTGAAACCCACATCTGACACCGTCATAAACCTGAGCTTTGGCGTTTCAAAACCAGCTGTTTACCACACACAGAAGCCTGTTACTCTGTAGTCTTTAACCCGACCTTTACATCCTGAACCTCAAATCTAAGTTTCGTGCATATAATCTGAATATTTCAGTGATCCTGTGGTGGAGCTGTTTACCTGTCTGTGTCCACCTGTCTCCACAGTTCTGTCAAAGAGCTCTAACAAACCAGTGACCTCTGTGATTCCTCCTGAAGCCAGATTGCAGGCTGCTGTCACAGGTGAGTCTACCTGGATTCATGACTCTGTTACTATTGCCAGCTCAGGTCTGAATCTGCACCGCTCTGATTCTGTTGGTTTTTCAGTCCCTGTGGCTCCCAGGAAGGTCCGACGTCGGCCTTGGACCTCTGCCGAGAAGGAGGCCATCTGGAGGCAGTTAGGTGTCCATGTTCTGGTCCAGTCAGTACCGGGTAAAGAGGTCTGTCAGCGCTGTCTGGACCTAGAACCTGTGCTCAGGGGGCGGCACTGGAAGGACATCAAGAACCAGGTCCACAACCAGATCCAGAGCCAAAAGAAGCAGCAGTTCCATGCTCAGATGGACCTTGAGGAGAACCAAGAACACCAAGACCAGATTGAAACCCAGAACCAGAAAAAACAGCAGCACCAATACCAGGCTCCAGTGGATCAACAGGGCAAGGACCACAGCCAGAACCAGAAGAAACCACCGTACCAGCCCCAGATGGATCAGGACAGCTCTCAGAATCAGAAGAGACAACAGTATCACATCCAGATGCACCACCAGGTCCAGGACAGCATTGAGAACCAGAAGAAACTGCATGAGCACACCCAGCTGGACCACCATGACCACCTCCACATCCACAAAAAGCAGCTGTGTCTCCCTAGACTAGACCACCAGGACCACAGCCAGGTCCTTAAGAAGCAGTTGTACCACATGGACCAGCAGACCCAGCCCCTGCAGCCCCTGGACCGGGACACGACTCTTCTGACGGTCACGCCTTACGGACCTGACGGGCCACATCGAGCCCCTGGGCACTCGCTGCTGGAGCGGGAACCCTCCCTCACCCCATACCCAATTCTGCACAGACCTCCAGGTCCTCACATGGACCAGCTGCTGCCCAGAGCAGATTGGACTGAGGAAGCTTTGGCTCAGAACTATCCAATCAACAGGACACTGGGCAGGAACCTGCTCCAGGATGTACCCCCAGTAGGACCGCCCCCTGATCCACATTCAGGACATGTACACTTCTGATGGACCAGGACCTACCTAAGGATGGTCCAGTTCTAGAGAACACTAACAATGGGTTTGGCCTCATTTAAGGGCCCTGTATGAGATATGGTAGCAAACAGACCTTCTGCTTTTATAATAACACATTTAAACTTTGTTAGAAGGTCCCTGATCTTCCTGTGTGAAATGAGTGTTCCCTCCCTACAGGACCATAACACCCTGTATGTTCAGGCAGACCCATTAGGTCTGGTTCTGACATGTCAGAGCTCCGAGGTGCTGTCAGACAGGTGAACCTGTCAGAGCTGAGAGAGTAGAACCAGACCAAGCTGTGATGTACCTCATTTACACCAACGTGGGGTACACTGGTACCAAACAACCAAAACCATCCCCTTACTGATCCGATGTTGGAGCCTGTGATGTCAGTGTTTCTGGGAGGAGCTGGAAGCTGACTGATGGTTGGCAGATTCTGATTCTGTCCTCCGTGGTCTGACCCTACCCCAAATTCAGTCTTAACCCTGTAGGAAAGTGTCTGGTTCTCTAAAGGCCCTGAGGCAGTGTTTGTGTAAAAGAGGTAAAACAGGACTCAGCTGGAGCTTCAGACTTTTCTCCTAATTTAACCATGAAGGTGTTTCAGAGTCTCCGTGTGTTTGGTGTCTCCACTACAGTCTGATTCCACTCACAGTTTTCTGAGTGATAAAGAAATTAAATTCAATTTTATTTATATAGCACCAAATTATAATAGTCGCCTCAAGGTGCTTTGTATTGTGGGTAAAGACCCTACAATGATACAGAGAAAACCCAACAGTCAGTGACAGTGGGAAGGAAAAACTCCCTTTAACAGGAAGAAACCTCCAGCAGAACCAGGCTCAGGGAGGGGGGGGTCATCTGCTGAGGGGGGGAGAGACAGAGATTAATAATAACTAATGATTAAATACAGGATAAAAAGAGGTGAATAAGAAGAAACAGTGCATTATGTGAACCCCCCAGCAGCCTAGGCCTATAGCAGCATAACTAAGGGATGGTTCAGGGTCAGCTGATCCAGCCCTAACTATAAGCTTGATCAAAAAGGAAAGTTTTAAGCCTAATCTTAAAAATAGAGAGGGTGTCTGTCTCCTGAATCCAAGCTGGGAGCTGGTTCCACAGAAGAGGGGCCTGAAAGCTGAAGGCTCTGCCTCCCATTCTACTCTTAAATCAGAAAGAGGTGGAGCCACTGACACCTCACAGGTTGCTAATGGTTCTGAAAGGTTCCTGCAGGTCTGCAGGTCCTGGTCTGTGCGTCCTGTGGTGGTAAAGGTGATTTTTATCTCCTGCTCGTCTCCTTTAATCTGACTGTGTTTTAACCACCGCTCAGTATTACTGCTGCCATCAGGTCAGCCCACCTGCTGCTCTTCCTCTCACTCCTCATCCTCAGCTTCATGTCCCAGCAGGTTCAGTTTATCTCCACTAGATGGCAGACTTCTCCCTGTGTGTGGTCTCTGTGAGAGGATCAAAACAGTCCAGACTCTGAACTTTCCTTTGTTTCCTTCCACATGTCACATGTCTGTGGTCCTGTGGGAACCTCAGCAGTCTGTAGGAGGAACATCAGGTCAGGCATTAGATGGACATTCAATGGAGGCTCTGCTGTACGTCAGTCTGTTTAATCTGTAATAAAGTGTATTCTGTCTTTATTCTGTCACACAGTCATTCATGTGTTTGATTTTAGACCTTTAAATAAGGTGGATGGTCAGTCTGGAGGACAGGTGCAGTAATGTGGAGATCATTTTTCTTTTGTGGGCTGTTCCACGGGAGGTTAAAGGTCAGAACATGGAACAAAAAAAAAAGGTTTGACCTTTGCCTCCAACGGAAACATCAGCAGGACTGTGATAGAAGGTTTTTTTAACTCCATCATAGAGAAACATGAGGACCTCCAGATTTGAACCTCAGAGGCTGTTTCACTGCTGGAGGACCTGAAACCTGCAGAACATCAACACATTAACCTGCACACAGAGAGGATTCAGCCAATCAGGAGGGCTGAACACAGACTCTGCAGAACACATGGTGGTTTCTGAGCTGCTGGCAGCTTCCTCTGTAGGTGACTCTGGCTGTTTCTCCTTCCTGTTCACAGACTCGGAGCGCTCATCAGGAAGTAAACCCACCCTCAGACTTTAACCCCTTAACTGGCAGCAAAAAATCACCTGACAAAAACTACATAACGCCTTCTGGTTATTATTGGCTCTGAACAACCCATTTCATAGCCTATTAATCGGCTGCGTCTGGTCCGCGGGCCGAATGAAGTGCATTTATATGGCAGGCTAGACCCGCCCATTTTGACTGACACCTCATTCGGCCAATAATGTTAAGAAATGGGTTTCCCAGAGCCAATAATACTCAGAGGGCGTCACGTAGCTTTGTCAGGTGATTTGGTGCAGCCAGTTACATGATTGGCCGAATGACGTGTCAATAAAAATGGGAGGGTCTAGCCTGCCATATAAAAGGGACTACAAACGGCCCGTCACCGGGCCCTTGCCAGTTAAGGGGCTACAGTCACAGATTAACACCAGCATGATTTTTTAATAATCTGAGGCTGATTATTATTCAGTTCTTTGATGTAGAGATGCTCCGTCTCCTCTCATCACTGTCATTTTCACTACAGCACAGTGCATGATGGGATACGGTACTCAGGCAGCTGTGGGAGCCTTTGAACTGTTCAGTGACACTCATGTACAGTCAAGTGATCATAAAGCAGTGAGTGATGTGTTAGGTCACAGCTGGACCTGCATCACTGTGAACATCCTCTGGTTCCTGACCTGGACCTGCAGCAGGGCTGAACCTCAGCTTTACATTCAGGACCTTTAACACGAGGGAGGAAGAGGACGATGACCTGCAGCGAAGGTCGTTCACCTTTAACACGAGGGAGGAAGAGGACGACCTGCAGGAAGGTCATGGTGGACTCAGATGTCTGGCTCAGTCCTGCCTGCCTTCAGCCCCCACAGTGCGGATCCTTGGTCCTAATGGTCACTCGCTGTTAGTATTCAGAGGTTTAAATCATGATGAAGGCTGATGGAGATAAAATCATCAGGTAGTCTTTCAGTCTGGGTTCAGGTGCAGTCTCTGTATCAGCTCTGATTCATATTTAAGTTTGGCTGCTTGTGTTCAGGTGTGGAGATTTTAATCAGCTCTGCACTTTAAAACCTCTGCTGTGTGTTCAAACACATTCATGGAGAATCAGACACTATAGAGCTGCTACTGCTACTGCAGCCACTACTACTACTGATACTGCAGCCACTACTACTACTGCTACTGCAGCCACTACTACTACTGATACTGCAGCCACTACTACTACTGATACTGCAGCCAGTACTACTACTGATACTGCAGCCAATACTACTACTGATACTACTACTGCAGCCACTACTACTACTGATACTGCTACTGCAGCCACTACTACTACTGATACTGCTACTGCAGCCACTACTACTACTGATACTGCTACTGCAGCCACTACTACTACTGATACTGCAGCCAGTACTACTACTGATACTGCAGCCACTACTACTACTGATACTGCAGCCACTACTACTACTGATACTGCAGCCACTACTACTACTGATACTGCAGCCAATACTACTACTGATACTACTACTGCAGCCACTACTACTACTGATACTGCTACTGCAGCCACTACTACTACTGATACTGCTACTGCAGCCACTACTACTACTGATACTGCTACTGCAGCCACTACTACTACTGATACTGCTACTGCAGCCACTACTACTACTGATACTACTACTGCAGCCACTACTACTACTGATACTGCTACTGCAGCCACTACTACTACTGATACTGCTACTGCAGCCAATACTACTACTGATACTGCAGCCAATACTACTACTGATACTACTACTGCAGCCAGTACTACTACTGATACTGCTACTGCAGCCACTACTACTACTGATACTGCTACTGCAGCCACTACTACTACTGATACTGCAGCCAGTACTACTACTGATACTGCTACTGCAGCCACTACTACTACTGATACTACTACTGCAGCCAATACTACTACTGATACTACTACTGCAGCCAATACTACTACTGATACTGCTACTGCAGCCACTACTACTACTGATACTACTACTGCAGCCACTACTACTACTGATACTACTACTGCAGCCAATACTACTACTGATACTGCTACTGCAGCCAATACTACTACTGCAGCTGCTGAATGACTTCAGAGGCAACAGGAAGTACTCAGATTTCTTTCAAAGTCAACTTTATTGTTGAATCTGCAATATGTACAGGACATACACAGGATCGAAATTCCGTTACTCTCAGACCCAATGGTGCAACAATAAACAGTAAACATTTAACTAACAAATAATATTAGCATAATAAATAAACTTGAGTTGAGAGAATAACCAGTTCTTAATGAGTTCAGTGTGAAATATGGTACGTGAAAAAGTGTGAAAGTTTATGTGTTAAGGCAGGGAGGGAGGGAGGGGGGCAGAGCAGGCAGAGAGTTAAGCATCCTGACTGCCTGATGAATGGAGCTGTCCCTCAGTCTGCTGGTTCGAGCCCGGAGACTCCGCACTCTCCTTCTAATCTTTCCTATATAATCTTTAGGTGTTCCTAATAAACTGGCTGTGCGTGATGACGTCTCATTCGTTAAGATCAGCTGGTGGCGTGAGACACACGTGAGTGACATCACCGTCACGTTCCCCCTCACGGTCCGGCTGTGACGCGTCATCTGACGTCACGGTCGCCCAACCCGCAGCGGGCGGGGTATGCGCGCCTGTGCCTCGCCGTGATTGGTTGGGCGGGCTGTGACGTCGGAAGGCGCCGAGGGGGGAGGAGGTTTACCGCAGTGACCCGTCCTGCGCGTCCGCGCTCTTCATCATCTCCATCGTCTGATTCTCCGCGGCGCGTCTCCATCCTCTTCATCCTCACCTCCTCTCCATCATGTCCGGTTCCAAGGAGGACGACCGAAAGGGCTCGAGCGAGTGGCGGGACTTCTTCTGGAATCCGAGGACGCACGAGCTGCTCGGCCGGACCGCCGCCAGCTGGGGTCGGTACCGGATTCCCCACCCACCCGACCCCTCCGTCCGTTACCCCCCTGTGTCCGTTACAGCCGTCCGTTACCCTCTATGTCGGTCTCCTCCCTCCGTTAGTCCGTCCTCGGTTTTATTTATTCACAGGTAACATTATTGATGAAGGTCGCGTGCAACGCTGATCACAGACTAAACTCATTATTGATCAGAGTGAACCTGATCGTTCATATTTCTTTAGTCAGACACATATTGATCACATTAACACCCTGTTTAATTAGGAACCTCTGATCATTGATTAGTGGAGCATAATGGAGCTGATTGATCAATAATGGAGCTGACTGATCTCCGTGGGTCTGCTGCAGTGGTTCTCAAACTGTGGTGCGAGCCCCTCAGGTGGACACGAAGCTACTGTTCTGAACTTTATTTGAATACAACCTGAAATGTTTTATTGATAATAATCAATACTTATGGAGGGGTGTGAGGAGAGGACTGCTGAGCTGCTGCTGCTCAGTGATCAGCTCTGACCTGCAGCAGGTGTCAAACACCTGTGCAGGTGTACCTGCCTGTCACAGCTGGCATGCTGAATAAAATGAATTGTTGGATTTCCATCCTTTGCTCCTAGTTTGGTTTTAGCCTCCGGGCTCACCTCCACCTTCTTCCTGACTGCTCACCTGGACATGTTCAGGTGATCGTCCCCGGCTGCTCCTGATTGGATGAAGGGTCTGCGGTCATGGATCTGCAGCTGTGTTGTTTTACAGATGTAAACCGTTGTGCTCAGCTGCACCTGTCCAGGTGTGTTTGAAAGCTGTCTAAAACCAGTGATCAGCAGGTGTTTCTGTGCCTGCCAGGTTAGGGACTCTGTCTGTGTGGAGCTCAGGGGTCAAAGGTCAGCTCTCACCCCCTGCCTGATGAAGGAGCTTCCTGTTTGGTTCGTCTCTCTGAAGAAGCTTCCTGGGGACAGGTGGAGCAGTCCAATCAGCTCGCTTTATCGCAGGTGGGCTGACCAGGCCGAACGCTCTGATCAGTGACTGATAATCAATGTGAAACTGATCAAACATCTGTCTGCTTCTCTTACAGTGGAATCAGTGAGTGAGTAAAGGCAGCAGCTGATAACTGATCAGAAACGATCAATAAACCCCAGTCAGACTTTGAAGCTTCACGCTGACATCATCATCATCACAGCAGTGATGGTGGAAGCTCTCTCTCTCAGTGAGAGTGATGCTCACTCGCCCTCTGTCAGCCATGTCCTGTATGAAGGTCACTGTTTAATCTGCTGCTCTTAAAGGAGACGCAGCAGCACACAGGGTGTGTGTGTGTGTGTGAGACAGTGTGACTGAAAGTGTGTGTGTGTGTGTGTGTGTGTGTGTGTGGAGAAGCAGTCAGTTTCTGAATCATGTTTTTGTTTTCTGATCTCAGGTTGTTGTTTCTGTGATCTCATCAGCTGTTTTTTAACAAACAGCTGTTTTTTTCTTTGCAGTCAGCTGGTTTGTTGACAAACATGTTATTTGTTTACAAACATCACAGTCTTCAGGTAGTCACTGATGAACGTAGCCTCGGCCTCTGGGCCTTCGCAGAGATGTGAGTGAGCAGAGGAGGGATTCATAAACTCATCAGTAAAAACCACTGAACCTGCACCTGGCTGGTCTCAGGTCAGGGCTCAGTGCTCTGCTGAGGTTTTTAACAGTCTCAGGAAGATTTAAACATCCTGATACCTGCAGGTGTGTGAGCACACCTGGATCTGGGCCCTATTCCAGAAAACGGGTTTAGCAACTAAAATTTGATTTTTGTCAGTTAGTTATTTCCTCTTTGTTGCTCCGAGTGTCAAAAAGAAACATTTACATCACTGTGTTACCTGTCTGTTTGTTACCTGTGTGTGTGAGAGTTTGTGAGAGACTGTGTCTGTGTGACAGTTCGTGTGTGTCTGTCTTGTCTAAATGTGTGTCTATGTGTATGTTACCTGTCTGTGTGTTACCTCTGTGTGTGTGTGTGTGTGCGCGTGTGTTACCTGTGTTACCTGTTCAGTGTGTGATGTGAGTCTGCTCGGCCTTTACATAAGTCTCTCTGCTGCTGCTGCTGCTGAGGTCATAGCTCCCAGCATGCAGTGGGCTGTGTATGCTTGGCCTTGATGCATCTGAAGGACACACAGACAATAAACAGAGGCGCGCGTGTGTGTGTGTGTTAATCTGGATTAAACACAGACGAGTTTGATTGGACGTTAATCTGAACACACACAGGCTGAAATGTGGGCTTTAGTGTACTCCTGAGCACTCTTAAAGGGACAGTACAGCATGTCAGTGAATCTGATGGAGGTTAGAGGCAGAATAAAGGTCACATGACCAGAATGGGTGGAGACAAAAACATCCAGAATCAGACAGAAAGTGAGACTCAGGTCTGTGATGATGTTCTGAGGACCTTCATGGTGTCACGGTCCTTCGGGGGGGGTTCAGGAGGTCTCTGGAGACGTTGTTGTGGGTCTTAAAATGACTGATGAGCTTCAAATGGACAGTTGGGTACCAAAGTTAGAGCAGTGTGTGTTTGGAAAGAGCTTCTGGAGCTTCTGTGGAGGTGCAATAGGTCACAGAGTGCTCTAGGAAGGATGGGGTCTTTAGTCTCTTAATATCCAGCAGGTCACCTCAGTGATGGGTGGAGTTCACAGACCTTTCATAGAAATCTCATCTGTTTGGAAGGTCCACATGAAAAAACTCTGAGGAGAAAGACCTGACACCTGTGAAGACAAACTGAGCGTGTGAGACTTTATTGATTATTAACTGCTACCAGCTATGAAGTGCACACGGGCCTGTGGTGACCAGGTGGATGTGCAGAGGTTGGAGATGTTTGTGGAGTCCAGCAGGAGATCAGCTCAGGTTCAATACGGTTCACAGCAGCAGCTCTCCGACTGCTTCTCAGCAGAGATGTTTCACTGAGCTCCTGTTAAAGGTCAGAGGTCAGTCACAGTGTTTTTAAAGGTCAGAGGTCAGTCTCAGCTGTTACAGGGCCGCCTACATGATGCTCACACACTTCAGCATCACTTTGGGACGATGATGCGTTTAAATGAGGACGGATCGAGGCGGGACGGAATGAGATGCAGAGCCTGAGATCCGGTTTAAGTGAACTCTGGAACAGAAAGCTGGAGTTAAACTGTTCCTGGAACAGTTCGTGGACAGTTTTCTCCTGGATGGTTGGTGGGGGGTCTGGGAATAGCGGAGTGATGATGATGGGGATGATGAGGATGGTGGGATGATGAGGATGGTGGGATGATGATGATGATAGGATGATGAGGATGATGATGGGATGATGATGAGGATGGTGGGATGATGAGGATGATGATGGGATGATGAGGATGGTGGGATGATGAGGATGGTGGGATGATGAGGATGAGGATGATGATGATTTCTATCCTCAGAAAACATGGAATCTCATTTCATTGTTATGCTGACGATTGTCAAATTTATTTGCCCTTGAAGAAGAAGGATATCCATTCCATAAAACATCTCCTGGCATGTCTAGGTGATATTAAAGCTTGGTTGGCCTTGAACTTTTTAAATTTTAATGAAAAGAAAACAGAGGTAATGGTGTTTGGACCCAGTGGCTCCTGTGAGTCCTCCTCTGTTGACCTGGGACCCTTGGAGGTATATTTTAAACCCATTATTACTGATCTTGGTTTTAAGGTGGACAGTGATTTTAAATTGGACAGCCAAATCAGAGCTGTGGTTAAGTCCAGTTTTTATCATTTGAAGCAATTGGCATCAGTAAAAGCATTTCTATCTAGGCAGCATTTTGAAACAGTGATCCATGCTTTTATTTTATCTCGACTGGATTACTGTAATTCACTTTATTTTGGAGTCAGTCAGTCGCTACTCTCACGTCTGCAGCTGGTTCAAAATGCTGCTGCACGACTTTTGATGGGAACTCAAAAGAGAGAGCACATGACCTCTGTCCTGGCCTCACTTCACTGGTTGCCTGTACATTTTAGGATTCATTTTAAGATTCTTATGTTTGTTTTTAAATCTTTGCACAATCTTGCCCCGCCTTACCTCTCTGAGCTTCTTCACCCCTACATACCTTGCCGGTCTCTCAGGTCAGCAGACCAGCTGCTCTTGGAGGTACCAAGATCAAGAAGGAAGCTCAGAGGGGACAGGGCTTTCTCTGTTGTTGGTCCTAAGTTATGGAATGACTTGCCTTTGCAGGTTAGAGCGGCCCCTTCACTGTCCACTTTTAAAGTTCGTCTTAAAACCCATCTTTTTTCCTTGGCTTTTAACTCCAGCGGGATCTAGTTTTAAACTGTTTTTTTTTTAACCTGAAAGAGTTGTTGAACTGTTATTTGTGTTTTAATGTACAGCACTTTGTGTCAGCTGTGGTTGTTTTAAAGTGCTTTATAAATAAAGATGGTATGGTATGGTATGGGATGATGATGAGGATGGTGGGATGATGAGGATGATGATGATGGGATGATGAGGATGATGGGATGATGAGGATGATGATGATGGGATGATGAGGATGGTGGGATGATGAGGATGATGATGATGGGATGATGAGGATGGTGGGATGATGAGGATGATGATGATGGGATGATGAGGATGATGGGATGATGAGGATGATGATGGGATGATGAGGATGGTGGGATGATGAGGATGATGAGGATGGGGATGATGAGGATGGTGGGATGATGAGGATGATGATGATGGGGATGATGATGATGATCATGGGATGTGACAGTCCAAAGAGAGAGAGTGACGTGCAGGACGGTGAGAAATAGAAGCCTATTTGAAAGCTTCTCTTCATCCCCGCCTGATTTTTCTGAGGTGAGGATGATGATGTTAGACTGATGTGGAAACCATGATGAAGACTCTCAGTGAGGGGTTTGACCTGTTTTTGATTTGATGCTGGGGGTGGGGGTCATGTGATTGTGAACGTCACTTCCTGCTTATCCTCAGCACGCCATCACCCCCCCCGTCCCCCACTAAGCCCCTCTCAGAGCCCACTTGAATGATGGATGAAAAGAAAGTGAACAGATTAGACTGCCTGCCC
Organism: Archocentrus centrarchus; assembly: GCF_007364275.1. Taxonomy (NCBI): domain Eukaryota; kingdom Metazoa; phylum Chordata; class Actinopteri; order Cichliformes; family Cichlidae; genus Archocentrus; species Archocentrus centrarchus. The sequence goes on from NW_022060271.1 coordinate 2,331,177, forward strand.
CTCCCCCTCCATTCACACTGAATGTAGGTCATCAGAGGGGGCGGAGCAAACACAAGAGGATTATAAAGATGACATTTAGAGGAGCAGAGGGGGGAGGGGACGTGCTGTCCTCTGAGTAACTCTGCTCTGACCCCCCTCAGGTCTGATCCTGCTCTTCTACCTGATCTTCTACCTGTTTCTGGCGGGCATGTTCGCTCTCACCATGTACATCATGCTGCTGACTCTCGACGACTACAAACCCACCTGGCAGGACCAGCTGTCCACTCCAGGTGAGGAAACCAAGCACACCTGAGCACCTGCAGCAGAGAGAGGCGGGTTTATAAACACCTGCCTTTAAAGTCCAGTGGTCTGCTGGAGGAACACTGACACAGATCACTGAACTGATCCGTTTGGAAAAATCAGTTTATTAAAGGTTTAATGAAACTCAGGCTGTGATTGGTTAATCATGAGTGACTTCCTGTTTCAGGGGTGATGATTCGTCCAAAGGGGAACCAGCTGGAGATCACCTTCTCCACCTCAGACACCGAGAGCTGGGATGGCTTCGTCCACAATCTCAACACCTTCCTGTCTCGTAAGACGCCCGCTAATCACTTATCAATATTACGATGATGGTAAATAAAGCACTCCTTCCTCTGTCTACCTGCCTGTCACACCTGTACCTGTCTGTCTCTGCCTGTCTGTCTGCAGCGTACAACGACAGCTATCAGGTTCAGACCAATGATAACTGCGCTCCTGATGAGTACTTTATCCAGGAGGACAGCGGAGAGGTAAACCTGTCTGTTCCTACACCTGTCTGACTCTCCACCTGTCTCTGAGACCCCACCTTTCTGTACAACTCTACGCCTGTCTCAGTGTTCCTGCACTCCACCTGTCCACCTGTCTCTCTGACCCTCCACCTGTCTCTCTGACCCTCCACCTGTCTCTCTGACCCTCCACCTGTCTCTCTGATCCTCCACCTGTCTCTCTGACCCTCCACCTGTCTCTCTGACCCTCCACCTGTCTCTGAGACTCCACCTTTCTGTACAACTCTACGCCTGTCTCAGTGTTCCTGCACTCCACCTGTCCACCTGTCTCTCTGATCCTCCACCTGTCTCTCTGACCCTCCTCCTGTCTCTCTGACCCTCCACCTGTCTCTCTGACCCTCCACCTGTCTCTCTGACCCTCCACCTGTCTCTCTGACCCTCCACCTGTCTCTCTGACCCTCCACCTGTCTGTCTCCCTCTGCAGGTGAGGAACAACCCCAAACGTTCCTGTCAGTTCAATCGGACCATGTTGGAGGAGTGTTCGGGGGTGTTGGATCGTTTCTATGGTTACGACAAAGGACAGCCCTGCATCCTCATCAAATTGAATAGGGTATGTCAACCTCTGACCTCTGACCTGGATTTTAAACCCAGTCATACTGTTGTGTTACTGCTGTAAAGTGCTTCCTGTATATACACTTCAGGAAGTGACCAATCAAAAGAGAGTCAAACCTCAAACCCAGCTCCAACCCTACACTATTACTACACTATACTTTACTACTTCAACACTACACTACACTGTACTACTGCTATTACACTACTACAACACATTATTTACATTGTGGGACTCTGAGTAAGGACCAGGTGGATGATAGACAGTAACAAATAAAACAGGTTTTTGAATTTCCCAATTAGGGTGGACAAGACTAAGAGTCAGGCTTTGAAGAGAATTAAAGGGGACATACACAGTAAAATGGGCGGTGTTATTCCAGCACTAAAAGAGTCCATTTTAACACTGAGCCAGAGAACATATGGTCCCGCCCTGTACAGTGTTAAAATTACACTGAGCTCAGTGTTACATTTTCAGAGTTGCTTTTACTCTGATTAGAGTTAAATTTAGTAAAATTTAATCAACACTCACAGTGTTAATATACTTTTACTCTATGAGATAAATAACACTCACAGTGTTATTTAAATATGACGCTGCTACTTTGTTATTCTAAATCAACTCCTACAATTTTTTCTTAACAAGTGTAAGATCTATTTAACTCTGTTAATTAAATTTAACTCTAAACAGTGTTAATCTGTAACTAATCCATCCATCCATTCGCTTCCGCTTATCCTGTTCAGGGTCGCGGGGGGGCTGGAGCCTATCCCAGCTGTCATAGGGCGAAAGGCAGGGTACACCCTGTACAGGTCGCTAGCCTGTCGCAGGGCCAACACAGAGAGACAAACAACCTTTCACACTCTCATTCATGTTCTCATTCACACCTACGGGCAATTTAGTGTAGCCAATTAACCTAACCCCAGTAAGTGCATGTCTTTGGAATGTGGGAGGAAACCGGAGTACCCGGAGGAAACCCACGCAAGCACGGGGAGAACATGCAAACTCCACACAGAGAGAGGGAGAGGCCTGGGCCAAGGTGGAATCGAACCCAGGCCTTCCAGATGGTATTCTAACTGTGAGGCAGCAGTGCTAACCACTGCTCCACTGTGCTGCCCGTAACTAATCCATTCAGTGTCAAAAAATTGTACACAATTAAATACTGTTTTTATAAACCTATTGTTAATATTTCTTACTGACATACAGCCAAAAATAAAAAGAACTCATCTTCCTTGTCCTATAATTTATTAAGTTCAGTACAAAAATAAAATGCACTTAAAGGCTTCTCTGCATTTTCAGTTTAATTACAAAGAAAAAACATTTCTAAGACAATGTGAATTTACTGGAACATATTTATATATTTATCTAAGAAATACATATTTTTTGAAGAACTTGACATTAGTGCCCTTTTTAACAAACGACAAATATCAATTGGTCAGTGACAAAGTTAAACGGACCCATTTTCTTAAAGTCACGTAAAATTTTTTGCTAACAATTACACAAAAGCTTTTCAAATTAGATCTTTAGATTACCAGTGACCAATTAGGAATATGTTGCTGTTGTTGCCAATGAAATTCTGTAGCCCCAGTTGAAAGTAATTTTGTGTTTGATATGGAGAGAAATAGTTCACTACAAAGTTCTGAAGCAATTCCAGAACCTTCCTTTAACTCTCCAAGTTCCAAGACGTACATGTTGTGGAGCATTTGATGATAAACAGTTACAAATACAAAGTGAACCTGAAAAAGTTCATCAAAAGCTCCAAGTGAGCTGGTTGACTTGCATGGTACGACCTGCTCGTCCAGAACAATGAAGAACTCGTGGATGGTGCTCCTCTTTATCCCAACAGCAAGTGGGTAGGGCTGCGTAGTGGAGTTGATGGCATCAACATGTTCCTGTTCCACTCTAAGTATGAAAAATATGAAGTAAAATAAGTGTCAAAAATTGCTAGAAGCTTTCCCTGTCAAAGTTCAAATCAACACCTAACCAACACTCTCTGCCCCCAAACAGAAGAATACATAATAAAATTGGTTCCATATCATTTTAAAACAGAATCCATTTCATATATGACAAGAATCATAGAAAAAGATGAGAAAGGGAACAGATAATAGTTGCTGCAAAAATTAACATACATTACAAACCATCTGGAAGACCACATGGTGCTCCTCATCCTGGGATGGAGAAACCTTGCCAGGTCTTTTGTGGCCCTGACAGGAAGGAGGAATCAGGTGGAGCAGGAGAATGATGGAAGCAAGATCGCTGTCCCAGCCTGTGAGAACAGAAATAACACAGAACATGAAAATAAAGAACAAAAACTTCAAGAAGGCTATTCCTTTAAAGCCGAAACTTAAAGAAATCCAATAGGAAATTAAATTATTAATACTTTAAAGAGAAAAGTTTAAGTCCTACAGAACATAATTTTAACTACCAGAGGAAAGGGTCTCATCCAGTTCCTCCTCACTTGAAGTTCCTTCAGCACAGTAGGTCAGTTCTTCAAGGTCGGTTGAGGTAGGGGAGTCTTGCTCTGCTGGATAACTTTCTGCTTGAAAACAGTCGGCCACCTAAAGTAAAAAGCATTCTATTAATTGAGCACAGAAAACAATAAGACAAGAAATACATCACTGATCAAAAATAATAAAAACACGTTGAAAATAATCACTGCAAACCATACACTACCATGTTGAAAATTATGTAAAATAAAGACAAAAAGTATTCCAATATAAAGCAAATGTTTGGAGTTTATGCAGCAAATGGGGGGAAAAAATGTTGGCACTAACCGCTCCAAAAACCTGGAAGCACATCTTCTCCAAATCCCAGAATGAAGTCTTGATCAATCTAAACATGTGGAAAAAGAGCTTATTGCAACATAACACAAAGCCAGTTCATCTCCAGCCTTTATTTCAGGGGCAGGTTTGTTTAAAAAGGTTATTAATTTAAAAAACAAAGATCTTACTGGATTGTGTGACCAACTCACGATCACAAACTAACTTCTTTGATATAAGTTTTTTAAAGATTTGATATTAGGATTGGATTGAGACCAAACATACTTAAGTAAAGCATCAAAAGTAAAGTGTGGAGTTTGCCCAAAATGAGATGTATAGCTATTTTAGAAGGTTTTCATTTTAGAAAACAAGTCAGTTCACTTATGAACACACAATTGTACATCAACAGGCTATTTGTGTAAAATGCTGAATTACCAAGCCTCTGAAATTCAGTCAAGACGTTAGATGATCTGTTTTCGTCCAGCACCATCTTGCGACGGTAATCAAACATCATCTTCATTTTGTTCCTGATAGCGGCCTCATCAGAAGAATATCTCATGAAGGAAACAGCTTCCTTACATGGCTCTTCTCTTAGGGTCACCTCAGGGTTAAATGAAGCATCTCCTCTGGCTGTTGGTCCACCCCCAGTCAGCTGACACGATGATCTTCTCCCCTCTGATAAGGTGCTCTTCCTCTGGATGGTTTTAAGCCTCCATGCTAAGTAACCACTGCCACTTTCACCATAATAGAAAATGTTCCTTTAAAATAGGCTAACGGGCTATTTTATTACAAAGACAGCATTTGGGTCAAAAGATAAAGAATTTAATACTTACATATCCATTTTTGGAATATAGATGACACAGGTTTGGAAACTTTTCAATCATGCCTTGAGCATACATCTCTCTCACATGATGTGGTGGTGCTGTCCTAAAGCAGCAAATTAAATTAGGGCTGCAGCTTTAGTAATCAAGCATTCTATCAATAATTCCATTGATTACTTAAGTAATTGGATATGAAACACTTTTTTTCGTATTACAGTTCATCTGCATATTTTAACTTCTGTACTGCAGTTTTTCCCTGTGTGAAACAAACAGGGTGGATGGAGCAGCTACAAAGTTCTCTTTTCTTCACTTGCTGATCAGGTGGTTGATGAAGGACCTCCAGCTGTTTCCCAGTAAAGGTTTAATAGTGGGTGGTTACAGGGAGGGAAAAAAAACTTCTTTTGGATGCTAGAAAAACGTCTCCTTTTGCTCCACCTGAGCTCACGTCTCAGTAAGGGCTCCGCCTCTTTAGGTGTGTGCAGACAGACTGATATGGAGCAAGCAGCGATAACAGCAGCGATAATAGCAGTGATAACAGCAGCGATAACAGCAGCGATAACAGCAGCGATAACAGCAGCGATAATAGCAGCGATAACAGCAGCGATAACAGCAGCGATAATAGCAGCGATAATAGCAGTGATCTAGCCGGTGCAGAGTCCTGGGTGCGCTCCTGTTTGCTAAATGCTATGACAGCAGGGTTCAGAAAGTAAAGCGATTTCCTCAGCCTGGTGCAGCAAGGCGCAGCGCCTGGCGATCAACCATTAGAACACTGTTTTTCATCATGAATTACTTTAAACACACCACAAACGTAGTTGATTATTTGGTATTCATCTGAGGACTATTTTATGTCTGCTGAAAAACGTACAATAGTAACAAGCATAACTTTAATAAAATACCATTAAAAAGTAGAAATAGCTGAGATCTAACTAACACCGATGATACCTTTCATGCTTTTTCAGAGGAACCGCAGCTCCCACAGAAGGAGTTTCCCCCGAAGCAAATTAAAAATGTAACCGCGTGCAACTTGGTTTGAATTGGAGCTGGAGGCAGGTGCATGAAGTCAATTCCCAAAATCAGCCCCGAAGTATATTTTATAGGTTCCTATCAATGTTTGGAAGCGTAGTGACAAGTTAACGCAAATTTATGTCTAAAATGCCATCCTTATTTAATGCTAAATAGGATAACATTTTGAAGGTTTAAGCTAGCTAACAACTCCTCACACATCTGTCACGTGAAAAGTACAGTACAGTCTGAAGAACCGTGTTATTTTAATATGCTGCTTTGACTGTAACGACAGTGAAAATTCAGGAAAAAAAAAAAGAATAATTGAGAAAACTTACCGAGACTTTTCCAGCAAGGCGGAGAAGTTGAAAATGGCGCCGATAAAATTCTCTTCAGTCTGGCAGGAGGGGGCGGAGCTTTTCAGAGTACTTTTTTACACTCAGTTTGGAGAATCTTCATTAACACTGCATTACAGTGTTTTATTAACTCTGACCGAGTGCATTTCCTTTAATACTTGACCGTTTTTTAAAAAATAACTCTTTACAGTGTAACTTATTTTAACTTCAAATAAGGGGGTAGAGTTTTGTCTGTCGGGCAGCGTTGGTCAGGATTGTACGGGACTTGGAGCCGGTGTCTGCCGCGCTACCATTCCGTCAAGATGGTTAGCAGCTTCTCTCAATAAGTCTGAGATGCTTCTGTTTTCAGACATTGTAAATCAGTTGAATAAATTTAGAAAGATCAGAAACATTCTGCAAAAGGCCGCCAGAAAATTGGTATCAATTCTTTTCTTCTTCTCCTGCTTCTTCTCCTGTTTGATACTTTGCAAGCTAGTTCCTGTTTTACTCCTCTGGGTCACTGACCTCTGACCAGCGCCACCCCACAGATAAAACTCCGCCCCCTCATTTGAATATAAGAACATGAAATAAAAGAGCTTAAAATGAAAAACGGGGTTAAAAAATAAAAGTCACTGAAATACGTAAAGTAGCTTTACAAAATAAAAGTGCCACGAAATAAAACTCCATTATGAAATAAATAAATAATAAATAAATCATGAAGTAAATAAATAAATCTTGAAATAAATTAAAATAAAATAATTGAATTTATTTCAAAAATATTTTGTTTTATTTCATGGGGATATTTATTTATTTCATGGAATATTTATTAATAATTTATCAATAGCAGTATTTATTTATTCATTTATTTAATTCTGAATGAAACGGCTCTCCATACATATCATGCAAAATCCCCTTTTTTGGTCTTTAAATACATTTTTTATGTACTTTGAGTGTGTATCAGTATTTGCTGTGGAACTGCTAAACAAGGTCGTGGACTTCCTCCATACCGATTTTGTGAATCCAGCATTTTTTTTTTCGCGCAGTGATTTTGTAGTCCAAGTTCACTTATGCCAAATTTGCAAGTAGAGAAGTCAAAATGTTCGTTGTTGGGTGTATTAACCCGCATGATTCCTTACATCGCCCTCGGCATCAGAGCCTTTTTGAAGTGCTTGTTTCTCTGCCAGTAGATAATCGTATCGCTGCAATCAAACTACAAAAATGGCCGAATGGGGTGGAGTGAAATGCTCTGCGACCTGGAGGGGGGGCATGGCGTTAAATGTTTGATTCACATTTAAAGAGACTGCACCAAAGTGTATCATTTACATATGAAAAAGAAGGATTTAAAAGCATGATATATGCCCTTTAAAACTCTGTCTGGGTCTTTGATTAATTAATAAGCTGGAATTGAAGATTGCAGCTACTCCTCCTCCTCGACCTGTGCTTCGAGCATTCTGACAGTTACTGTGACTCGGGGGTGTTGATTCATTTAAACTAACATATTCATCCTGCTGTAACCATTTATGCTTGTGTGAGATGCCTTGTTGTTCATCACTGTGTGGTAGAAACAAATAAAATGCTGAGATTTTATTCTCTCCTGGTTCGTCGCTTTTTGTTGTGTTCAGTGTTTTCAGTGTGAACACACTTGTTCCTCCACTTCTTTGTTCATTCATGTCCATTCCAAAAGTTTCAGTGATCTTCCTACAGAAATTTGCTGGCATTTGTGACTCTTTATATTGATGTTTAAATATTCCGTATATTGTGATTATAATTGTTTTTCACTCACTGCTGTGAAAAAGTAGCCGGAAATATATGGTAGGATTGTGTATTCATTCATGTATACACCGACCCGATGTGTAGTTGAATTTCTCAAAGTGCGCATCACCTACCCTTGTAGGTCATGAGGTAAGGTTCAGAGGGGTTTCTGGTTATGTTGGCCCTGCAAAGACCCAACACAGAAGTCTAAATCAGGCCTAAGCAACTCTGCTTCCTGGTCTCAACCCTGGGTAGTCAGGTTTTAGGAGGGTTAATAAATTTGGCCAGATTTCTAGAAATGAGAGCTGCTCCATCCAAAGTGGGATGGATGCCGTCTCTCCTAACAAGACCAGGTTTTCCCCAGAAACTTTGCCAATTATCTATGAAGCCCACGTCATTTTTTGGACACCACTCAGACAGCCAGCGATTCAAGGAGAACATGCGGCTAAACATGTCGCTCCTGGTCTGATTGGGGAGGGGCCCAGAGAAAACTACAGAGTCCGACATTGTTTTTGCAAAGTTACACACCGAGGCAATATTAATTTTAGTGACCTCCGATTGGCGTAACCGGGAGAATAACGATCTTACCAAATCTACGATTAGCCTTAGCCAGCACTTTCAAATTTCCATGAACGTCGCCTGCTCTGGCCCCTGGAAGACATTTACTATGGTCGCTGGTGTCTCTAGCTTCATGTTTCTCAAAACGGCAAGTGTGTCGCCAAGTGGGGAAAAAAGATTAGAAACATGAACGGGTTGGTGGTGTACTAGTTCTACTACTCTGCACTACTACTACTATTAATTCTCTACTGCAACAGTAACCTAAGAGTTTGACAGCCTGCTCTTCTGCCTGTCATCCAGGTGATTAATATGCGACCTGGGAAGGACAGACAGTCTCCTTATGTCACCTGTGCAGCAAAGGTATGAATTCAATTCATTCATTTTATCTGTATATCACTCACTTGCCTCAGGGTGCTTTGTATTATAGGTAACAATAGGCTACAATAATACAGAGAAAACCCAACAGTCCAAACGACCCCCTATGAGCAGCACTTGGTGACAGTGGGAAGGAAAAACTCCCTTTAACAGGAAGAAACCTCCATCAGAACCAGGCTCAGGGAGGGGCAGTCATCTGCTGGGACAAAAGACATGAAGACATGACACCTATGACTGGAGGCCATGCCCACTTCAGTGCCCTGATGCTGGTTGGTGTTGGTTGCCCCCCCCCGAAATTCAATGTCTGTGCTACTGCTGACTCTTCCCTCCTCTAACGATGCTGAAAATATCTGAGTCATTAGAGAACATCTGTAGGATTTAACAGGAAGAAACCTCCAGCAGAACCAGGCTCAGGGAGGGGCAGTCATCTGCTGAGGGGGGGCTGAGGGGAGAGAAAAGACATGCTGTGGAAGAGAGCCAGAGATTAATAACTAATGATTAAATACAGAGTGGAGTATAAACAGAGTGAAACATGAAGCTGTGTGTCTCCATCCTCAGAGCTACAAAGTGGGGGAAGATGAGTGGGTAAGAACAGTAGAGCAGGAAGAACGTAGAACTTAGAACCTTTAGCTAAGATCACGTTTAGTGTCCCTTTAGTGGTGTAAAGAGTGAAGTATTAGAAACCTTTTCTGCAATGAGATTATGAAGGTTATTGATCAGACTGGATGTATTGATCTGTGTGTTTGTGTGTGCAGAAGGAGGACAGCGATAAGATCGGACCGTTGGCTTATTATCCTCCAAATGGAACCTTCAACCTCATGTACTACCCGTACTATGGCAAGAAAGCTCAGGTACATACTCAGTATACACACTCAGTGTAATCAATCATACCTGTCAAGTTTTGTATTTAAAAATACGGGAAATTTTCCGCTGCTGAAAATAGAGGTCACTATATGACGTCATCGCCTAATTTACATAATTGTTCATTTGGATGTACTGTAGTTGCAATCGAGGCTGCAGAAGAGGAAAAACATCTTTGGAGACAAAAAGTGAAGAAAAAACACCATAAATATGTTTACAACTACAAATAAACTTTATGAAATAATAACTTTAATGCTTTGCCTAGACCCACATTACATAGATTAATTTTGTCCCGTACTGTTTAATGTTAGAATATCAAATTTAACGAAAACACTATGAGGTGAGACTGCCAGCTACATTCAACCCTCCTCCTTTATCTGGGCCGCTGTTGCCAACTTGTATAAGAAAACTCGCTGTCGGCTCTCAAAGGTTGATAAAGGCCGAGGACCGGGGATGGGAGCGGAGGGAGCGGGTGGGCAGGCTCGGTGTTTAAGTGAAGTTCAGGGGTTGGAGAGTGGAGACAAAGTGAGGTCTGAGCGATGCCAAAGCGTACGAAGGGACGCAGTAAGAAGGCTTTATGTACACAGAACATGGTGACAGCGGAGGATTTCACTGTCGCTTTATGGGGGAAAAAACAATAAGTTGGCAACACTGAGCCCAACTGAGGTCCAGTTGTTTTTACGGGGTTGTTCCTGCTGTTGGCACTAACCTAGTGATAGTAACAATTCAGTTTGGAGCGGCACGGGAATGCTTTAAAAAAAATGAGAATTGAAAATACGGGAAAAATACGGGAAAATAAAAATACGGGATGACGGCGGGACAGAGGGTAAAATACAGAAATTTTCCAGCCAAAACGGGAGACTTGACAGGTATGATCAGAGTATTCTATTGATTTTTTTTAATTAGAAAAAAGAAGAAAAAATAAAAATAAAAAAAATTAATAAAAAACAGAGTATTCTATTGATACTGATGAGCGATGCATTTACTGTCTCAGGTGAACTACACTCAGCCGCTGGTAGCCGTGAAGTTCCTGAACGCCTCTCTGAACACTGACATCAACGTGGAGTGTAAAGTGACCTCCAACACGCTCGCCGTCGGCAGCGACAGGGACAAGTTTGCCGGACGGGTCTCCTTCAAGCTCCGAATCAACGACAAATAGACACACACACTCACGCACGCACGCACACGTTAAAACCGCATCATCCAGATGTTTCCACTTCCTGTTACAGCCTCACACTGACCTGCTGTTTTTTTATGTATAACATTTCACGATGCGTTCACTGACCAGAGTCAAGATGCATTCACTGACTGTTTAAAGTGTCTGTTTTCCAGTTAGTCGAGTACTTTTCCTTTCTCTGATATGATCCTCAGTGCACCTTTAACTCAGACACACCCACCCCCAGACTGACCAATCAGCATGCATACACTCTCTGATGTCACTGCCAGTGGAGACAGACGATGGGCCGGTCTTTGCCTCCAAAGAGCTAATTATCAATCTCACAGTGTACGTTGTCACTTTATTTATTTATTTATTGTTTATTTATCTGTTGTTTATGATGACTTTTGTTTGTTTACACTGCAGTCGTTGCTGTTTAAGAAGCGAAACAAATTAAAATCAGAGCTGAAACATATCAGTAATCAGCTGAGAAACGGGGGATTAGTGGTACCACTGCCATTATTGGTTCTGGATTTTTGTATTGACTCCTGATTAATTTTGTGTGTGGACACTGACTGCTGCCAGCTTCCTGTTGTGAGCTTCCAGCAGTGTGACATCATGGGACATCAGATTATTCTGATCAGTTTGGGTCCAGCTCTTGATTCTCACCCAGTCCAGACACCAGTTCATTAACTGGTTTCTCTTTTCAGCCATGCTAAACCTCTGGCTCCTTGTTTGTTGGCATGGAAACAGCTGAATTCACAGCCAATCAGAAGCCAGCTTTATTTTCAGCAGCTTTGGGGTTTGATGTCACATTTTCTTCTTTTCCTTTTTAGTCTGTGTGGGTGCAGCTGATTGGCTCGTTAGTTATTTAGATAATCAATTAGTGCACACCTGGATGAGTTAGTTTAGTTAACCAGTTAGTTAATGAGTCATTAGTATTTTTGTTTATTGTTGATTTGTTTACATGTTTGCTTTTGTTTACTACTTCCACCACAGGGCTGAGCATGACAACAGCATACACACACATACACACACACACACTCTGCTGTCACCTGTCGATCACTCTGCCATGCCCGTGGAAATACCCCTCCCCCACCTGTCCTGCTCTCCACCAAACATCTTCCTTTGGAAAGGGTCCAGCCAATCAGAGGGTCCTGCTGTATGATGTCATATGCTGTTACCTGTTTGTGACTGGTTGATTTCTCCTGCCTGAAAATGTCCTTGTGTTAAACAGAGATGAAAAAACAACAAATAAACAAAAACAACAAAAATCATTTACATGTATAACTGATGAATGGGGGGGGGGGGGGTAGGAAACCTCTGTATATTTGGACTACAAAGAAGAAGAATTCAGAGTTTTAGGAGTACAGACTGGAATACTGTGAAGATTGTAGAACAATAGGAGTATTACAGGTTGATGAGTGGGGAGCATGTGGTTGTTTCTTTTCTGGATTTTCAGGTCATCCAGAGGAGGCTAAATACGAGGTGAAGGTGGGCGTGGTCTTCTTCAGTGATGTGAAGAAATGAAAGGATGCATTTATCTTCCAGGAACAGTAAACTCAGCGGCTGAACCTCAGGACCTTTTTCATGTGTCTGTTACATAAGAGCCTCAGTTATATAACACCATGAATTATACAGAGTGGAGCAGCGAGCCCTCTGCTGGCCAGAGCTGGACATCACACCCAGACATTAACTCAATGCCATCAAAACTGAAAGGGAGGAAAAAATCAAAAGGAAGTGTGTCAAACGTCTCCAAGGCCAAAATAACACACACCCACACACACTCTTCCTATAAACAAAGTGAGCAGAGCTAAGCATTAGGTGAAAACAGACATGCTGGCTGCAGGCTGGCCACCAAACAGGAGAAAGAGAGTGCATAAATAAAAAGGAGAGAGAACCTCTACCAAGCCTCCAGAGTGCTAACAAAATAAACCAACAAAACCACCACCCACATCCAACCATTTAAACATGCTTGAAGCATGAACAGCCACGCGCGTCTAAGAAGCCAGTCACCATCGCAATACTGAAAACACAGAGTAGAAGTTACCTGATAACCGCAGATCAAACAGGTCGGTGCCCTAACCCTCAGGTATTCAAGGATTTACTCAATGCTGGATCAGGAAATACACTTAGAGGGTGGGCGATGATGGTGAGGATGCAAAGATGCAGAGTATTGGAAACTATTTTAAAAGTCTGGAGGAATGAAGGTGCAGCTTTTCCCTGACTCCCAGCTTCATATGGATTTGAGCCCTTAAACCCACATGAAGCTGGGATTAAACACATTAAACTTATCAGGACCTTCAGTGGAGAGAACTAATACTCTTGAGATCATGAGACTGCTGAGAACTATTTCAGTAAGGTGATGGGATCCATTTGATGGGCTCGATAAGGTGCCGCAGACACTCACCAAATACAGAGACCAGAGTATAAATCATGAACGAGGACTTTAACTCAGAGTTTAACCAGTTTGTATTATTATGGATGAGGATTTGTGATGGGAGGCAAACTGGATTTAAAATGCTCAGAGGTGACAGCTCTAAGTGTGGAGAGTCTTAGACCAATGTTGTGTACTGTCTGTACTAATGAGCAGGGGTGGGAAGTAGCAAAGTACAAATACTTCATTACTGCACTGAAGTAGAATTTTCAGGTATCTGTACTTACTTTATACTTTAACTCCCTCCATTTTTACACAGATTTTGCTTTGATCAGAGACAAAACTACAAATGGAGGAAAGGAGTTCATCACCACTGCAGAACCAGAAAGTCTGGATTTAAAAAGGACACCTGTCATGACTCCTGACCACAGGGGGGAGCTGTTAGTATGAAGTCATTGTGTGTGTGCTGCAGTAATCACATTTATTTCTAGTGTTGTATTAGTGTTATCAGTGCTTAACCTGATATGGGCGCAGTTTGTGTTGTTTTTCTGTGTGTGTGGTTTGTTTTTGTTATGATGTTTTGTGTCTGTGCTCCCTAATTTAAAATCCTTCTCCTCACCTACAAGGTCTTGAATAATCAGGCCCCATCTTATCTCAAAGACCTCATAGTACCATATCACCCCAACAGAGCACTTCTCTCTCAGACTGCTGGCTTACTTGTGGTTCCTAGGATACTTAAGAGTAGAATGGGAGGCAGAGCCTTCAGCTTTCAGGCGCCTCTTCTGTGGAACCAGCTTCCAGCTTGGATTCAGGAGACAGACACCCTCTCTATTTTTAAGATTAGGCTTAAAACTTTCCTTTATGATCAAGCTTATAGTTAGGGCTGGATCAGGTGACCCTGAACCCTCCCTTAGTTATGCTGCTATAGGCCTAGGCTGCTGGGGGGTTCTTCCTGTTAAAAGAGAGTTTTTCCTTCCCTCTGTCACCAAGTGCTTGCTCAGAGGGGGTGGTTTTCTCTATAATTATTGTATAGTTTTTACATTATAAAGCACCTTGAAATGACTGTTGTGATAACTGAATTGTTTTAGAGTCTTGGCAGTCTTTGGTCACATCTGTCTCCCGTTTTCTTTCCAGAGTCTTTGGACTCTTCCAGGTTTCTTCTGTACTGTGTGGCTCTCTTTTCTTCTCAGTTCAGTTCTTAACACTTGGAAATGCTGTGCTAACCTTGTGTGTCCGTCTCCTGCTGCTTTCTTCTGTTTATGGTGTGATGCTTGCAGTTTTTCTACTGTGTGTAAATTGGAAGAAGACCCTCAGTTTAAGTTGATTTTATGAGTTTTGAGCATTAAAAGCTGGAGCACATCATTGCACAGCAGTGTTTGTGCTGTGGCTCAATGAAAAGATGAGGTTTTCAGGGGGCTGATGATCTTGAACCTGCTCATTTTGTTTTTTTAGTAAACAGTTATTGTGTACAAACAGGACTGATTTATTGTATCTAAAGAAAATGTGCATCTTTTAAAATGCTGTCATCACTTTTTTGATAAAAACTTTGAATTTAAGTAGGGGTGCTAATAATCCTGAGATTTACAAGTTCCTGCCACATGAGCATGCAGCACCTCCCAGTTTATCGGTCAGATCCTCCATCATTCATCACGTCTGCTTATAAAACTGTGAAAACTGCACAAATCAATGGGTGACATCATGGTGGCTCAGGCCATCTCTTATATACAGTCTGTGGCTGCAGTCTGAAGTGTGTGAGAGTGGGAGTGCTCACAACAACAGAGGAAGATGTAAAAAGCAGAAGTGAGATGAGGGAAGTTGTTCTCTGGGACACTTTGACACTCATGTTGTGGTCGCTGTGATAAACCATCTGTCAGTTCTTTGCCGTCTTTATTTTGACACTTCAGCCTCTTCCTGTTTTAGCTTCTTACAGTTAAGGTGTCAATCACAGCTGAGCTCCTCCCCTCAGTCAGTCTGAGCTCAGGTGGCTCAGACTTCCTCTGACTCTGGATCAGTGTTCTGATCCCTCTGAGATGAATGAATTACAGGCACAGTCGTGTCAGGGAGAGACATATGGGAGCAAACTCCATCATATTTATGTCAGAGTGAAACATGATGAGCAGCAGGCCCCGCCCTCAGTGACCACAGCATCATGGGGACACGCTGAATGTGTGAAAGGGGAAGTGATGAAGGCGTCCACTCACACTGATGTTCAGTCATCTTCCAGACATCATGAAGGCTGCGTGCGTCTCTCTGCTGCTCGGTGAGTCCCTCAGAGCTCCTGCATCACTCAGATCAACATGGCTGCAAACTGGAGTCTGTTGTGTGAAATTCTGTTCCCCCATGAAAATCTGTTCCCCCTGTGTCGGGAGCACGAACTGCAGGCATAGAGGAGGATCCGACTGTCTTCACGGCGCTTCTGATCGATTTCTCGGTAAAAGACTTGCTGTTAAATTAATTTGTTCCCATGTCATGGAGGGGGAACACAATACTTTGGATGGCTGAAATATTTGGTTCCCCCCCGTGTAACTTTGGCAAATAAACAGCAGATGTTTTCATATTCACAGGAGTTGTTGTTCTTGATGAGAGGAATAAACTCTGTAAAAGACTTTTACCGAGAAATCGATCAGAAGTGCCGTGAAGACTGTCGGATCCGCCTCTCTGGCTGCGCTCTCTGACACAGGGGGAACAGAATTCCGCACAACATACTCCTTTTCCAAAGTTTTCCAGCCTCCTCCAGAGTAACGTGGAAGTTTCTCACTGGCACACTGACAGCTGCAGAAACGTTTTTATTCAAAGTTAAAGAGTAAAAGTGGGTTTGTATTAATAAATTATTAACTCTGCTGTGGCTGTCAGAGCCATCATCTATCAGTGAAGCTGATCTTAGATCAGATTATACATGTTTACATTAAAGCAAAACTGATGTTTCGGTCTGGAAACCTTCTAAAACATTTTGTATCCAGTAAAGCAGAAATAATAAAATCCTCAATAAAAAGTGAGCTTGTTGCAGCCCATCAGTGTGATGTTCACTGAACAATGACTTCAAAAAGGAAATGCTCATAAACTGTGGCAAAAACTTTATTCATCTAAAACACTTTAACAACAGTTCAGACACTCAGACATCAGTTTGAGGCAATTAAGCTCAAAATCATTATAACTGGACTTCTTTAAGAGTTCTAACAGCTGATGGAGCGTCCCAGGTATTTCACCTGCAGGGGGCTCATCAGCTTGGAGGAGGGCCTGAGTCACTGACCCACCCTGTGATGGAGTGTGCCAGGTCAGACCCCTCACCCTGGGTCAAAGGTCAGCAGAAGATGCTTCTTTGTGATCAGCTGATATATTCAGCTCTCTTGCACTCAGAGGTGTGGCAGAGGTGTAGCAGGTCACGGGTGGAGCTGGTTCTTCTGGTGTAGGTGCTCGGGTGCAGAGTGAGACAGCACGGTTTCCTCTGCAGGCAGTGTGGGTTTGTGGACCTTGGTGGCAATGTCAGTGTCTGAGGAGTGTTTCCCACACGTGGAGCTCAGATGGTGCTGAGCTGCTGTCAGTGCTGGAGGTTTATACTGCTGAGAGGCTCATCATCACAGCCTCAACACACAATCTACAACACAGATTTGTGTGTGTGTTATATGTTGCCCTAAACCCTGCCCCTCTGTCCTCCTGTTGCAGGTGTGTGTGAGCTGCTGCTGTCTGCTCTGACTGTTTCTGCAGGTGAGTTGATGGAAGTGAAACAATCAGTGAGACTCCAACAAGAACACAAACACATTTACTCTGTCTGTGTGTCCTCCAGTGTCTCTGTCAGTCAGTCCAAACCTTCAGCAGTTCTTCAGTGGATCTTCTTCAGTGTCTCTGAGCTGTGTTGATGGATGGACAGTGAGGAGGACCAGAGGAGGACTCACTGAGGACTGTGGAGCAGCTGCAGGCTTTAAGAAGGTTAACAGTTCCTCATGTCTTCTGGATCTCTCTGTCTCCTCTGATGGAAGTTACTTCTGTGTGAATCCATCTGGACAGCAGAGCGATGGAGTCTCCTTCACTGTGTCAGGTACAGACAGATGTTCCAGCTGTGTCTCTGCTCTGTTGGTGTCTCTGCATCACTCTGTTTGTGTCTCTGTTGGTCAGATAAAGGTGTGATCCTGGAGATCCCTGCACTTCCTGTGAGGACAGGAAGTGATGTCACTCTGCGCTGTAAACCCAAAGATGGTTCTAGACCAAAATCTTATTTCTTCAGAGATGGTGGTGAACTTGGACCTGGACCTGAAGGAGAGTGGATTCTGTCTAACGTTCAGAAGTCTGATGAAGGTCTCTACAAGTGTTCTACTGATATTAATCCATCATCTCCTCAGAGCAGACTGAGGGTCAGAGGTCAGGACACCGACATCACTTCCTGTGTAAAGCTAACCTGCTGAGCTGATAAAAAGCTGATCACTGACTGAACCATCATCATCATTTCTCCTGCAGATCCTCCTCCTCCCACCACAACAACCTCTCCTCCTCTTCCTCTTTCTACTCTCTCCTCTTCTTCTGCTTCCTGTTGTAATCCTCCTCCTTCCTCCTCCTCCTCTCCAGACTCCAGCTCCTCCTCCAGCTCCTCCCTGCCTCTTTATCTCCTGGTCCTCCCTGTAGTCCTGCTCCTGGTCCTGGTCCTGGTCCTGGTTGGAGGTGTGGGTCTGTGGAGGAAACAGAGAGGTATGAAATGTGTCAAACTCACTCAGTGAGAAATGTGTTTCTCATTCAGGTGTCAGTCAGACTTTGATTTATTCATATTTACTTATTATCTTTGAAACACATTTCTGTCATTTTCTTAACTACTGTAGCTGCTTTGTATTGTGGGTAAAGACCCGACAATAATACAGAGAAAACCCAACAGTCAAAACGACCCCCTATGAGCAGCACTTGGTGACAGTGGGAAGGAAAAACTCCCTTTAAGAGGAAGAAACCTCCATCAGAACCAGGCTCAGGGAGGGGGGGTCATCTGCTGGGACATGACACCTATGACTGGAGGCCATGCCCACTTCAGTGCCCTGATGCTGGTTGGTGTTGGTTGGGTCCACCCCCGAAATTCAATGTCTGTGCTACTGCTGACTCTTCCCTCCTCTAACGATGCTGAAAATATCTGAGTCATTAGAGAACATCTGTAGGAAGCAGCTGGAACTCAGATGTGAACAAAGAGAGCAGGAATGGGGTCAGAACACTTCCTTGGGGTGCGCCTGTACTGCTTAGTACTACTTTAGAGATGCAGTTTTTCAGGTGTGCATGCTGTGGTCATTGGGAAAGATGATCCAGGCACCACAGCAACAGTGATAGAGTCACCAGCACCTTCCTCACCTTCTCACCTGATAGATGGGCTGGGTTGTGCTGAATGAACCACCTGCTCTGCAGAGCAGGTCTTCAGCAGCCTGTCCCTGTTTCAGTCGACCCAGCTCCTTAATGGGAGTGACTCCAGGTGGGTTAATGTCTGGGTGGGTTAATGTTGTGGGAGAGTAGACGTAGGAAGGGGAGAGAGCCACGTCTGACAGCATACAGGAAGGAGAAGTCTGGAGGGGTGGGGGACTGTTCGGGACGTGGTCACCATCATGTGATCTTCCCCAGCCTGCTGAAGTCCAGCTGTGGGTCTGTGAGCCTCCTTTCCTTCCTCCATCTTCATTTTAAGTTCTCTTTATAGTTCTTTGATTTTGTTCCCACCCCCCTCCCTAAAATCTGTGGTGCATACCTGTTCTTTGGGTGGAGCATGCTTATGGTTACACCATTTATCGCTGACGAGCAGGATGAGTCACTTCCCACAGTAATGGATGGTACACTCAAAAAAAAAATATAATGGACTTACTTAAAAATGTTGTGTCAAGTGGTTCCACGTAACTTTTTTAAGTAGGTGTTAAGTAACAGGTTTCTGTATGATTTACTCAAAAGACTTAAGTAAACTGTACCAAGGGACTTGAGTAATTTAAACTTAATGTGGTTACTTTCATTTTATGTATGAAAACTATGTTAAATGTATGTGACATAGTTGAGTTCAGAGAATTAACTGGATACACATTAAAGCAATACAGGATTGCTGAGTAAGAGCAACTTGATATAGTTAAGTTAATCCTAAATGAGTTTCTTTTGTCAACTTAAAATCATGTTAAATAGAAAAAGAACTGTTAACAGAGGGAGGAAAAAAAACACAACTTTGCAAAACAGCACTTTATTAAATACTAAGAATAACATCATCTTGTTTTACAAAAACACTCAAAATAATAAAGTATAAAAATGCTTTGTATTTATAAAAAAAAATTACAATTATAAAGTTAAGCATCACAGTATTTTTTAAACTTTCAATAACCTTTTCAGAGCTCTTAGCTCCACACAAGCTTCAACTAGTTCAAATAGCAGCAGAACATCCACACTATGGTAAAGCGTCTTTGTAGGAGAATTTTTTTTACCCATTACAGCTAAGTGGCTACAATGAGGTATCTTAATACAACTGAAAGTGCTGTAACAACAATCTGACACATGAGAAAAAAAAGAAAAAAAAAAGAATAAACCTCAAAACAATGTTTTGTCTGCTGCCCAACGTAAACTCTTAACAGAGTCGTATGGTCTCAGGTCAGTAGGTTGATACTACTACCTTAGATTTCAATTTGAAACTTGTAACCTTCAAGGTGAAACAGTAACGTAAGAAATAAAAAAAGGTTAACAGACAACCCAAACTACTGCTCAAGTTAACAGGATAACAAAATCTTTTCAGCACACTGAACAGCCCCCATAATGGTTTCATGCATTATTCCAGCAGTTTATTTTTGAGTACCTGGATTTTGTTTAAAAGTCTGTGTGTATCAAGTTCCATCAGGATCTTTTGGATGAATTTAAAAGTGTACCTGAGGTCAGAATGCTCAGGTTCAGGTCGTAGATGATCCCAAACAGTAAGGCACAAGAAGTAGTGACATCTTTGAGTTCATTGAGCACCTGCACACCTTCAACTATGATGCCAACATCTTCTGGGGACTGATCAACATCTTCACCTGGGTGTTTAATCACATAGGTGCCGATGACCATCTGATCCAAATCTGCCTGGGTTTCATCAGGGTTCTCACTCTAAAAACAGATAAAAATAGACAAGATAATTTAATAAAACCTCTCTCACTGAAAGCATATACACACGTGGATAAAATTATTGGTACCCCTCCTTAATGACCAAAACGTCCACAATGGTCTCTGAAATAATTTAAAATGGACAAAAGTAATAATAAATAAAAACTTATTGAAATTTAACCAATTAAAATCAGGCACTGCTTTTAATTTGTGGTTCAACAGAATCATTTAAAAACCAAACTGGAGAAACAGGCCTGGACAAAAATGGAACATCTAGAAAAGATTGAAACTAATTTGACCACAGGGATATGTTAAACTAAGGTGTGTCCTCTAATTAGCATTACAGGTGTCTTCAAGCTTGTAACCAGTCAGTCTCCTATTTAAAGGGTGCAAAGTCGTCACTGTGCTGTTTTGTGACGAGGTGTGTGTGTATCACAATGAAAATGGACCACAGGAAGTGAAGGAGAAAGTTGTCCCATGCCTAGTGTCAGAAAGCTTGGTCTCAGTTGCAGGCCTTCCAACAGGATAATGACTCAAAACACACAGCTAAACTCACCAAAGAATGGCTAAGAGCTAAACATTGGACTGTTCTGCACTGGCCTTCTATGAGCCCTGATCTAAATTCTATTGAACATCTGTAGAAGGAGCTGAAACATGGAGAAGGCACCCTTCAAACCTGAGACAACTGGAGCAGATTGACAAACAAAGAGTGGTCCAGAATACCTGTGGACAGGTGCAGAAGTCTCATCAACAGTCACAGAAGTTGTTTGATAGCAGTTACTGCCTCAAAAGGTTGAGCATCAAAACATTAAATTACAAATACCACAATTTTGGTCTAGTTTGTTTTTCATGATCCACAATTCAAAAGCACTGTCACTGGTTAATTTTCAGTAAAAATTTTAATTACTTTTGTCTGTTTCAAGTTATTTCAATGACTGCTTTTGTTCACTAATAGAGGATTGCCAACAATTTGTCCAAGTGTGTAATTCCGATGAAGCTTGCACCATTTTTATATTCTTCTTGATAACTGACTCCAATAATAAATGAAGTCAGTCTTCAGTCTCCCTGGTTCAACACCCTGCAACTACTTCCTTAGTACGTCAATGTTCTGCAGAGACCTGCTAATGAGCCATGATCCAGGTGTGTTGAACCAGGGAGAGAACTAAGACATGCAGGATACTTGAGGACTGACTTTGGACACCCCTGAGTTAACTAAACAAAACAAATAAACAAAAAAAAAGTTTTGGGGATAAATGTAAACACTATTAAGAAAAAAAAACTTCTAAAAAAATAACTGGTAATGGGTAGGTTCTGGCTTTTGTAAGTATTAAGTTACACCGTGTGCAGTTTTTGTAAAATTGCCCTAGAACTCCCTCCAGTGGTTGTTTTGTAGCATTGTTTGTGGTTACAAAAATACAGGAAGTAGACAGATTCAAGATGGCGGAATGTAATGCTGAATGTTCGTGAATTAGGCTAATATCAATCGTGAAATGTTGTTGTTTTGGACAAGATTTGTTCTTTTACGATGGTCGAAAGTGGACAATGGTCAATTCAATTCAATTCAATTCAATTCAATTCAATTTTATTTATATAGCGCCAAATCACAACAAACTGTCGCCTCAAGGTGCTTTGTATTGTGGGTAAAGACCCTACAATAATACAGAGAAAACCCAACAGTCAAAACGACCCCCTATGAGCAGCACTTGGCGACAGTGGAAAGGAAAAACTCCCTTTAACAGGAAGAAACCTCCAGCAGAACCAGGCTCAGGGAGGGGGGGTCATCTGCTGCGACCGGTTGGGCTGAGGGGAGAGAAAGACATGCTGTGGAAGAGAGCCAGAGATTAATATCAATTAATGATTAAATGCAGAGTGGAGTATAAACAAAGTAAATAAGGTGAATGAGAAACAGTGCATTATGTGAACCCCCCAGCAGACTAGGCCTATAGCAGCATAACTAAGGGAGGGTTCAGGGTCACCTGATCCAGCCCCAACTATAAGCTTTATCATAAAGGAAAGTTTTAAGCCTAATCTTAAAAATAGAGAGGGTGTCTGTCTCCTGAATCCAAGCTGGAAGCTGGTTCCACAGAAGAGGGGCCTGAAAGCTGAAGGCTCTGCCTCCCATTCTACTCTTAAGTATCCTAGGAACCACAAGTAAGCCAGCAGTCTGAGAGCGAAGTGCTCTGTTGGGGTGATATGGGACTATGAGGTCTTTGAGATAAGATGGTGCCTGATTATTCAAGACCTTGTAGGTGAGGAGAAGGATTTTAAATTCTATTCTAGATTTAACAGGGAGCCAATGAAGAGAAGCCAATATGGGAGAAATCTGCTCTCTCTTTCTAGTCCCTGTCAGTACTCTAGCTGCAGCATTTTGGATCAGCTGAAGGCTTTTCAGAAAGCTTTTAGGACAGCCTGATAATAATGAATTACAATAATCCAGCCTAGAAGTAATAAATGCATGAATGAGCTTTTCAGCATCACTCTGAGAAAGGATGTTTCTAATTTTAGAAATATTGCACAAATGCAAAAAAGCGGTCCTACATATTTGTTTAATATGTGCATTGAAGGACATATCCTGGTCAAAAATGACTCCAAGATTTCTCACAGTGTTACTGGAGGCCAAAGTAATGCCATCCAGAGTAAGTATCTGGTTAGACACCATGTTTCTAAGATTTGTGGGGCCGAGAACAAGAATTTCAGTTTTATCTGAATTTAGAAGCAGGAAATTAGAGGTCATCCAGGCCTTAATATCTTTAAGACATTCCTGCAGTTTAACTAATTGATGTGTGTCATCTGGCTTCATTGATAGGTAAAGCTGAGTATCATCTGCATAACAATGTAAATTGATGCAATGCTTTCTAATAATACTGCCTAAGGGAAGCATGTATAATGTAAATATAGAGGCAGAGGCCATTCTTCAATAAAGCAGCAAAAAAACAGAAAGAGAAGTTTCTTTATTGGAGCATCGTTATCTGGCTGTCTAGCTGGTGAAAACAGGAAACTCAAAAGCGAGGACAGCACAGTAAAAGAACATCAGCGCAGCAGGCAACAACCACAAGGAGATAGATAGCGCAGCAACCATGAGTCTACATTCAGGTAAAGCAGATGACATGGAGAACAAGGACAATGCAAGCAACACAGACACACGCTGTAAGTCTGCACGCTCACATTCATCCAAACGTTCATCGACAAGTTCTGCAGCATTAAAAGCACGAGCAAAAGTGGAGGCTGCACGTGCACAACTGGCTTATTCGGAAAAGGAGGCAGCCATAATGAAGCAGAAAACTGAACTTGAGGCTAATTTGCATATTTTGAGTTCTCAGAAGGCTGTTGCGGCTGCAGAAGCAGAAGTTGCAGTTTATGAAGAGGAGGAGGGACTCTCAAAAATTGAACAGGACTATCCATTAGTGGGACCATCCACCAGCCCGGAACAGCGTACTGCAGAGTATGTACAAAAACACTCAGATATTTGTGTTGAAGGATTCACATTGCAAGTAGATCCTCTCGCCTGTCACAAGGCTGCACGTGAACAATGTGAAAAGGCCATGAATGCAGAAATAGATTATCACAGCTCACACAGTGCAGAAGAGAATAAGGTTAAAGTGGAGCACCTAGCACAACACAGAGAAAGACTGAGTCCACCCAAACTGTATCCATTTGGCACTCCTCAAGAAGCTATAGAGACACAGGGTGTACAGGAGATTGCGAAGTACCTCACACGGAGGGAAATGTTAAGTACAGGACTTTTGCAGTTTGACGACCAGCCAGAGAACTACTGGGCTTGGAAGGCATCATTTCAAAATGCTATTAAAGACTTGCATGTTACAGCCCAAGAAGAGCTAGATTTAATAGTCAAATGGCTTGGAGCTGAGTCTGGTCAGCAGGCACAGAGAATCCGCTCAGTCCACGTCTTTAATCCAACTGCAGCACTGGAGCTTGTGTGGCAAAGACTCGAGGAGTGTTATGGTTCTCCTGAAGTAGTGGAAAATGCACTGTTAAAAAAGACTGAACAGTTTCCCAAACTCAACAACAGAGATAACGCAAAGTTAAGAGAGCTGGGTGACATTCTGCAGGAAATTGAATGTGCAAAAGATGGAGGATACCTACCAGGCCTCTCATATTTGGACACGGCTCGTGGAGTCAATCCCATCGTGGAGAAGTTGCCCTATGGACTACAGGAAAAATGGATTGCAACAGGGGCAAAGTACAAAGAAGAACACAAAGTTACCTTTCCCCCTTTCAGTGTCTTTTCGGGGTTTGTAAGACAACAAGCCAAAATAAAAAATGACCTAAGTTTTGTCATCACACCTCCTGCCAACGCAAGCATCAAAAAAGAGAAGAGCTTCAAAGGCAACAACAGGCAAGTGATTAGTGTACACAAAACAGATACCAGTTCAGCTCAAACTAGTTACAGTAAACCTATAGAAAGCCCTGATAAGCTTTGTCCTATACATAAGAAACCTCATCCACTTAAGAAGTGCAAAAGTTTCAGAGCGAAACCCATAGATGAGCGCAAGTCTTTTTTAAAAGAGAACAGAATCTGTTTTAAATGCTGTGGCTCTACTCAGCATCTAGCAAGGGACTGCAGTGTGCAAATAAAGTGTATGGACTGTGGCAGCGACAGACATTTAGCAGCGCTACATCCAGGTCCACCTCTTGCACCAGCTGAAAGCTCTGAAGCTGAGAAAGAGAATGGCGGGGAGACGCAAACTAGTGAAAGCGTCTCAGTCGTTTCTAAATGCACAGAAGTGTGTGGCGATGTAGACATCCCATATTCATGTTCAAAAATAAGTCCTGTATTAGTCTATCCAGATGGGAAAAGAGAACAGGCAAGGAAGATGTACGCAGTGCTTGACGAACAAAGTAACAAGTCACTAGCTAAGTCTCAGTTTTTTGAGCTTTTTAAGATTAAGACACACTCAGACACTTACAAGCTCAGGACATGCTCAGGACTGTCAGATAACATTGGCAGAACAGCATTAAACTTTATGATTGAGTCAATAGATGGTAGAGTAAAGCTCCCACTCCCAAACCTGATTGAGTGTGACATGATTCCGGATGACAGAAGAGAGATTCCATCTCCACAAGTTGCTATGAAGTTCCCACACTTACAGAAGATAGCTGAGAAGGTGCCACCAGCAAAGAAAACGGAAAGAGAAGTTTCTTTATTGGAGCATCGTTATCTGGCTGTCTAGCTGGTGAAAAACAGGAAACTCAAAAGCGAGGACAGCACAGGGTAGGTTCATCAAAGTTAGCAAATCATATATTGTCTGATATTTGTAGGCCCAATGAAAATGAATGTGGTGGTAAAACTTAACAACTCTCCATCACAAAGGTATTGAATCTTGGTGAGTGAATTAAAAAATTTGACACCTTGATGAGAGCTTATTTAGCACAACCATGAATGAAAATGTCCCTTTTAAAAAGAACTGACACTTACTCCGTACTCTTTCACTAGCTTTTCAGGGTCTTCGTTGAGATACAAAGGTAGTGCTTGGAGGCTACAAGATCTTCTTGTTGCAATGTAGTCGTTCTGCAAAACGAAACAGGAAATATACTGCATAAAAAGTCACTGACATTAGGAACAGGGAAAAGTGCCTAAAAGTGATCCCTGACACAGATATCAACTGCTGGCCAGCCAGCTTTAATGCAGAGGTCACTCATTCATTCATAAAATCCCATTTAGCTACAGGTGCACTTATCAGTTAACAACAAGGGCAGGGATAAGTGTGATAGCCCACTACAGTCTTATGTGACTTGTCTTAGTGTAAAGGTGGATGGTGGGGTGGCAGAATAATTATGCAAACTATCTGCAGCAACTTTAGTATGCAAGTAATTATACACAAACCTTGTCAAATAACAGCCATAAAGTTTTTGATTTTGTGTCCTACTGCTCCTCCTTTCTTGCTGAGAATCTGTCAGTAGTGGCCCAGCTGCGCCATAAACTGATACGTGGGATGGTGGTAATGCAAGTGAACTCAGCACTTATCTAGGTAAGTATTTCAAAAAAGACAAAAAAGAAGTACAGAAAAAGGTTATACAGCTTAAAAGTCTTCCACAAGTAATATCACAAGATTACATATCAAATTCCAAAACATATAACATCTGTTTCATATTGCTAGATATATTTCCAAACCCTAATGTAGTACAAATCTTCAGTGATTCTAATCTAGAATACCCAGTGTGTAGAATACCTATGTGTTGACCCTCAGTGTATCAAAATTGGTTTAAAATAGAAAATTACATCTACCATCTACACAACTTCTGAAATAATTTATGCTTGAACTAATTTGCTTAACAACTCTCACACTTTATACATTTTTAACCAATTAAAAAGCCCACATTATGATGACAGCTGATGCTATGCAAGTGATTGGACACAACTGACAATTAAATGTAGCTGAAGTAACACAGTTTTCAACACTTTGGTTAGTATGTGACATACTTAAATGACTATGAAGGGCATTCCAAGTTTTAAATACACAAGGGCAATCAGAATAAATGCATGGGTATGGGCGTCTGCTGCTGAAATTGCCATGAGCCAACCTGTAGTGTTTAGTAGATGGATTTTTGTCGATGCAGTCATCCCACAGTTTTTACAAGACCACATTCATATCTGTTGGAAAAAGAAAGTGATATTAGAGTAAAAACATTGAAGGCAACATATCCATAAGCTGACTCACTAACGGTGCCAACAGAGCTAACGTTAGCTAATGGCGCTAATGGAGCTAGGGGTGCCAATTTGTATTGGTGGCGTTTACGATACTGCTATCAGAATCGTCACAACTTTACAAAACTACACAAATACATAGTAATGCATATTTGATAATCAGTCGCTTCAGTGAGTTGACTTTTCAATGTTTTTTTACATCCGGTAGCAGAGTTAGCAAAACAGAGTAAGAGTAACGAATTAGCATGGTTCCCCCCTTTACCTCAGCCTCACCACAATTTAACGCATACAAAAAACATTAAACTATTTGCTATATGAAGTATTAGTAATAAAGAGATATTTACTTACCTTTACTCAAAGGATGACAGCGGATTTTGCAGAGCCGTGTATCTCCATTTGCATTGACAAGCGGGCTAATCATGTGACTGTGAACAAGCGAGATTAAAGAGGAAATACGGTGTCCTGAAATGGACAAACCACCCTATTAATGAAGTGCTTTCCGTTTTATGTAATTTTTACTTTACAGAGTTGAGTTGGGAAAACTTAACATAGCCAAGTAAACCTGACATTGCACATTTTTACTGTCAAACAATACAACTAACTTAAGTTGATGCAAATAACTCATGGTCTTTGAGTAATCAAAACATAATACTATGTTTTATAGTGAACAACAGTGACATTTCCTTTTTTTGAGTGTAGGAGGGACTTTCCATGTTCTCCTGGCTTGACCCGTCTCCTCCTTAGTAACTCCTTTGGGATGTCATGTCTGATGCTGAGTCCTGAGTACTGTTCCAGGTCCAGCAGTGTCCATGATGCTGAACAAATAAGCCAAGAAAAGTCATGTTGTTGTCAAGACAATAAAAATAAACCCTGTGGTAGTGCCTAATTATAAGATAAATAAAAATGCCTAAAACAGACACTACACACTGCTGCACCCAACCCATCACCACAGCAACAAGCAACATAACCAGGTAAACCTTTAACCTGACAGAGGGCGAGAGTGAGGCTATACTCCTGAATGATTTGATGATCTTCCTGTTTCTGACTGAGAGAGCTGCCAGCTCAGCTCCACGCTCGCTCTGCAGGCTGAGGTGGAGCTACAGCTGTTTTCCACGGGTCAGCTGTGGTTTCACGGAGAATGCTGCTTTAGCCTGCAGACACTGGAGCCACAGACCTTCATGTGTCCACAGATGTTTGGTCCCTCTAGATCAGGGGGTCAAACACGCTTTAAGCTGCAGACTGGTTGGACAGACTGATGCTCTGTACACAAATATGACCTAAATCAGCCACACTGAAATAATTGGTTACCTTTGGAACCCAACAGTCTACACCATACTGCATTGCACTGGTGACAGCACAGCAACTTTTGAACTGCATCATGGGACTTGTAGTATGAGCATGAAATGATGTGATGGGCCGGACGTAGTTTGACGTGTGCTGTAGATGGATACATCAGTGCAGAGGTGATGTGTGAAGTTTTGAAATGATCCAGTTCTCCTTTGGTGCTGCAGAGGTGTCTCTGGTGTTCATGGAGAGCTCCTCTTGTGCTGATGTGTAGTTTGTGTGCTTTGTGTAATGTAGGAGGGCGAGGAGCAGACTCAGTCTCTGTGGGGTTGGGTGGAGGTGACGGCTGTGAGGAACCTGCAGAGAAGAGAGTGAGACGGAGTGTCTGCCTCTGCTGTGAGTCTCTTACTGCACACCTGCCTCATCACACAACCTCTCATCTCTGCATGTGTGTTATTCCTGTTTCCTCCACTGGAGGGCGCTGCTGGTTATTGATCTGTGGGAACAGGAACCAATCAGTGCAGTCTGAATGTTTGTCTTTGGTCATGTGACCATGTGATCACTGATCAGTTTGTTCTTCAGTTTCAGGCCTGTTTCTGCTGACTGCTGCAGGTGAGCTCATGTTTCTATACCTGCCTGTCCTCATGATGACCTCTGACCTTTACTGACCTCTGGCCTCCTGTTGCAGGTGTGTGTGTGCTGCTGCTGTCTGCTCTGACTGTTTCTGCAGGTGAGTTGAAGGTAAAGAAGCAAACATTAAGTGAAGGATGAATGAGGTCGGCCACCTGGAGGCGCAGTTGCTGCATCATTATGTAAATTATATGAGTCAGAAAACAAGCGGCACAAGGACGTCCACACAGACGCTCGCATCAACCATCTGATGGTCTGATTTATGTCACGATTGGACCTCAGCAGACTCATGGTCCCTGCTCAAGGGTCAAAGGTCAGAGCTGTAGGGCTGTTTCTGCCTTATTAAACAGAGTATTTGTAGGGAAGCTATCTTGTTTGTCCCGGTATGCTGTTTGTGAGTAAAACAGCAGAATGTGCTGCTGCATCAGGCCAAGAACCTTTTTACTGACCCAGAATGCTCTGCAGCAGCAACAGGAAGTTCAGGGCAGGTTAGCAGTATGTGTACTGTATGCAGGACTCACAGTACCTGAGATCCACAGACCTCAAAGATACAGAAGAACAGCAGAGACGAACTGTTCTGAAGAGGAGCCCACAGACTGATGGGACATCATACTTTGGACACTGCAGACATCAACAACAGGTGTTCTCTGCAGGTAGATGGGCCAACAGGCTCCTCCCACTGAACCTTCTGCTTTCCTCTCTTTCAGATGGTCCTCCTCTGCTCAGACTCTTCTGCCATCTAGTGGCCTTCTGTCCATACTGCATCTCCACTGGTCTGCTGTGGTCCATCTGCTGCAGCAAGAAGACACCAAACAAACCAGCTGTCTCCATGGAGATAAGCCAGTATGGTGGAGGAGGTCAGGGATTGGAAGAAGAGTACGATGACATCACTGCTGAGGTCACCACTGAGCATGCCTTCTGAGCTGCAGACTTTTTGTGTTGAAGCTGTGAAGTTGTGTTTGGTTTGATGATGGATGTTCTGCTGCTGTGGGTGGAGCTTCTTAATGACTCCACCCTCTGCTGGCTGTGTGACCAATCAAATGTCTCAAAGGGCTTTTCTGATGCTTTCAGCTTGTAGTTATTAGCTCAGCTCACCTGTGCTGGCTTGATTGTATCTCCATCAGAAAGCTCTTTGGTGGAGCTGCTGAACAACAGTTACCTGAATGATGTCATTTCAGAGCTTCTAACCTGGAGGCTGCTGTCACACGTGATATCATCCTGTTATTATCAGAATAAAGGGCAGCTTGGAGCTAAAACAGTGTGACTGTGTCTGATTGATCACAGAGTCTCTGCACCTGCTTTAGGACAGGTGAGCAGGTGTGCTGGAGTGTCTGAAGCATCATCAGTGTCTCTGTTATCTTCAGAAGCAGGCTGCTCTCAGTCTGAGACTTCACTCTGCAGCTTTGCTGCCGTCATGATGGAGAAAGTGATGAACGTTCCTTCTGTGGTGATGAGTTCAGACTTCAGCTCTTCTCTTTATTTTTTCTGTCCTCAGAGATGCAGATCATCTCAGGTTCCAGACTGTCTGTAGGTTCTCAGTCATCCAGGTCATGAAAGTTTCAACAGCTGGAAAAGGACTTAGAATAGATCATACAATAATTACAGAGAAAACCCAACAATCAAAATGACCCCAATGAGCAGCAGTTGGCAACAGTAGGAAGGAAAAACTCCCTTTTAATGGAAGAACCGTCCTGCAGAACCAGGCTCAGGGAGAAGTATCACTTCCTGTTCTGGAGCACAGTGCTTTGCTGTCTGTTAGCTGTATAATCCGTGTAGCTCGATTTATCTAACCCTCATACCCTCCTGGGGCATTTTTCTACATTTTTTCAACTTTTTTTTTTCATTTGGTGATCATTTTGGTTGTGTTGCAGCATGATTTTTGCCAGGAAATCTTTTCCGTTAAATTTTAAAAATCTAATCTCTTTTACCCTTACTCTGGGCACCTTTGTGACAAAAATAGACATGCATCAAAAACTGCTATAAAATCATCATACATCAATATTTGGGGGGGGGGGGGGCTTTTTTTTTTTTTTTTTTATAAATCACTTAATCAACTTCAGACCTACTCAAAAATAGCAAAAAGTCAATTTGAACAATCAATTTGAATCTGAACCTGAATTTGGTTTGAAGGTTTATTGATTATATTTGGCCTGAAATCCCTTTCTCAAAGCGTCTCATTCTTATCCAGCGTTGCCTCAAATCTGCTCAACCTGAGCGCTCCCTCTGATGTGCTCTTTTCTAGCTTTCTCTATCCTGGTCACTGCCAAGAAAGACCATAGCATCTTCTACCACCACCCTAGACTGCTGTCTTTTTCTCTGTGCTACCGTCTCCATACATCATGTCAGGTCTCACTACCAGTTTGTAAACCTTGCTTTTTATTTTTGCCTGATTCTTATCTTTTTTTTTTTTTTTTTTTTTTTTTTAAGCCTGTCATGTCTGGTAGATCTTGCAAGCAGAACTGTGATCTGAATGCGTTGTTGTGCCAAACATATTTGCTATTTCAAGATGAGCTCTATAGGTTCTCAATAGGCTCTTCTTGTTGATGTTTTAACCCTTTATTTTATTTATCTGAGTTATTTTTCCACATACTATGTAACAGCCAGAGCTGACAGGCTGAAGAAGAGGAAAATAAAGAGAAGAAAAAGGGAGAGAGAAAGGGAGCAAAAAAAAAAGGGGGAAAGAGCACAAGTCTATTAATCAGATACTTCATCACTTTAACATATAAAAAAAATACTATCAATACTTGCAAAAATAAATTTGTGTGTGAAAAACAAAACTAACAAAGCATGTTACGCACACCAACAATTTTGTTGAGTTGTGATTGAGTGGGCGTTTGTGTCTGTGTCATGTTTGTGTCTGTGTCATGGAACGTACTTACCAATGAGGGCAAAACGCTGCAGCTCCACCCATCAGAAGCCAGAGGCAGGTACGGAAAGCCCCCAGAACCCCAGGCCACCAGCAGCCCACCAAGGGCCAGGAAGACCCCCGGCCACTCAGTCCAAAGACAACCGCACACCTACCCCAGCAGACGGGAGAGGGTGGTCTCAGACGGAGCCCCCCCAGTCGAGGAGCGAGGGCTCCAGGGAACCCAAGGCGATGAGAAGCCAGCCCCCCCCCAGCGGCCAGCCCCCTGCACTGGCCGGCGGCAGGGCCCCCGGGCCCACGGCACCCAAGGACCGCCCGACCCTCCACAGAGCCCCCCCCCACGCCGAAGAAGCCAACGCAGCCCCACACCGCACCCCCAAGGGGGGCAGGCCAGCACCCACGCCAGAACACCCAGCCCCACCCAGGAACCCCGAGGCACCCCCATCCCAGGGGGGTAGGGGGGAGGAGGCAACCAGCAAGGAGCGGCCAGGAGGCAAGGCACAAGGCCCAGACCCAGGTCCAGCCATACATACAAACACACCCAGACACCCGTGTACACATTTATACACAGATACTCATACATGCCCATACATACTTACCCACACACAGATATGCCATACATACACATTCACTCACCCACCCATACTCACGGAGACGGTGACAAATACACAAAGACACACATTCATCCATAGCTACCCACCCTCTGAAGGCGGGGCAAGTGGAAACCACCCCAGGGCCAACAGCGACCCCAGGACGCCACCAGCCCGGTCCCCAAGGAACCACCCGACCCCTACCCCGGGCGAGACGCAAGAAATCGGGGTGTAAGATGACCCATCCACCCCTCCTCCTCCCCAACTTGTAGGTCAATGTGTTAATGTTTGTGAGTGAATGAGGTGTATAGGGTGCAGTTAAAATTGAGGGGACAGTTATGCCACAAGCGCCAACTGTTGGTCGTCAGTGCTTGCCCACACTGCCCCCCCAAAACCCTCCATGTCTAAAGTGCAAATAAAATTTGGGGACAGACAGTGACGAGGATCCGAGTGGGGCCACCTCAGCGGCCCATCTCATCAACCTCTGAGTAACATGCCTGCCCCAAAGGTCCTATGTGTATCAGGTTGTAAGTGTGTATGTGTTGTGAGTTATAATGACTAAAGTGCAATTAAAACGGAGAGGCAAGTGGTGGTGCAGCTCTCCACGTGGCCTCTCCATCCTCTATCTGTGAGTGATGTGTATTCTGTGTGTGTGTGTGTGT
The DNA here is from genome assembly GCF_007364275.1 of Archocentrus centrarchus. Classification (NCBI taxonomy): domain Eukaryota; kingdom Metazoa; phylum Chordata; class Actinopteri; order Cichliformes; family Cichlidae; genus Archocentrus; species Archocentrus centrarchus. The sequence continues at coordinate 2,364,281 of NW_022060271.1, forward strand.
GTGTGTTTGTGTATGGGGAGGGGGAGGGGGGGGGGGGCATATGACCAGGATAAATCCTGGAAGAAGAGAGCCAGCTGTCTGCTGGCTCAATAGGCACCCCGACCTCCCACACCCCAGCACAGGGCAGGGGGAGGTGAGCCCGGGGCCGCGGTGACAGCATCCCGGAGCACTGCAGCACCCGAGGTTGGCGCCCTCGCCCCACTGCAGAGGGCGGCCCGCTCCCCCTAGATGCCCATTCACTCAACAATAGACACAAACAGGCGACAGGACATACTGGCCTGGGCATGGAAATGCAGTGCCCAGTCCCCCCCAACCACCCCACCGCGGCCCCATCCCCCACCCCACCCCCCTGCAATGCAGGCACCCCAGGGCCCCAAAAGCGTAGACCGGACATCCCGACGTCAGGCCAACCCACCCCACCCGGCGGCGCGGCCGGGACAGCAGAGGCCCCCCCCGCGCCAGGGGGGGCCCACCGGGAGCCGGCGCGGCCCCAGTGCCGGGGCCCCAGACCCCAGCCCCCAAGCCACACAGGGAAGACCAGCCAACCGACCGAGGGCCGGCACCACCCCCCCAAGCACCCCGCCCACACCCCAGGACCGAGGGCAGCACCATCCAAGCCCCCACCACCATCAACCAGGACAGGCACACAGACATCACCAGAAGGTCGCCCCAGGACTCCAGTCTCAGGAGGCTACCAGCTACCTAGGCCTCCGGAGTCCTCACCCACCCCCCCACAAAGCACATCAGGAGCAGAGCCCGCAGCCCACCACCCCCACTAAGTAATGGAGCTGAGCAGTGGGAACCAAAGAGAGTCAAATTCCTCCAATTTGTTTTTAGAAGAAGCAGACATTCTCTCTAAACTAACATGATCTACTAATAAATTTCTGTACTGAGTAATACATAGTTTATTTTTTGTCTTCCAGTTCATGAGGATCATCTTCTTAGCGATGCACAAGGCAGTAAGAACTATGTGTGATATATTTAACTCCATAATTAATTCACTGACATCACCTAAGATGCATAGTCTGGGGGAAGTTGGGATACGACAGCTAAACCATGTGGATAGATCTTCACAAATCCTCTGCCAAAATCTCTGAACTGGTACACAAGACCACAGAGCGTGTAGATGATTATCCTCTGAATTGCTTGTACAGTGGGTGCATATGTTTGAGTGTGTAAGGCCCATTTGGAACATCCTTTGTCCAGTGTAGTATGTTTCTATGGAGAATCTTATATTGTACAAGTTGTATTTGGGGTCTTTTAGTCATTTTGAAGATATTTAAACATATTTCTGTCCATAAATTTTGATCCAGGTTGACAGAAAGATCACGCTCCCATTTTGCAATTGGGAGGGAAACTGAATCATCAGTTTTTATTAATAATTTATATAATTTTGATAACAATTTTGGGGTACAGAGGTTAAGAAATTCTGTTACCCAAGTAGGCATTTCTAGATTCAATTGATTAAGGTTAAATCTTCCCTGTAGGACGGACTTAACTTGTTGATATTCCAGAAATCTACCGTTGCCAATTCTATATTTTGATATAAGTTCTTGGAACGTGATAAAATTTCCATCTTGAATAATATGTTCTAAGTTATTTATACCCTTATCACGCCATAACGGAAAATTCAGCATTTTCTTTTTCTGACAAATATCTGGATTGTTCCAAATGGGTGTTAGTTTACAGGGGATGAGTGAAGACTTAGTTATTTTTAAAAATTCCCACCAGGCTGTCAGAGAGGTATTTATACTAAGGACTTTATAGCAGTTATGATGTTTAATACTGGAACTAATGAAAGGTAAATCTGAGATTTTTATTTTTCCACAAAACGCCTGTTCTAGATCCAGCCATGGGTTGTCTAATGAATTGGATTTGATCCACTTTGAAATATACTGCAATCTACTGCTTAAGAAATAGTAATAAAAGTTTGGTAATTCTAGACCTCCACTGTGTTTTGGCTTTTGTAAAGTTTTTAAGCTTATTCTTGACGGTTTGTTTTTCCATAAAAATTTTGAGATGTTTGAATCTAGTGACTTAAACCAAGGAAGAGTAGGTTTATTAGGGATCAATGAAAATAGATAATTAATTTTTGGTAAAACCATCATTTTAATGGCAGCAACTCTCCCCATGAGTGATATAGGTAAACTGTTCCAACGTGTGAGATCATCCTCTATTGTTTTTAATAAGGGGATATGATTTAATCGTACCAAGTCTGAGAGCCTGGCGGAAAAATTTATGCCTAAGTATCTAATATTTCCTGACTTTAGTGGGGTCCTAGAGGTTCTCTGGAAATTACAATTCAGAGGCAAAACTGTTGATTTACTCCAATTGATAGAGTAATCAGATATAGATGAGAACTTATCTATCAGTGTGATAGTCTTCAAAAGAGAGCCTTGTGAATTCCCAAGGAAAAGTAATACATCATCAGCATAAAGGCTAAGTTTATGGTCCATATTTTCAGTTTGTATCCCTTTAATATTTAAGAAGAAGAAACAGCCTTTATTGTCCCACAGAGGGGAAATTTGGGTGTAACAGCAGCCGCAGTTATTATAAATATAAGTAAAAATATAATAATTCACACTAAGAAAAGAATATAAATATATATAAAATCAACAAACAATATTAACCTTAATACTACTAATAATAACACTATATACAATGTACATGATGTGCCTGTGTGTTGAACCTTAACAGGCCGGACTATTTACAGTATATTATATATTATCCTACATTGTGTAGGTTATTGTGGTTTTTGTTGGGAGCAGTGATGATTATAAAGTCTTACAGCTGCTGGGAGGAAGGATCTGCGGTAACGCTCCTTTGTGCATTTAGGATGCAGCAGTCTGTCACTGAAGGAGCTCTCCAGCTCAGCAACAGTTTCATGCATGGGATGGGAGACCTTGTCCATCAGTGATGTTATTTTGGTCAGAGTCCTTCTGTCTCCCACCACCTGCACTGAGTCGAGAGGACATCCTAGGACAGAGCTGGCTTTCCTGATGAGCTTGTCTATCTTCTTCCTCTCAGCTGTAGATAAGCTGCTGCTCCAACATACTGCTGCATAGAAGATGGCTGATGCCACCACAGAGTCATAGAAGGTCTTCAGGAGTGTCCCCTGCACTCCAAAAGACCTCAGCCTTCTCAGCAGGTAGAGTCTGCTCTGACCCTTCCTGTAGAGCGCATCAGTGTTATGAGTCCAGTCCAGTTTATTGTTTAGGTGAACACCCAGGTACTTATAAGAGTCCACTATCTCAATGTCCACTCCCTGGATGTTCACCGGTGTCCGTGTGGTGGGTCTGCGCCTGCGGAAATCCACCACCAGCTCCTTGGTTTTAGCGGCGTTGATCAGGAGGTGGTTCCGCTGGCACCAGTCCACAAAGTCCTGAGTCCACTGTCTGTACTCTGAGTCATCCTCACCTGTGATGAGGCCAACTATGGCAGAGTCGTCAGAGAACTTCTGCAGATGGCAGCGTGGGGAGTTGATGGAGAAGTCTGCAGTGTAGAGGGTGAAGAGGAACGGTGCCAGCACAGTTCCCTGTGGGGCCCCCGTACTGCAGACCAGCCTGTCAGAGACACAGCCCTGTGTCATCACGTACTGTGGGCGGTCAGTGAGGTAGTCCAGTATCCACTCGGAGATGTGGTGGTCCACTCCTGACAGTTCCAGCTTGTCTCTCAGAAGTCCTGGCTGGATGGTGTTAAAAGCACTGGAGAAATCAAAGAACATGATCCTCACAGTGCTTCCAGGCTTCTCCAGGTGGGTCAGAGCTCGGTGCAGGAGGTAGATGATGGCGTCATCCACCCCGATGCCAGGCCGGTAGGCGAACTGCAGCGGGTCCAACGAAGACGACACCATGAGGCGTAGATGGTTGAGGACCAGCCTCTCGAGGGTCTTCATTAGATGCGATGTCAGGGCTACCGGCCTGTAGCTGCTAAGATCCTTTGGATGTTTGGTCTTTGGTACCGGTACCACACAGGAGGTCTTCCACAGTTGTGGTACTTTCCCCAGCTTCAAGCTCAGGTTGAACATGTATCCCATGATGCCACACAGCTGATCTGCGCAGCACCTCAGGAGCCTGGAGCTGATGCCGTCTGGACCAGCAGCCTTTCGCACCTTGATCTTACGTAGCTCCTTCCTCACATGATGAGTTGAGAGGGACAAGATGGAGGTGGGGGGTGGGGGTTGTGAGATGGAGTCCTCAGAAGTGAAGGGGGTGGGTGATGGCTGAGAGCTGAGAGGTGTGAGGTCCCAAGAAGAAGAAAGGTTGGCAGTCATTAAAGATGGTGGGGCTGACAGCAGGGGGGACTGGGCTGGGGGAGGGGTGGGTGGCTGGTCAACCTGTTAAAGAACTGGTTCAGGTTGTTAACCCACTCTAAGTCTCCCACAATCCTAGGGCTTGGTTTGTGGCCTGAAATTGAGTTCAAACTCCTCCAAACCCCACTGATGTTGCTCTGCTGTAGCTGGTCCTCCATCTTCTTCCTGTAGATATTTTTTCCATCCCTGATTTCCTTCTCAGATCCTTCTGCACGGCTCTCAGCTCCTCCTTATTTCCTGATCTAAAGGCTCTCTTCTTCTCCTTCAGGAGAGCCTTTATTTCGGAGTTGATCCAGGGTTTGTTGTTTGAAAAACACCGTACCCTCCTGGTGGGCACAGTGTTTTCCACGCAGAAATTTATGTACTCAGTGATGCAGTCCGTGATGCTGTCGATGTCCTCCCCATGAGGGGCACAAAGCTCTTCCCACACAGTGGAGCTAAAGCAGTCTCTCAGAGCTTCTTCAGTCTCCTCAGACTTTTCTTCACTGTATGTGTCACAACTGGTTCTCTGTGTACCAAGGGTTTGTACACAGGCTGGAGATGAACCAGGTTGTGATCTGAGCCCCCCAGGGGAGGCAGAGGTGATGAGCTGTATGCCTCCTCGATGTTGGCATACAGTAGATCCAGTGTGTTGGTATTCCTGCTGTGGCAGGTGACATATTGGGTGAAGGTGGGGAGAGTGGAGGACAGGGAGACGTGGTTAAAGTCCCCTGAGATCAGAAAGAGGGCCTGTGGGTGCTGTGTTTGGAGTCTGCTGGTAGTAGCATGGAGGACATCGCAGGCTGCAGCAGCGTTAGCAGAGGGCGGCACATACACAGTTATCACAATAACATGTGAAAACTCCCGAGGAAGATAGTACGGCCTCAAGCTAACAGCGAGCAGTTCAATGTCCTTACTGCAGAGCGTCTCTTTGATGGTTAGATGTCTGGAGTTGCACCATCTATCGTTCACAAACACAGCCAGACCCCCGCCCCTCTTCTTACCACTCTCCTTGGTTCTGTCGGCACGGATCAAATGAAAGCCGTCCATGTTTATGTGTGAGTCCGGGGTTAGCTCGGTTAGCCACGTCTCCGTCAGGCACATGAGGCTGCTCTCCCGGTAGCTCCTTGATGTCGCGTTAGCGCCGCCAGCTCGTCCACTTTGTTGGGAAGAGATCTCACGTTTCCCATGATGATGGACGGGATGACGGGCCTGTACCTTCTCCCCTGGCAACGACGACCTATGCCCGCACGTCTCCCGCGTCTCTTCCTTCTCAGTTCGCGGGGAATATCGAGTCGTTCAGCAGGAGTAGGCACAGCGGAGCTCCCGATGGAGAACAGCTGGTCCCGAGAGTAAACAATAGGAGTGTGGCCACTCTCGCAGTCTCCAAACATAAACACCATAAAAAGGGTAAAAATCAAAAACAAAGTTTTCCAGAAAAAAGTCTGCTCCATCATGGGGAAAAAGAGCAGAAGATACAGAAACACAAAAACACATCTAATACTAAACAAAATGAGAAAAAACACGAAATGAGTGCGGAGCTGCTGAAACTGGCTGCCTGCTCGCGCGGCGCCGGAAGCGGCGGATTGCTGCTGCTAGCGGCTCAATGAAAATTACAAAAAGAGAGGGAGAGAGTGGGCAGCCCTGCCTAGTGCCCCTCTGCAGACTGAAACTTTGTGAAATGAGATCATTTGTCTACCACGGGAAGAGGCCCCGTGGTAGACCCAGGACACGCTGGAGAGATTATGTATCTCGGCTGGCCTGGGAACGCCTTGGGGTCCCTCCGGATGAGCTGGAGGAGGTGGCTGGGGAGAGGGAAGCTTGGGCTTCTCTGCTTAGGCTTCTGCCCCCGCGACCCGGCCCCGGATAAGCGGAAGAAAATGGATGGATGGATGGATGGAGATCATTTGTCCTAACACGCGCATTCGGAGAGCTGTGTAGTGTTCTGATCCAGTTTATAAAGGATGAACCGAATCCAAATTTTTGCAGAACTGCTAGTAAGAATTTCCAATTTACCCGATCAAATGCCTTCTCTGCATCTAAAGACACGATTGTCGTCTCTAATTTGTTAATAGAACAATAGTCTATTATATTTATCAGTCGACGTGTATTATTGGCTGAGTGCCGACCCTTGATAAAGCCTGTTTGATCTGGATGTACAATAAATGGAGTAATACTTTCTAATCTTTTGGCAAGGGCTTTGCAAATTATTTTAAGATCTACATTAATGAGAGAGACTGGCTTGTAGCTGGATGGGAATGTGGGGTCTTTGCCTGGTTTAAGAAGCAGGCTAATGTTAGCAGAGTTTAAGGTTGGAGATAAGATGTGGTCATTCTGAATCTGAGTTACCATTCTGAAAAAAATGGGAGCTAGCTCAGACCAAAATTCTTTATAAAACTCGGCTGGAAAACCATCTGGGCCTGGGGCTTTATTATTTGGGAGATGCTGTAGGGCTTCACTAAGTTCAGACAATGAAAGAGGTAAATCCAGAGCTGCAGCCTGGCTGTCATTTAGTTTTGGTAGATTTATATTATTAAGAAATTCTTCAATTTCAGTATCAGATGGGTTAATCTGTGGTGAATATAAGGCTTCATAGAAGTCTTTGAAAGAGTTATTTATTTGTTGTGGGTCATGAGTAATAATACCAGTCGAGTCTTTAATAGAAAAAATAGCTGTTTTTTCTTTATTCAGTTTTAATTGCTTGGCCAGGAATTTTCCAGATTTATTTCCATGCTCAAAGTTTTCCAAACGCAGCCTCTGCAACATAAACAACATGATTCTTATCTTTGTGTCACTCGTGACACTTGTCTCCACCCACTCCATTCTCCATGATCACATTTCCATTTGTCTCCTTCTCATTCACATACACACATATATATATAAAAGTCCAGCTCGCACCTATGGGTGGTCTTTTTGCCCTCCAAGCTCGGGTCCTCTACCAGAGGCCTGGGAGCTTCAGGGTCCTGCGCAGTATCTTAGCTGTTCCCAGGACTGCGCTCTTCTGGACAGAGATCTCAGGTGTTGTTCCAGGAATCTGCTGGAGCCAAATGTCAGGAAAGTCTGGCTCATTGAAAGAAAAAGAAAAAGAAATTAGTAGAAGCACAAGGCTTTAGCACAGTTATTTATATATAAATACACAGGAGTGATCAAATTGTTTGAATAGTTTTTCTTTTCTTCTTATTGAAGCCTGACTTTTTAAAATAAGAGGCCTTCACATCTTATTTGCAGTTCAAACCAGGTAATGTGTGTGGACCAATTGTCCCGGTGTTCAGTACATTTAGTATTGTTTTGACAGTCATTTTGCTCATTTGTTCGTGGAATTAAAACGGTGTTCTGTCACACATTACTTGTCAGAGACACTGAGAATGTCATGGTGCTAGGCCGTATGCCCAGCATTTTGTGTTTAGTGCTGCTTTCACTGGGTTGTGTTTTCTAGTTTTGTTTTGATTTTCCTTATTCGTCTTAGTTCTGGCCTTATCAGTTGTGGTTTTCTAGTTCCCTCTGTTCCTGTCTCCCCTGTGTCTGTGTTTCTGTATTTTTCCTTGTTCTGTGGTCCATGTTTAATTTTCCTCTGTGCCAGCCCCCTGTGTTAAGTCTGCATGTACCTCGTTTGGTGTTCCTGTTTTATTTTGACAGTCTTACGTTCCCTGTGTGTTGTGTGGAGTTTTGCTTCCTGTGTTTCATTAGTATGATTTTGTCCACCTGTTCTCCCCAGCTGTTTCCTGTTTTCCCTCAACATTCCCGGTGTATTTATTGTCTGCATTTCCTTCTGTTCCTTGTCGCGTCCTCCCTCATGAAGGTGTGGTTCTGTCTCGCCGCCTCGTCATCTACCTCAGTTCTGTATATTTTTGGATTATTTTCTGTAATTAAACTCATCACATTCATTCAGTCCTGCCTTTTGAGTTCTGCTTTTGGGTCCACCCTGTTCGCCACACCGCTCACACATGACAGAGAACCAGGGTTTTCCCTTTATCCTAGGGAGCAAAAGTGTTTGAGTTTATTTGCTAGACTCAACATCACATGTAATGGAACTATGTGAACTGAGTACCTGGATGCCAGTGCCAAAAGATACATGATCCAGCCCTATTTATTTTCCTAGTCAAATGTTCTCTGTACAGGTACAGAAAGTTACAGAAGGTTAAAACTACTGAAACTTGTCTGTAGCCCTCCATTAGGAGGATCAGTTTCCCAGGTTTTTTTTTTTTAGCCTGTCATGTCTGGCAGATCTTGCAAACAGAACTGTGATCTGAATGCATTGTTGTGCCAAACATATTTGCTATTTCAAGGTGAGCTCTATAGGTTCTCTATAGGCTCCTCTTGTTAGTGTGTGACCCTTTATTTTATTTGAGTTATTTTTAACATACTGTGTGACAAATTTTGCCAGAGCTGACGGGCTTAGAAAAAAGAAAAGAGAAAGAGAGAGGGGGAAAAAAGAGAATAGAGAGAAATTAAAAAAAAAAATAGGAAAGAGCACAAGTAAATAAACCAAATAATTATTCACTTGTTAAACATAAAAGATACTGACAATACTTGCAAAATTAAAAATTGTGTGGGGAAAACAAAAATTGCTTGGTTACACAAACCAACCATTTTGTATTATGATTACGTGACTGTTTGTGTCATGAAATGTATTTACCAATGAGGGCAGAACGCCGCAGCTCTGCCCATCAGAAGCTAGAGGCAGGCCAAGAGAGCCCCAGGAAGCCCAGGCCACCAGCAGCCCACCAAGACCTACGAAGACCCACAGCCACTCATTCCAAAGACAACCGCACACCCACCCCAGCAGACGGGGGAGGGAGGTCCCAGATCGAGTCCCCCCAGTCAAGGAGCAAGGGCAGCAGAGAATCCAAAGCAACGAGAAATCGGGGCGTGAGATGACCCAGGTTTTAAAGTCGACTCTTAGACAATGGAAGATTTTTATAAATATGCCTGAATGTGTATGTATATATATATATATATATATATATATATATATATATTTTTTTTTTTTTTTTTTTTTTTTCTTTTTTTTTTTTAAATATAACTCTTATGTTGGATTTTCAGCTCACCACAAAATACCTGGACTCAATCTCCCAAGAGGCATCAGAAACTTCAGAAAGTTGCAGTGAAAGAAACGAGTTCAGAGGGATCAGAGAGCTCAGCAGATGATTGGTGAACAGGAATAAAAACAAGTCCCTGAAAGCTTACAGAAGAAAGGCTGTCCAAACTAAATCCTCAGGTGAACATTGTAGGACATCAAAATTTGAACAGTCTGAAACTAACCAGGGAAAAGTGTTTGTGATGAAGTTGGAAAAGAAGAAAGATGGTGGCAGAGTGTACAGTAAGACGCATTACTACTTATTTTGACCATAAAATGAAGAGGCACTTAATACACAAGCACAGCAGTGAACCAGCTGTAGAAAAAGCCATCAGTGTTCCTTTGAAATCAAAAGACAGAAAACTGCATTTTGACCTTATTAGGAACAAGGGAAACTGTACACATAATATGGTAAATGGTAAATGGACTAGTTCTTATATAGCGCTTTTCTACTCAGTCAGAGCACTCAAAGCGCTTATACAACAGCTTATACAACAGCTTATACAACAATATGGCTCTACTAAAAGCTGGTAGTGGGACATTAATCCCAAGTCAGCAAGCTGGGGGAAATTGTGAATGCAAGTGACTACATATACACTGCATAAACTGTCAGGCTTTGCTGAGAATAAAGTTATAGTGGCAACACATGTCAAGGTGCAGGCTGTCACAAAAATGCAGCACAGCAAAGCCAGGAAAAAGTCAGATCCAATCACTCTGTGCCCTTGCACAACCTGCCCCAGATGAAATGAGTAGAAAAGTTTGGGAACTGGTAAATCTATGAATCAGGATGATCATCAGAGAGGAGAAAAGCATTTTAAGATTTGGAGAACATTTGTATTCAATACATGGATATGACAAGACCAAACATGAGTACATCAGGCAAAAAATCAGAATCAATTTATCGTCATTACATGAAACATGCAATGAAAAGAAGTTCCAGAACACCCATGCAAGGGAGACAAGTGTCTGTGGCAGCAGAAGTAGGATGATTATTTCAGTGCTCAAGGGAAGCAGGCAGACTGAAAAAAATGGAGGATTTTGATGTGCCTTCCAACTTTAAGTTGGTGGTTGAAGCAGTCAACCATGTGGCTGGCTTTGATGATGACAAAAACATAAAACACCATCCCTGGCTCTGAAATTGCACATATTCTTGAGTGTGAAGCAAAGATGGCACAACTTGACAATGAGGAATTTCTACAGAATCTGGAGTCTTTGAGAAAAAAATGGGATGTGTGTTTGTCATCCCGTTCACTGCAGACTCTACATGAGGGAAAATGGACCACTCCTCAACTGCTCCCTTTCACAGAGGATGTGAACATCATGCACATGCACCTTGATAAGTACAGGACAGAATATCAAACCAGTCTTGATTGGGATCCCAACAGGAAGAATGATTTGACTCTTTGCAAAGTGATACTTTTCAACCACAGGAGAGAGAGCGAGGTACCAAAAATGCCACTAACTGCATTCACCCTGAGAAACACATCAGGACTTCATTCAGATGTGGCACAAGGATGTTCAGAGTTTGAGGAAAAACTGTCTGTATTTCCAGTGCATTGAAATAAGAGGCAAAAGAAACAGGAGGGTCCTTATCCTTTTAACACCGGACATGTTTTCTTCAGTGGAAGCCTTTGTTGCACATCGGCAGGCATGTGGGGTGCTGATGAAAATCCTTTTTTTTTTCCACCAGACCTGAGGCTCAGACTCACTTGAGGGGATCGGGTGTCATCAGAAAGACTGCAAGGGAATGTGGAGCCAAGTATCTAGAAACGCTGTCCTCAACCAACATTATCTACAGTCTCAAACCTGAAAGACAATGAGATGGACATTCTTGCAAATTTTCTAGGGCATGATATCCGGGTCCACAGGGAGTACTACTGACTGCCTGAAGGAACACTCGAGTTAAGGTCAGCAAAGTGCTGAGTGCTCTAGAACAAGGCTGACTGATATGGGGTTATTATTGTAGCAAAAGTTCTGTGTCTGTATCTGGATCCACGTGTGTGTATCGCGATCTGTATTTTGATCTGTGTGTCTGTAATCAGATTTGTAAATGTGCAAAGAAATCTGCAGCAGATATTAATGGTTGCAAAGTCTTAAAGTTTTTCTCAAGTCTCTGAAAACACGTACCTCAGGCCGCCAAGCTTTACAATTGGCTCTTTTTACACACGTGACTTTTGCTACACTTCTGCCGCCGCAGAATCTGTGACAGATTTGACTGTAATCGAGGGCTCTTTGACCCTCAGCCAGGCTCACAGGCGGGTTGCGTTCAGGTCCGCTGGGACTTATTACTCGGTCTAACAGCGTCACATTAGCCTGCTGGTAGCGGTGGCTGTGCCGATGCAAGGCTGGCTCAGATGGACACTTCACTGGATTCACCTCATGCTAACTGTAAGTACCTCTTTCTGTTTGTTCAGTAGCTTCATCAGCAGCTCGTATTGGAGCCCTGTGAAAAATCAAATGCAGCTGGAATGGAGACTGTAACTGGAACAGCTGATTACTCAGCTGAGGGTTCACCAGCAAACTGATGTCAGCTGAAGCAGTTATCTAAAACTGACTGTGTAAGAGTCATTGGAGGATCTGATCAGCAGAGGCAGACTAGGATATGACTGATGTAAGAAAAGTACTCAAAGCTTTATGACACTGACGGAATCATGAAACGAGCACATGCAGAATAACTGTGTATGAATGCCTCTGTGTCCAAAGCCCAGTCACAGTAAATACAGAGGGATCCAGATACAGAAAAATCCACTTACGCACACACAAATCTCTACACACGTGGATTCATTTACGGACACACAGAACTTTTGCCACAATAATAGCCCCATAGAGTTTTGCCATCCAGGTAATTCTGGACACCTGGAAGATCTTGGAGAATCTCAGCCATCATTTTTTGAAAAGCTGAGGAAGTGGAGGCAAGTCCATAAGGAACTCTGCAGAATCTGAAGAGACCTTTATGTGTAATGAATGCAGTTAAATCTCTGCTATCTTCATGCAGAGGCAGCTGGTAGTACGCATTGGCCAGGTCGATCGTAGAAAATAGTGTGGCACCTTGTAAACTGACAAACACTCATCCACATGTGGTAGAGGACAGCAGTCTGTGATCACATCTTTGGTTCACAGAGTCGTATTCCTCCTGTTTTACGTCCTGTTACTACGATTGGTGAAACCCATGGTGATGCATCGATTCGTTCAATGACTCCAGCTTTCAGGAGGCGGTCCAGTTTGGCTGCAACTGGAGCTCTCACAGCAAAGGGAAGGCGTCTAAGCTTCTGCCGTACAGATTTAACTGTAGGATCTAGTTTTACTTTATGAACAAAGGATTTCACGCAGCCTATATCAGGAGCAGCAGAGGTGAGCGATGCAGGTGATGTGTCTGTTATCATCATGGGAGCAGCAGGAGCACTGCATGGAGGAAGAACAGTGTTTCCAGTGATACAGATGTGCAGTGCTTCCATCAAGTCACGGCCAAGAAGAGGAGTTCCCTGTTTTACAACAAAAAACGCAGCTGGAGTAGTAGTAGTTCCTCTACTTACTTCAACTTGTAAGCAGCCCAGTACAGGGATTGTTTTCTTTGTATAAGTAACTAGGCTGAGGTCGGGGGGCACAGTGGTGTTTCACTGAAGTGTTCTTTGTAGGTTTGATGAGGCAGTATAGAAACTGCAGATCCTGTATCGACAGTGAGTCGAAGAGTCTTGGTAGGTGAAGTAGGCGTGCTTAAATTCAAGGTCACACCGTAGGGTTTTTGATGCATGCAGTGTCTCTTAAATATAGCACAGTTAGATTTGTGTCCCCCTGTTTAGCGTGTGCGGGGGGGTTATGTTATTTTGTCTTTTGTACAGCCTTGGTTGAGACTTTGTGTTTTTGAGTTTTGTTTTGTATGAGAAGATTTCAGCAATAAAGCAGCCTCAGACTCTAATGTAGTCACATGTGTCCTGCATTTGGATCTGCCCCCAGCCAGCCACAGCCTAACTGCAACATCTGGATCCACTGTGGTGTTTCTAATGTTGAGGTTTATCTTCCTGTTAATCAGTAAGGCTACACCTCTTTGTTTGGACTTGTTAGTAGGCTGAGTACATGTGAGGGAACTGTGGGGAGGAGAGAGCGTGTACAGATGTTCTGGACAGATGTGGCTCTTGCAGAAACACGTCAGCCTGTAAATATTTAACTGATTAACAATTTTCAGTCTCTTTCCCCTCGAACAAACTCTGAGTACACTCATGAGACAAACCTCAGTGTGCTCATGTCTACACAAACTGGTGATTCCCGTGTGTGTGTGTGTGTGTGTGTGTGTGTGTGTCTTCAGAGTCTTCAGCAGTGACTTGTCTGTAACGCGTCAGGACTTGTCCTGAATAGTTTCCCTCTCTGAGTCAGCAGCTTTGACCTCAGTTTCACTCATCACTTGCATCACGCACAAACATTGTGAAAAGCCAGTTGAGTACTCTGAGAGTTGCCTCACAGCCTTTAAATCCTCACTTTGTCCTCAGAGGCTCAGCCAGAAGCTCAGCTCAATAGTAGGATGCTTCAGTCATTACTCACAGTCATAACTGACGATTCAGTCGTGACGAGGATCTAAATTTATCTCAAGCTTTTTGTTGTCACACCTCCTCACTTTGAGTCAGGCAGGAGGAGGAGGTTTCTCCATGGCATCACCTCCAGCCTCCACGTGGCGAGTTGCAGCTCTGGATGCTGCTGTGGTCTGATGGGAAGCCAAAGAGAAGGAACATGTTACAGTAACTCTGTTTTTGTGGTTCAGGCTTTTAAGAAGTGTGAAAAGCCACAAACAGTTCAGTCACACACACACGAGCATATTCAAGCATCATCATGCAGCAGTGTCTCTGACACAGAAAAGAGTCACACCACCAATCAGGAACTGGAGATTGAATACATCTTATCTTAAAGAACAAGATTTCATTAATTATTTCAAAAAGGAGTGGGCAACGTATTTAGAACATAATGATCTACCTGGAATATCACCATGTGTTCTTTGGGAAGCAGGAAAGGCAGGAATGAAGGGCAGAATAATATCTTACTGCTCGCATAAGAAAAATAAAGAAAAAACTCTTGTGTTAGAATTAGAACAGAAAATTAAATCTTTAGAAACTGCCTATGCTGCTTCACCACAAGAACATATAATTAACAACCTGAGGAAACTGAAACTGGAGTTAAATGAAATAACTGATAAGAGGACACAATTTCTGTTGCAGAGGCTGCGTTTGGAAAACTTTGAACATGGAAATAAATCTGGAAAATTCCTGGCCAACCAGTTAAAACTAAATAAAGAAAAAACAGCCATTTATTCTATTAAAGACTCGACTGGTAACATTACTCATGACACACAACAAATAAATAAATCCTTTAAAGACTTTTATGAAGCCTTATACTCATCACAGATGAATCCATCGGATCCTACCATTGAAGAACATAAATCTACCAAAGCTAAATGAGGAACAGGCTACAGCTCTGGATTCTCCGCTCTTATTGTCCGAATTCCAGGAAGCCTTACAGCTCCTAACAAATAATGAAGGCCCAGGTCCAGATGGTTTTCCAGCGGAGTTTTATAAAGAGGTTTGCTCTGAGCTAGCTCCCACTCTTTTCAGAATTGTGACTCAGATTCAGAACGATCACACAGTCTCTCCAAATATAAACTCTACCAAAATCAGCCTGCTTCTTAAACCAGGCAAAGACCCCACACTCCCATCTAGCTGCTGCCCAATGGCTCTCATTCATGCAAACACACAACACAATAAGATTGTTGGTGTGTGTAGCCATGTTTGTGTTTTGTATGTTTCGTCTTCAGGTGCAGCAGCTGTAGTTTCTACCTGCTCTCTGTCCTCTTATCTCTTTTTTCTTGCTTTTTTTCGCACCTGTCAGCTGTGGCATCGCTACAGTGTGAACGATCACACACATTAAAGGACAAACACTAAAAAGAGGAGCCTGCAGAGAATCTACCACCATTTCTGCTGCCCCGGTTACCTCGTGTGGGGTAAGAAGGTCATTCAGTCCCTGTTAGACCTCCACATTCCTCCACCTGCTGCCTGCTGATGAGCTTGCTCTACAGCTTTGACTGGCTGCAGTTCATGTTTGAACATGTTTGAATGTTGATGAATCCTGATCACTGCCCTCTCATTGATCGCTGATCGATCAGAACTGTGTTCATGTTCAGTATAATGTACAAACGTGAGCAGATCAATCATCTCTGATGTGTCAGATGGATGCTTCAGTAATTCCCTGAACTCTGGCATAGATCAATCATCTGTGCGCCTCCTGCAGGTAGTCCAGAGTGCAGCAGCTCGTCTTTTAACTGGTATAAAAAAGCATGAACACATTACCCCGGTCCTGTCATCCCTTCACTGGCTCCCTGTCCGTTTTAGAATCGATTTTAAGATTTTATTGCTTACTTTTAAAGCCTGAGGTCATCTAACCAGCTGCTCTTACAGAGGCCTTAAACTAGACTAAAACAGCGAGGTGATCGAGCTTTAGCAGCAGCAAAGGTATGGAACCATCTACCTCTCCATATACACACAGCCCAGACCATACACACATTTAAATCTTTATTAAAAACATATTTCTTTTCCTTGGCATTTGGCTGCAGTGCTACCTCCTTTTAGACGATTGGTTTATGATATTTTTATGGTATTTGTTTTAAATTTTTTAGTTATTTTATGTTATTTATTGTCTTTTAATGTTTTTATTTATTTATTTTTATTTATTTATTTGAGTATAGTCCTTGGGGTTATAGATCTTGTACAGCACTTTGGTCAACGTCATCTTAAATGTGCTTTATAAATAAGCTTGACTTGACTTGACTTGACTTGACTTCAGGTGGGTGGGGGAAACCTGTCAGGTGAGGGTAGCCTTTAGTCTTTTTTCATGGCAACTGACTCCAACTTTACGCTAACTCTGGTTCTGGCAGAGAAACCTGATTTAAGCTGAAACTTTCTGTTTCTATGACAGGACTAATCTTAGACAATGAACTGTGTTACACCCAAACTCTGAGTTCATGCCAGCCCTGAACTCCAAACACAACTTCACAAAGGCTGCTGTGAAAACAACAACAGAATGTAACGATTTATAAATGTCACAGAGAAGACATCAAATGTTTAAACTGATAAAATGAGCCATTTATTAGGCAAGGCAAAGTTTATTTCTATCCACAGGTTTCTGGAAGAGCATACGTAGGCTCCATGACAGTCTGCTACTTCCGCTGTTTGGTTTCATACTTCCGGTTACCCAAAGTTAGAGCCAGAGGTAATGACAAATTCAGTTACTTTGTGCTGTAACAGGCAGCTTTATTAGTTGGAACATGAGCTCTTAACATCCATGTAGATGCTGAGAATGACAGCCTCAACACTGCATTTAATCTATTGTTAGATTCAATTGGCTTCTCTCAAAATGTAAAGGAGCCCACCCACCACTTTAATCATACTCTGGATCTTGTCCTAACATATGGCATAGAAACTGAAGACTTAACAGTATTCCCTGAAAGCCCCCTCCTGTCTGATCATTTCTTAGTAACATTTACATTTACTTTAATGGATTACACAGCAGTGGGGAATAAGTTTTATTACAGTAGAAGTCTTTCTGAAAGTGCTGTAACTAAGTTTAAGGATCTAATTCCTTCATTGTTATGCTCTTCAGTGCCAACACAGTACAGAGCAGCTACCTAAACTCTGCTCCCAGTGAGGTCGATTATCTCGTCAATAGTTTTACATCCTCACTGCGTATAACTTTGGATACTGTGGCTCCTCTGAAAAGGAAAGCTTCAAATCAGAAGTGCCTGACTCCGTGGTATAATTCACAAACGCACAGCTTAAAGCAGATAACCCGAAAGCTGGAGAGGGAATGGCGTCTCACTAAATTAGAAGATGCTCATTTAGCCTGGAAAAAGAGTTTGTTGCTCTATAAAAAAGCCCTCCGTAAAGCTAGGACATCTTACTATTCATCATTAATTGAAGAAAATAAGAACAACCCCAGGTTTGTTTTCAGCACTGTAGCCAGGCTGACAAAGAGTCAGAGCTCTGTAGAGCCGAGTATTCCTTTCACGTTAACTAGTAGTGACTTCATGGATTTCTTTACAAATAAAATTTTAGACATTCGAGAAAAAATTATTCATAACCATCTCAAAGATTATTCTTCATGTTCGGCTGCTTTCAGCACTGCTGGTATTTGTTTAGACTCTTTTGCTCCAGTTGATCTTTCAGAGTTAACTTCAATAGTTACTTCCTCCAAACCAGCAACATGTTTGTTAGATCCCATTCCTACTAGACTGTTCAAAGAAGTCTTTCCAATTATTGATGCTTCAATCTTAAAAATGATCAATCAGTCTTTATTAGTTGGCTATGTACCACAGACCTTCAAGGTGGCTGTAATTAAACCTCTGCTTAAAAAGCCATCACTGACCCAGCTGTCTTAGCTAATTATAGGCCAAGCTCCAACCTTCCTTTTCTCTCAAAGATTCTTGAAAGAGTAGTTGTAAAACAGCTAACGGATCATCTGCAGAGGAACGGTTTATTTGAAGAGTTTCAGTCAGGGTTCAGAATTCATCACAGTACAGAAACAGCATTAGTGAAGGTTACCAATGATCTTCTTACAGCCTCTGACAGTGGACTCATCTCTGTGCTTGTCCTGTTGGACCTCAGTGCAGCTTTTGATACTGTTGACCATAACATTTTATTACAGAGATTAGAGCTTGCTATAGGTATTAAAGGTACTGCACTGCAGTGGTTTGAATCAAATTTATCTCATAGACTCCAATTTGTTCATGTAAATGGGGAGTCTTCTTCACACACTAAGGTTAATTATGGAGTTCCACAGGGTTCTGTGCTAGGACCAATTTTATTTACATTATACATGCTTCCCTTAGGCAGTATTATTAGAAAGCACTGCATCAATTTTCATTGTTATGCAGATGA
The DNA here is from genome assembly GCF_007364275.1 of Archocentrus centrarchus. NCBI lineage: Eukaryota > Metazoa > Chordata > Actinopteri > Cichliformes > Cichlidae > Archocentrus > Archocentrus centrarchus. The sequence goes on from NW_022060271.1 coordinate 2,382,561, forward strand.
TACTCAGCTTTACCTATCAATGAAGCCAGATGACACACATCAATTAGTTAAACTGCAGGAATGTCTTAAAGATATTAAGGCCTGGATGACCTCTAATTTCCTGCTTCTAAATTCAGATCAAACTGAAGTTCTTGTACTCGGCCCCACAAATCTTAGAAACATGGTGTCTAACCAGATACTTACTCTGGATGGCATTACTTTGGCCTCCAGTAACACTGTGAGAAATCTTGGAGTCATTTTTGACCAGGATATGTCCTTCAATGCACATATTAAACAAATATGTAGGACCGCTTTTTTGCATTTGCGCAATATTTCTAAAATTAGAAACATCCTTTCTCAGAGTGATGCTGAAAAGCTCATTCATGCATTTATTACTTCTAGGCTGGATTATTGTAATTCATTATTATCAGGCTTTCCTAAAAGCTTTCTGAAAAGCCTTCAGCTGATCCAAAATGCTGCAGCTAGAGTACTGACAGGGACTAGAAAGAGAGAGCATATTTCTCCCATATTGGCTTCTCTTCATTGGCTCTCTGTTAAATCTAGAATAGAATTTAAAATCCTTCTCCTCACATACAAGGTCTTGAATAATCAGGCACCATCTTATCTCAAAGACCTCATAGTACCATATCACCCCAACAGAGCACTTCGCTCTCAGACTGCTGGCTTACTTGTGGTTCCTAGGATACTTAAGAGTAGAATGGGAGACAGAGCCTTCAGCTTTCAGGCGCCTCTTCTGTGGAACCAGCTTCCAGCTTGGATTCGGGAGACAGACACTCTCTCTATTTTTAAGATTAGGCTTAAAAATTTCCTTTTTGATCAAGCTTATAGTTAGGGCTGGATCAGGTGACCCTGAACCATCCCTTAGTTATGCTGCTATAGGCCTAGGCTGCTGGGGGGTTCACATAATGCACTGTTTCTCATTCACCTTATTTACTTTGTTTATACTCCACTCTGCATTTAATCATTAATTGATATTAATCTCTGGCTCTCTTCCACAGCATGTCTTTCTCTCCCCTCAGCCCAACCGGTCGCGGCAGATGACCCCCCCTCCCTGAGCCTGGTTCTGCTGGAGGTTTCTTCCTGTTAAAAGGGAGTTTTTCCTTTCCACTGTCGCCAAGTGCTGCTCATAGGGGGTCTTTTTGACTGTTGGGTTTTCTCTGTATTATTGTAGGGTCTTTACCCACAATACAAAGCGCCTTGAGGCGACAGTTTGTTGTGATTTGGCGCTATATAAATAAAATTGAATTGAAATTGAATTCGTCTGATTGGGGAGGGGCCCAGAGAAAACTACAGAGTCCGACATTGTTTTGCAAAGTTACACACCGAGTCAATATTAATTTTAGTGACCTCCGATTGGCGTAACTGGGTGTCATTACTGCCGACGTGAATAACGATCTTACCAAACCTACGATTAGCCTTAGCCAGCAGTTTCAAATTTCCATGAATGTCGCTTGCTCTGGCCCCTGGAAGACATTTGACTATGGTCGCTGGTGTCTCTAGCTTCACGTTTCTCAAAACAGAGTCGCCAATAACCAGAGTTTGTTCCTCGGCGGGTGTGTCGCCGAGTGGAGAAAAACGGTTAGAGACGTGAACAGGTTGGTGGTGTACCCGGGGCTTCTGCTTAGGACTACGCTTCCTCCTCACCGTCACCCAGCCGGCCTGTTTTCCCTGCTGCTCGGGATCTGCTGGGGGGGAGCTAACGGCGGCTAAGCTACCATGGTCCGCACCCGCTACAGGGGCCTGGCTAGATACAGGATTTTCCAGGGTGCGGAGCCGAGTCTCCAATTCAGAAAGCCTGGCCTCCAGAGCTACAAACAGACTACATTTATTACAAGTACCGTTACTGCTAAAGGAGGCCGAGGAGTAACTTAACATGTGACACCCAGAGCAGGAAAGTGCAGGAGAGACAGGAGAAGAAGCCATGCTGGTAGTGAGTCGGCTAAGGGCTAAGCTACTAGCTGAGCTAAGCTAGCGAATTTCTAAAAACAAATAAAGTGAGTAATGTGAATACAGGTGATTCAGCAAAGAGTATGCTATTTAAAGTAGGTGAAGATTACACTAAAATATTATTATCCAGATAAATCGAGTTATACAGATATAACAGCTAACAGACAGCAAAACACTGTGCTCCGAAACAGGAACAGGAAGTGATACAATACCGCAGTGAGAGCCAACACCAAGTTGAGAGCCAACACTGTCCACAGGCAGCCCTCATTGAGTCCCAGTCTGTAGTTTCGAAGCATGTGCGGAGCTCCTCCACAGCCTCACGGGTCCACTGCTTTGTTGTCCTCACCGCAGGTTTTGAGAGCTTCAGCCTCTGTCTGTATGCGGGGATCAGGTGGATCATGTCGTCGTCAGAGAGGCCGAGTGCAGCGCGGGGCACTGCGTGATAAGCCCCACTTATCGTGCTGTAGCAGTGGTCTAGTGTCTTCTCCTCTCTGGTCGGACATGTGATATATTGTTTATATTTGGGAAGTTCCTGACTCAGGCTGGCTTTATTAAAGTCCCCAAGTACGATGATAAGAGAGTCCGGGTATGTCCGCTCCATGCACAGAATCTGCTCTGTGAGTGCGCACTGGGCCTCGTGCACGTCCGCGTCCGGCGGGATGTAAACAGCAGCCAGTATGAATGAAGCGAACTCTCGCGGAGAGTAAAATGGTTTACAGTGAATGAAAAGATATTCCAGTGAGGGAGAGCAGTGCTTAGCAATCTCTGTCACATCCGTACACCAGCCACTGTTGATGTAGAAGCAGACTCCTCCACCTGTAGCCTTGCCGGAAAGCGCAGCTTGCCGGTCTGCGCGGAGGAGATGAAATCCCTCTAACTGGAGCGCGCAGTCCGGTATCTCCTCACACAGCCATGACTCCGTGAAGCATAACACACAGGATATGGAAAAGTCTCTATTCATGCTCCTCATCAGTGTCAGTTCGTCCATTTTGTTCCTAAGTGAACGCACGTTGGAGAGGAAAATCCCAGGTAAGGCTGTGCGTAATCCACGTCTCCTTAGCCTCACAAGCACGCCAGCGCGCTTCCCTCTCTTTCGGCGTCTCACTTTCTGGGCCAGAGTGTGTAATAAATCCGCCGCAGATGCGACAAAAACAGGAAATAAGTCCAAAGGTGTTGTGGACCTAATGTTGAAAAGCTCTTCTCTGATAAGATAAGAGATAAGATAGTGTTTATTCGTCACATGCACAGTTATACACAGTACAATGCACAGTGAAATGTATTTTGTACCTGCAACCATATATACACACACATATAAATAAGAAGAATAAAAATAAAAATAAGTAATTCACACTATACACTATACTCTATATACTATACACTATACACACTTTTACGTGGAATTATAGATTATAAATTATAATATTTACATTGTGCAATGATAGTCCAGTTAGGGCTCAGAGTTGAGCAGACGGATGGCTTGTGGGTAAAAACTCTTCTTCAACCTTTCAGTCTTAGCCCTCAGGCAGCGGTAACGCCGGCCTGATGGGAGCAGGGAGAAGAGAGAGTGTCCGGGGTGGCTGGGCTGTTTTAGGATCTTCATGGCCCTCAGCCTGCACTGCTTGGTGTAAATGTCCTGCAGGTTGGGGAGGGTGGTTCTGATGGTCCGTTCAGCTGAACGAACCACCCTTTTTAGGGCCATGAAGTCCTGCTTGGTGCAGTTTCCCATCCAGGTGGTGATGCTCCCACGCATGATGCTCTCGATGGTGCAGATGTAAAAGTTCCTGAGCACCTTGAGTGGGAGCTTGAAGTCTCTCAGCCGCCTGAGGAGGTAGAGACGCTGTCTGGCCTTCTTCACAGTGATGTTTATGTGATGAGTCCAGGACAGGTCCTGTGAGATGGTCACTCCCAGGTATTTGAAAGTGTCCACACTTTCCACCTCAGCACCACTAATGACAAGTGGATGGTAGTCCCACCGCTGCTTCCTGCTGAAGTCCACGATCAGTTCCTTCGTTTTGCTGACGTTGAGCAGGAGGTGGTTCTCCTGGCACCAGTTCTCCAGGCGGGAGACCTCTCTCCTCAAGGCTGTCTCCTCATTGTGGGAGATTAGTCCCACAACAGCAGTGTCGTCAGCAAACTTGATGATGACGTTGGACTCTGACGTGGCCTCGCAGTCATGGGTGTACAGTGAGTACAGCAGAGGGCTGAGCACACAGCCTTGGGGGGATCCAGTGTTGAGGGGGAGGGAGGATGAGGTGAGGTGACCCACTCGTACCACCTGTGGTCTGCTGGTCAGGAAGCTGTGAACCCACCTGCACAGGGATGGGCCCAGGCCCAGGTCCAGCAGCTTAGAGACCAGCCTGGAGGGAACTATGGTGTTGAATGCTGAGCTGTAATCTACAAACAGCACTCTCACATAGTTCCCCTTACCAGTGTCTATGTGTGAAAGGGTCTTGTGGAGGAGGAAGGATATGGCGTCATCTGTGGATCTGTCTGGCCGGTATGCAAACTGTAGTGGGTCGAGGGTGGTGGGCAGTGAGGAGGTGATGAATGTCTTGATGAATCTCTCAAAACACTTCATCACCACAGAGGTGAGCGCTATGGGCCTGAAGTCATTGGGGCTGCTGGGGTGTGGTTTCTTTGGGACAGGGACTATGATGGACTTTTTAAAGCAGGTGGGAATCACACACAGTTTCAGTGAGAGGTTGAATATCAGTGTAAACACAGGTGCCAGCTGATCAGTGCACGTCTTAAGGACACGTCCACTAATACCGTCTGGTCCAGCCGCTTTCCTGGTGTTTACACGTCTAAACGCCCTCCTCACGTCGCGCTCCGTCACAGTGAGTGTCTCCGCCCCTCCGGCCGGGAGCGCAGCGGGCTGTCGGCTTCCCGACTCAAAGCGCGCAAAGAAGATGTTGAGTTCATCAGCCAGAGAAGCGTCGGCACTCACCGGGTGTGTGTGTGGTGCTTTGTAGTCCGTGATGGTGCGAAGTCCCTGCCACAGTCCCCTGGAGTCAGACTGTTGTAGTTGCTGTTCCAGTCTGCGGCCGTAGCGATGTTTAGCCTCTTTCACCGCTCTGCGGACGTTGTATGACGCAACCTTGTAGTCCTCCATGTTCCCAGAGGCGAGGCCGGAGTTGTAGGCAACGGTGCGGGACCTCAGAGCGTCGCGGACAGATTTATCCACCCACGGCTTCTGGTTGGGACCTGATGGTCCTCCTAAGTGAAGTGTCATCAACAACTTTCCCAATAAATCCCACAACAGTTTCCGTAAACTCCTCGATGTCTCCGCCCGCTCTGCTGCGAAACATGTCCCAGTCGGTTGAATCCAACGCACCCTGCAGAGCAGCCTCTGTTTGATCAGACCACCGTGTCACTTCTCTCACAGCAGGGGGTTCCTGCCTGAGCCGTTGTTTGTATTTCGGCATGAGAAGGACAGAGGTGTGGTCAGACTTCCCAAAAGGCGGAAGAGGCTTTGCTTTGTAGCCCTCTTTGAATGGAGAGTAGCAGTGGTCTAGGGTCCTCTCTCCTCTGGTGGGGCAGTCGATGTGTTGAATAAACTCCGGTATTACCTTTTTCAAGTTTGCACTGTTAAAGTCCCCGGCTACGATGAGAGCCGCATCACGCTGGTTAGCCTGATAGGTGGAAATCGCCTCATGTAGCTCGGATAGTGCAGTGTTTGTGTCCGCCTGAGGTGGAATATAGACGGCGCTGAAGATGACCGAAGTGAACTCGCGGGGCAGGTAGTGGGGGCGGCATTTCAGGGTTAGGAGCTCCAGGTTAGGTGAACATGATTGCTTCAGAGGGACAACATTCCTACTGTCACACCAGTTGTTATTAATCATTAGGCACACACCTCCTCCTCTTGATTTTCCAGACTCACTCGTTCTGTCCGTGCGATGAACACTGAAAAACTCCAACGGCTGTACGGCGTGGTCCGGTATGAGGGGGGTCAGCCATGTCTCTGTGAGACAGATGATGTTGCAGTCCCTTATGTCCCTCTGAAACTGTATCCTGGCCCTGAGTTCGTCCAGCTTGTTATCCAGTGACTGGACATTAGCCAACAGGATGCTCGGCAGTGGCGTGTGGTGCGCTCTACGCCTCAGCCTCTCTCTTACGCCGGCTCTTTTCCCTCGGGGCCTTGTCCGTGACCTGGGTGCTCCGCGCCCTCCTTTGTTTGAGCTGGCCCACTGGAAACGCAGGATCTCCTGGGGCCAACCTGACCTCACTGGCGCCATCTTGGAGAAAACAAAAAAAACCACACTCTGGACACTCTTCTGGTGTAAGAATACCCAGAAGAGTGTCCAGACACAGAAATAACGCACAAAAACAAACAAAACAGAGTGCACCGAAGTACCAGGGCATCCATTCGCGGTGCCAGTTGCAGCATCACAACATGATTTCCCTAATCAGAGATACAGGAACAGCTGACTGTCTCCACCGCTCCACTTTCCCTTAGCATGACCCATGCTAAGTGCTTAGCTTGGCCGATGCTCTGGCTCGGCTCTACAGCTGCTTTAAGGAAAACAACGTCGCCTTGTTTGTTCAGCATTACTTTATTGATTTTATTGCCTTGAAGGTAATCTGCTGCTCTTATAATTACGTGATTCCTCGCCATCAACACCTTCGGAAAAAACAAGGTAACTGATAATGTCGATGTAGCTGACTTCGGACCATAATTTCATGTCATTTACACAAGTGACGGGTGAGGCACTGTTACCTCGCTGCTTTTTAAAACATCATTGCAATGTATCCACCTGTGATGTGGTACCGTTTAGGCCAGGTAAAAGAAACTGCAGTGTTAAAATGTTTCAATGAACAGCAAGTGCCCAAGCCCGCAACCATGAACAACAACGCAAACGGAAGTAAACAACCGGCTTCCGCTATGAATTATGGGTAATGGCGCGAAGTCAGGAATACTGTGGATAGCAGTGTTAATTTTGACAGCAAATGTTGATTTAGTTTTAGTCATAATTTAGTATCTGAATAGTTTTAGTTTTAGTCCAGTTTTAGTCTAGTTTTAGTCGATGAATTATGGTAAAAATATAGTCGACTAAAACATAAAGGGTGTAAAATGTAAATGCTTTTTCTTCAGTTCCCTTGAATTAGTCATTATACACACTTACACAAAATTAAACATTTATTCAAAGTTATGGAATATTATTAATAATATTAACATTAGTGTTTCACCTGCTTCCCACACACCTGATCATTAACACCACCTTACTGAGATAATCCGAGCGTTTTACAGCAGGACGCTCTGAAAGGTACAGGGCAGTGTTCAGGACTAAGATTATAAAGGCTAATCCACCGCGGTGTGGAGATTTTCTCTAAACACAAACTGGGAAAAACACTTTACCCTGCATGACATTAAAATGCTGACCTTTGCATGGAGATCTGGGTGACTGGTTTGCAGATGTTGTTTAAGATTTGTCCTGTTTTTACCCGAGATAGTCGCCCCACATGGTTTACACATCGTTTAGTTTGTCACAACATCAAAGGACAAATGTGTCCATACATCGGCTCTTCTCTTTCTCCCTGCTGACATTGGTTACATAACTTAGTTTTATCGGAAGGAACGACCAATCACAGGCTAGTTTGGTCTTCCTGGGTTTAGAGCAAATTTGTGCAACTGTGTGTTTGATTGGATGCTTTCCTAACTTGTCCTGCCCTTTCACAAAGTTAAAATAAGGTCTGACTGGACGTCGTCCCCGCCAAGCATTTTCGTCTCGTTTTCATTCGTTGACGAAAGAGTCAATTAATTTCGTCATCGTTTTTATCATTTTAGGTAGTTTTTATTTAGTTATCGTCTCGTTATCGTCATGAAAAAAAGGGTCGTCGACAAAAACTATGACGAAAATTTTTCGTCAGTGAAATTAACACTGGTGGATAGCACATTAAAGACAACTTCCATTGACCAAAGTGCTGTACAGATCATCAAAACATGCAGTAGTCCTTAAAACAACAATAAATACAATCCAAAATAAAATATTAACTGGTAAGAACCTAGATAAAATAACAGATATATAAAAACTAGGATACCATAATAAAACCAGGATACTCCACTCAACTAGTCTCAAATGCAAGGAAATATAAGTGTGTCTTAAGAAGTCCTTTAAAATGATTCAGCGAATGAGCTTCTCTTATATGAGAAGGTAAGTTATTCCAAAGCGTCGGTGCCTCCACTGCAAAGGCTCTATCACCTCTGCTTTTAAACTTGGATCCAGGTCTACTCAATAAGTGATGTCTGTAGACCTCAGGGCCCTAGAAGGAATATGAGGTCTCAAAAGATCCCTTAAGTAGCCAGGCACCAAACCATTAAGACTCTTAAAAACCAGTAGTAAAATTTTAAATTGGATCCTAAAATAGACTGGGAGCCAATGTAAGGAGGCCAGTATAGGTGTAATATGAACAGGCCATTTGTTGCCTGTCAACAGCCGCGCTGCTGCATTTTGGACCATTTGCAAGCAGTGAAGCAACAGCTGATCACAGCCAACATAGAGAGAATTACAATAGTCAAGACCAGAAGTAATGAAAGCATGAATTACTCTCTCAAAGTCCTGTGGCGGGAGGTAGGCCTTTATTTTACTAAGAAACCTTAAATGAAAGAAACTCAGCTTGACTTCAGAGCTAATCTGCTTATCAAATTTTAAAGTACTATCAAAGATAACACCAAGGTTCCTTTCAACAGGATGGAAATAAGAAGATAAAAGGCCAATGGCACTATCATAGCCATCTAAAATGTGGGGTTGTCCAAATAAGATAATTTGTTTTACTTTTATTTACTTTGAGAAAATTTTTCTCCAACTATAACTGAATATCTCTAAGACAGTCCACTACTGTATTCACAGATGTATGACTCTTAGATTGTAGAGGTAAATAAATCTGTATGTCATCTGCAAAGCAATGGAAGGAGACATTATGTTTGTCAAAAATGGCACCCAAGGGGAAGCACATACAAGGAAAAGAGAAGGGGGCCCAATAAAGAACCCTGAGGAACCCCGCACTTAAGGAGACACTGATGGTGAGTACTGTCCCAGATTTAAGGCCTGTCCCTCTAATGCCCACACATGATTCAAGGCATGAAAGAAGAATACTGTGATATACAGTGTCAAAAGCTGCAGTCAGGTCCAGCAGCACAAGGACAGCAGAATTACCAGCATCAAATTAAGAACAGGTCATTAAAAACTCTTAAAAGAGCTGTTAGCCGTAGCTTAAAACCAGATGAACCTTCTCTGAGATATCATTTAAATCAAGATCCATCCATCCGTTCACTTCTGCTTATCCTGTTCAGGGTTGCGGGGGGGCTGGAGCCTATCCCAGCTGACATAAGGCGAGAGGCAGGGTACACCTGTACAGGTCACCAGCCTGTCGCAGGGCCAACACAGAGAGACAGACAACATCCACACTCACATTCACACTCTCAGTCACACCTATGGGCAATTTAGAGTAGCCAATTAACTTAACCCTGGTAAGTGCATGTTTTTGGACTGTGGGAGGAAACCGGAGTACCCGGAGGAAACCCACACAGACACGGGGAGAACATGCAAACTCCAGACAGAGAGAGGGAGAGGCCTGGGCGGAATCAAACCCAGGCCTTCCAGATGGTATTCTAACTGCAAGCCACCGTGCTGCCCTTAAATCAAGATGACTGTAATTGAACATACACAACTTTCTCAAAAACCTTAGACAAAAAAGGAAGTTTAGAAATAGGCCTAAAATTAGAGAGCAGGGCAGGGTCCAAGTTACTCTTTTTGAGAAGGGGCTGTATAGCAGCATGTTTAAAAGCAATTGGGACACAGCCCGAACTCAAAGAGGAATTGATTAAATTCCCAATGCATGGCCCTAGAGTATTAAAAACCTCCTTAAAGCGACGAGGTGGAATGATGTCTAATGGACAGTGTGAAGGTCGCATATGAGGAACTATATCAGTTAAATTGTAAAGAGAAATTTGTTCAAAGTTCTCAAAGACAGCTGGGCATACAGGAGAAACAGGATGAACTTAGACACTACTGGAAGATGATCCAGTAAAAGACATCTTTTCTTTATAAAATATAAGAAACTCTTCACAAAGAGTAGATGAGGGTAAAATGCAAGTATCACATGGATTAATAAGCGAGTTAAGAACACTAAAAAGAAGCTGGGGTTTATGGCTATTATTTAATACAAGATTTGATAAAAACTGGGTCTTTGCAGCTTTGACAGCTCTCTGGAACTTCAGTAGGGTATTTTTAAAAATATCTAATGAAACTTGAAGATGGTCCTTCTTCCATCTTCTCTCTTCATGTCTGCAAGCACGTCTAAGAGCGCGAGTAGTAAGGCAAAGATTACAGAAGTAGTCCTGATTATTGAACATGGAGTCATTAAAAGCTGATGAAAATGAACATGGTGTTAATTAATTTATGTGCAAACTCGGCGGGCTGGGGTGCACAATTTAACTTGTGAGCAAGGCAAGGAAACAGTAAATAAAACAGCAAAATGATCAGAAATGTAAGTGTCACAGATCTCAGTGAGACATAAATTTAAACCAAATGATAACACAAGGTATAGTGTGTGTCCTTTTTCGTGCGTAGGGCCGGATACAAACTGCGTGAGCTTAAATGATTCAATGAGTTCAAGAAATTCTTTAACCAGAAGACTGGATTCACAGCATACATGGATATTAAAATCACCAGCTGATCATAGTTTACAAATAATTCACCCACAAACTCTGCAAATTCTAATAAAAAATCTTTGTTGAAATAAGGTGGGCGGTATATCAAGGCACATAATACGGGCATGTCTAAATTAATGACAAATGACTGTACCTCAAAGGTAGAAAAAGAGTCAGAGGGTGACTGTTGACACTGAAAACTGGATTTAAACACAGTTGCAAGGCCACACCTCCGCCAGTAGTCCTAGGTGAGCTAAAAAACAAACAACGGAGTGGACTCACCAGCACAAAGCCAAGTCTCTGTCATAAGCATAAAATCCAGTTCCCATGATGTAAAGAAATCATTTAGCAAGCAAGTTTTATTTGTCAATGATCTAACATTAATAAGAGCCAAATGAATAATCGTTTCCTTGTGGTCAATAGGACAAGCACGGTTCAGTGAATGAAGATTCCTCTTATCCACATCACGACACACGATCTGTTAATGTCTTGGGAGTGGAAACACTATTGGCAAATAAGCATGGCACGAGTAGGCAGGAAAGACAGGCCGGATCCAGCGAAGTCCCAGAGATTGCTGAGACGAGACAATCCACCCGAATAAAATCCAATATCAGCCGAACCTCTGATAGGTTTTAATTCTCAGTAAGACACCTCCACGCTTCCCCCGTCTTTGAGAATGCCTCCTCCCTGCAGTGTGAACAGCTGAGCGAAACAGGTAAGCCAGGACAGACGCCGTGAAGGGAGGAAGACTTGAGGTTTGGTCACCCAAATTGTGCTTTGTCGAGGTTCTGCTGGATATGAAAAAGCGCTTGTTGATCATACACTAGAAGAGCTGAGACATCTTGGCAGCAAACACAGATTAAAACAATAGCAAACAGCAATCAAATCAAGCCTGACAGACAGCTAGCCCCACACACTGGTGCCATCTGGGAAAACAGAGCAGGGAGCAGGAAATATTAAAAATATGAGCTCAGTTTGAATTTGATGGCAGCAACATGTTCAGTTAAATGAATGAATGAAGTTTTATTGCCATGTGGGTGAACAAGTTCACACATTGGAAATTGCAGTTACAGAACACCATCCGAGAATACACAAAACACAACACACATGGGGGGATATGTGTCCTGGGGTCATGCAGCCGACTTGCAGCGCTACCTTTGGCAGGAGGAGAAAACAACACATCAGGGGGAAGTTAGGTTAAAAAAAAAAGTCATCTGGTACAGTGCTCAAAAAGAGCACTATACCAGGGTCCAAAAAAACCACCTTAGCAAAGCATTTGCACATGTAAGTCAAGTCAAGTCAAGTTTATTTATAAAGCACATTTAAAACAATGACGTTGACCAAAGTGCTGTACAAGATCTGTAACCCCAAGGACTATACTAAATAAAAATAAAAATATATAAATAAATAAATAAATAAAATAATAAAATAAAAATAAATAAATAAAAACATTAAGAACAATAAATAACATAAGAAAATTAAAAATTAAAACGTTTAAAACAAGTACCATAAAATACCATAAAACAATCATCTAAAAGGAGGTAGCACTGCAGCCAAATGCCAAGGAAAAGAAATGTGTTTTTAATAGAGATTTAAATGTGTGTATCGTCTGAGCTGTGCGGATATGGAGAGGTAGATCGTTCCATAGCTTTGGTGCTGCTGCTGCAAAAGCTCGATCACCTCTCTGTTTTAGTCTAGTTTTAGGCCTCTGTAAGAGCAGCTGGTTCGATGACCTCAGAGCTCTTATAGGGGTGTGACAGTGAAGCAGCTCAGACAGATACAAAGGTGCCAGTCCGTTTAAGGCTTTAAAAGTAAGCAATAAAATCTTAAAATCGATTCTAAAATGGACAGGGAGCCAGTGAAGGGATGACAGGACTGGGGTAATGTGTTCATGCTTTTTTAAACCGGTTAAAAGACGAGCTGCCGCATTCTGGACTACCTGCAGGTGGCGCACAGATGATTGATCTATGCCAAAGTACAGAGAATTACAGTAGTCCAGGCGGGAAGTAATAAAAGCATGAATAACTTTTTCCAGGTCCTGCTGTGGGAGATAAGGTTTTACCTTGGCAATGACTCTGAGTTGGTAAAAACTGATTTTGGTAACAGCACTTACTTGCTTCTCCATTTTAAAACTACTATCTAAAATGACACCCAGATTTTTCACAGCATCACGACAGTGAGGAGCCAAATGACTCGGAGTGCCAGAGGAGTAGCTTGAGGGGTCAAATTTACCAAAGCATATGACCTCGGTTTTGCTTTCATTAAGATTTAGGAAATTGTTTCTCATCCAGGACTTGATGTCACTTAGACAGTTCAGCAGGGGTTCCCATGGATCTCTGCTGTTCAGTTTGATGGGCATATACACCTGGATGTCGTCAGCAAAACAGTGGAAACAAATATTATGTTTTCTAAAAATCGACCCTAGAGGCAACATATACAATGAGAAAAGAATTGGGCCCAGAATGGACCCCTGAGGCACTCCACAAGAAAGCTTTGCTGTGGTAGAAAAACAGTTTCCTAGATGGACAGAGAAACTTCTATCAGTAAGATAAGATCTGAACCAAGTCAGAACTGTGCCTTTAATGCCAATTTCATGTTCTAGGCGGGATAGAAGGATCTCGTGGTCCACAGTGTCAAAGGCAGCTGACAGATCTAGAAGTACTAAAACTGCAGGACTACCAGAGTCCACAGTTAAAAGCAGATCGTTAAAAACTCTTAAAAGGGCCGTCTCTGTGCTGTGACGCATTCTAAAACCTGACTGAAACTTTTCCCACATTCCATGTTCACTTAAAAATGCTTGAAGTTGCTTAAAAACAACTTTTTCAAGAACCTTGGATAAAAATGGTAATTTAGAAATTGGTCTGTAATTTGAAAGAACATCAGGGTCAAGGTTCTTCTTCTTGATTAGAGGCTGTACAACTGCATGTTTAAAGGCAGCTGGAACACAACCAGATGCAAGCGCACTGTTAATCAGAGCGAGGATAGTTGGTCCCACTGAATCAAAAGCCTCTTTAAAAAGGCGAGACGGAACACAGTCTGTGGGAGAGTTTACAGGTCTCATATTTTGAATCACCTCCTTTAGTGTGGAGAGTGTGACAGGCTCAAACTGCTCAAAGACAGCTCTGCTGGGAGGAGGTGCAGATGAGTCTGTTTCAGCCTGAGGTGATGAAGGCCTGAGGGCAGAAATTTGTAAAGCTAGGACAGCGGCGGTAGGTGAGGTCAGGTCAGGAGGGAATGCAGACGGAGACGAGAGTTGGGGGCATTGTGGAGCCAGATGCCAGGTCCTAGCCAAAACAGTTCGCTGATAGTGATGGAATTTCATCAGCGGCCATGGTACACCAGACCCAGCTTCACAAATCACAACGCGGAGTGGGGGGAAGAGCAGCCGCACACAGAGCCCTGGAGAGAGATATGGTTGCCAACCCAAGGCCGGCAGGGGAGCCGAATTCCTGAGCAGAGTCGATGACGTAAATGTTATTTACATAGCACCAAATCACAACAAACACACACCTCAAGGAGCTTTATATTGTAGGTAAAGACCATACAGCAATACAGAGAAAACCCAACAGTCAAAACGACCGCCTATGAGCAGCACTTGGTGACAGTGGGAAGGAAAAACTCCCTTTAACAGGAAGAAACCTCCAGCTCAAAAGGGAAAGGTTTTTTTTTTATCTTAAAAATAGAGAGGGTGTCTGTCTCCTGAATCCAAGCTGGGAGCTGGTTCCACAGAAGAGGGGCCTGAAAGCTGAAGGCTCTGCCTCCCATTCTACTCTTAAGTATCCGAGGAATCACAAGTAAACCAGCAGTCTGAGAGAGAAGTGCTCTGTTGGGGTGATATGGGACTATGAGGTCTTTGAGATAAGATGGGGCCTGATTATTCAAGACCTTGTATGTGAGGAGAAGGATTTTAAATTCTATTCTAGATTTAACAGGGAGCCAATGAAGAGAAGCCAATATGGGAGAAATCTGCTCTCTCTTTCTAGTCCCTGTCAGTACTCTAGCTGCAGCATTTTGGATCAGCTGAAGGCTTTTCAGGGAGCTTTTAGGACAGCCTGATAATAATGAATTACAATAGTCCAGCCTAGAATTAATAAATGCATGAATTAGCTTTTCAGCATCACTCTGAGAAAGGATGTTTCTAATTTTAGAAATACTGCACAAATGTAAAAAGGCAGTCCTACATATTTGTTTAATATGTGCAAATCCTGGTCAAAAATGTTTCTCACAGTGTTACTGGAGATTTACTGGAGTGTTACACACAGATTTTACCAACAAGGTCCATAATCTTGTACTGAATCCAGATGAAACCATGGTGTCCTTTGATGTGGTTTCACTTTTCACTTGCATACCCACAACTGAGGCAGTGGAGACCGTCAGAAGATGACTACAGGAAGACGACTCCTTACAGAACAGAACCAGCTTCACCCCAGATCAGATTTGTGCACTTTTAGACCTCTGCCTTACCACAACATATTTTAAGTACAATGATGGATTCTACAGACAGAAGCATGGATGTGCCATGGGCTCCCCAGTGTCTCCCATTGTAGCCAACCTTTACATGGAGGAAGTGGAAAGTAAAGCTCTTGGTTCTTTCAAAGGGATGGCACCTAGCCACTGGTACAGATATGTAGATGACACCTGGATCAAAATCAAAACCCAAGAAGTAGAAGCCTTCACTCGTCACATCAACTCAGTGGATAAATACATACGTTTTACGGGGAGGACACCAGTTACCATTCCTGGACTGTGCGGTGCTTATTGAGGAAGATGGAAGCCTCAACATTGACGTTTCTCAGAAGCCCACACACACAGACCAGTATCTCCTCTTTGACTCCCACCACCCTCTGGAACACAAACTTGGGGTGATCAGGACCCTACAACACCGTGCGGAAAGTGTTCCCTCTAAGGCAGAAGGGAAACTAAAGGAACACACAGATACTAAGAAAGCCCTCAAAACATGTGGTTATCTCAAATCAACCAAGATGCACAGGAAAGAAGGTCAAACACAAACTAGAGAGAATAAGAATGACCCCTACTTTATTTTACCTAAGTATTTTTTTAACAACTTTTTACTTTTACTGTGTGTCCGCTAGATAAATGAACAGCTGCTGTATTTCCAGGGAGAGAAAAGAATAGCTATAACTTTACTCAGAGAGATGGAGAGAGATGTAAGGAAGAGGAGGAGAGAAGGAAGAGAGGTTAGATTTAAAGGGAAGGACTGCTCAATGACATCTGATAAACTGGATATTTAACACTCGCCAGAGCAATCACCACCCTGAACTCACACACTCACCCACCGTAACTGTGCAACACCCACATCTCTGTGCAATATTATATTATTCATACTGAACAATATCTATCACTCCTATATTGTGTAATATCCAGTATTCATTCACTAGTGCAATATTCATTCACCAAGTGCAATATTCATCATCTTCATTATTATATGTATACACGCATTTACTTTCTTATAATGTACAGATGCACCAATGTAGGTATGTATGTATATATTTTTATACATTCTATTTTATGTATATTTTACACATTGTTTATTTTCTGTATATCTCTTGATCATATTGATTATACTAGATTATAATATTTTTATTTTCATTTTAGAGAGTTTGATTTTCTGTTACATGGCACTGAACAGGAGTGACCCTCCAATCTCATTGTACATCCTGTATAATGACAATAAAGTCATTCTATTCTATTCTATTCTAGATTTTTAAATCTGATATTGGATCTGTATACAAAGGGAAGTTGTGTTTTTCATATTGTGAAACATCCTGTAAACAAACTGAGGAACAGAAACTGTGTTGTTCAAAGGTTCCATAAAGATACTGCAGTTTAGTGCAGGATAAACAGGTCAGTTTGCAGTACTGTGGTGAGTTTACAATAAAGCTCTGTGTTGACATCAGTGCAGCAGATTTGAGTTTGAATTCAAGTTAATGATGCTGAGATTCATTCACTGAATTCAACCTTTATACCAGCTGCATGCTGTCAGTATAAAGACGAGTATACTGACAGTATACTGTCAGTGTAGGGGTGGCTCATGAAATACTGGGTTACAGCTTGTTGTACATCCACACAGAGCAGCAGGTCAGCTGATCACAGCCTGACACAAAGAAAATCTTCTGGCGTTCACAATAGAAATTATTGTTTTCTCCACACTGAACCACTACAACCACTTTTAGGGTCCCCCCACCTGCTGAATCCCACGGTAACCCCTGACTGGACTCATTTTCCTGCTCAGGTGAGGCAGAGTCGCCCTCTACAGTGTAGGTAACAGCAAATAGATCTTTATAAAATTATCTTTCCTTTTCTCTGCCCATGTTCTACAGCACAGTGTTCAAGCTGAGTGCATTCATTAGAATTTAGATTGAAATAAAGTTTGTATTCTCATGTAATAATGTTGTTTTATTATTACATTAATACAGCACAAGATTCCATTAGCTTTACACAAAAATAGCTGGTAAAAACGTCCTCCAAGGAGCTACTTTTGCTTTCTTACTCTGAGTGTATTTCAGAGCCTGTACTTGTTCACTTTTATTTGAGTAAAGTAGTTGAATCAGTACTTCAACTTTTAACACAAGTATGAGTACTGCTACTTAAGTGCAGAATGTCTGTACTTTTGCCACCTCTGCTCTTTTAATATTAAAGGTTCCTGAGGGTATAGCCTCACCTAAACACTCCCTCACCTGAGCGCTGTGAGGACTTTTCTTCTATCATGATAAAAAAAGTTTCTAATGTTGTGTCATTAGAGTGTGTAACACCAGGTTTACCTGTCTCTGTCTCACCTTTAGTCAGCACCTACTGGGAGCATAACATAAATGGTTCAATTCAACTTTATCAGGCTCTCACCTTTGCAGTTTGACCTGCACACAAAACACAACAAACAAATGTGAGACTGACACACCTGAGCTGGACACACCTGATCAGGACACACCTCACTCCTGCACTGGTAGAGTTCAGGTCATGTTATCTCCACAGACAGAAACCAGCAACTCTTTACCTGTTTGCAGATTCAGGTTTAATAGGAGAGTAAAACTGTGGATCTTTATTTAAACACCTGTCAGAGACAACAGTCTCCACCCTTTCTGACATTAAAGCTCAAACAGTCCAGATGTTTGGGGGTCTGCAGTCACACCATATCTCTTTATGCCTCTGCTCAGCCTGAACACTCTCACATGCTCTGTTCTTCCCAGGAATCCTCGGCCTCTCCCACTTTGCTGATGTAACACAAGTGGTGTTCCTCAGCAGAAAGGTGGAGCTTGAAGAGGAGGAGCTCCTCAAAGGATATAACAGGGAGGTTAACTCTTTGAGTCACTTCAAGCTGTGTGAACACATAGACAACAACATGGACAGTCTGCAGGTGAGTGGTGGACGTGTGACCACTGAGAGGAAATACCTGAGCAGGTCTGAGAGCAGTGAGGAGGAGAAGGGTGAGAGGTTTCAGGGAAGAGGGCAGTTTGCTGAACGTATGTGAGTTTAGGGGAGGGTGGATGACGGAGGTGGAGATTTGAAGGAGATTTTATTTCTCTTCTTTTGATTTTACGACTGTTTGAAGGTCTGTGCTGTTTAAAGACGTGTCTGTTAACGTAGTTCAGGTCAGTGCTGGTCTTTGTACTCTTTAGAGACTCTATTAATGTGGTTCAGGTCAGTGCTGGTCTTTACTGTAGCCCAGGTTGTGGAGGTCTGGATTTTGGTCTTTACCTGGTCTGATGGGATCTTTGAGTAAATGTCTTTACTGTGAAACCTCAGCTCTGAGTCTTTAGTCTCTCAGGTGTACCTGCTGTGTGTTCTGGCTTGCTTACTGCTAATAGGTGTGTGCAGAGTAGGCGGAGCCTCCTTCTCCGGAATGCAGGGTTACTGCACTTTGTTTCTGTCTCCTAGCAACAGGAATCCCAGTGACAAAATGAGTGGCTGTTTACAGATAAAGATCAGATGAACACCTGTTCAGGTGTTTGTAAAGCAGAAGCTGCAGAATTCTGAAGCATAGTCAGTGACTTTCAGGTGAGGCTGGTTTCTGCTCAGGTGTGTTTGTGACCTGACAGGAGAGAGTAGACTGTGTGTGTGTTGTGACAGTTTGTGTGTCTGACTTCAGGTGAGCATTGCGTGTCTGCTGGTGAAGATGACCTTTGTACCAGGTGCTGTGTTGAGCTGTCCCACCTGTCCAACAGGTAAGGTGTCCTCATGCACTTGAACCTTTGAGTCTAACAGTTGAAACTTTGTGATGTATTAAAAATCTACCTGTGTACACCTGCAGATGTGTTTCTAAGCTCACCTGTGTGCCTCTCTCAGGTTACTTCATGGTGAAGAACTGCTCCAAGACAGAGGGGATCCAGTGCAGAGACTGCACCGACTGCTCAGGTAAGAACACCTTCAGTACAGGTGTATCCACAGGCCAGACTCACCTTTTTACACTCAGTCAGCTGATCAATTGATTGATTTGCCCTTCTGTGTCCTCCAGCTCCTCATCAGGTCACCCTGTCTCTGTGCACGCCATGGACCGACACCGTGTGCGGGAATCACACCGTGACCACGGTGATGGAGAACACTACTGAACCTGCAGGTAGGCCTTCCTTCTTCATCTTCTGACAGAAAGCAGCTTCTCTGAGTTTCTCATCACTTTGCTTCTTCACAGCCACAGTCTCCTCCAATGAACTGATGATCATCCTCAGTGTGACGTAAGAACCAATTTCCTGTAATCACCTTAAATCTCTCACCTGTAATCAATGATCTGCAGTGAGGTTTAATGAATCACTCACTTCTATCAATCTGTTATCGATTCCTTCCTACCTTTAACCTCCAGAAGCAAGAGGGGCTTTTCCTCCTCTTCCTGTCTGTTTTTCTATATTAAAGCTTCTGATTGGCTGCTCAGATGGACTTGGTTTTAGCCTGCATCACAATCAGCTCTTCTGTGAAGGAGGCGGGGCTAACTGTGTTTCCATGTCTGCAGATCTGTGTTTGTGTTCCTGGTGCTCGCTCTAGTTCTCATGCTGCTGTCCCACCGATACAAGCAAAACAAAGGTAACAAGCTCCACCCCTCAAACATCCACCTGACCCCTCAAGTTACAGGTCCCTCCAGTCATGTAACTCACCTGGTTGTATGTTCTGCAGGTCTGTTCCTGCCCTGAATGAAAGCAAGTCATTCCGAGTTCCTCTCAGCACCGACACCATCGGGACGAGCTGCCATCGGGATGAGCTGCCATCCAGGACGGCGACTACATCAGATCTGGGGCTCAGAAACCAGAATCCACAGATCTGGAGTCCAGCTCTTGGGTGGAGTTACAGTCCAGGTGTAGACTGGTTTGATCCGCCCATTATATTCGAGAACCAGGCCACCCCATTAAAGTGTAGATGTAGGCCAGGTGTAGTAAATGGTAAATGGACTAGTTGTTATAGTGCTTTTCTACTCTAATTGAGCACTCAAAGCGCTTATACGAGTAGTCCAGGGATAGCTTAGGGATAGCTCAGGCGTAGTCCAGTTATAGCTCAGGTGTGGTTCAGGCGTAGCTCAGGTGTAGTCCAGTTACAGCTCAGGTGTAGCTCTGGGGTAGTCTAGGCATAGCTCAGGTGTAGCTCTGGCATAGCTCTGGAGTAGCCCAGGTGTAGCTCAGGTGTAGTCTAGGCGTATCTCAGGTGTAGCTCTGGAGTAGCCCAGGTGTAGCTCAGGTGTAGCTCAGGCGTAGCTCAGGTGTAGCTCAGGCGTAGCTCAGGTGTAGCTCAGGTGTAGCTCAGGTGTAGCTCAGGTGTAGTCTAGGCGTAGCTCAGGTGTAGTTCAGGCATAGCCTGTATAGTCTAGGTGAACATAGTGTTATTCTGTAATGACTGTCCTCTGTCAGCCAATAAGACTCTTTACTGAATGTCTCCTTCCACTGGTGGACTGTGGTGCTGCAGAAGAGACTCGTAGCCCCTTAACTGGCAAGGGCCCGGTGACGGGCCGTTTGTAGTCCCTTTTATATGGCAGGCTAGACCCTCCCATTTTTATTGACACGTCATTCGGCCAATCATGTAACTGGCTGCACCAAATCACCTGACAAAGCTACGTGACGCCCTCTGAGTATTATTGGCTCTGGGAAACCCATTTCTTAACATGACTGGCCGAATGAGGTGTCAGTCAAAATAGGCGGGTCTAGCCTGCCATATAAATGCACTTCATTCGGCCCGCGGACCAGACGCAGCCGATTAATAGGCTATGAAATGGGTTGTTCAGAGCCAATAATAACCAGAGGGTGTTATGTAGTTGTTTCAGGTGATTTTATTTGCTGCCAGTTAAGGGGTTAACCCCCCCAAGCATCCTCCTGATCAGCTTTTTCCAGTCCTACATGTTCCACGATGCACCTGCTCCTCTGCAGAGTAGTGATGGGAATTTCGGCTCTTTTCAGAGAACCTTTAGCCTCTTTAGGCTCAGCTCCCAAAGAAGAGCCGGCACTTTTGGCTCCCAAGTGGCTCCTCAGGTTTTACAAAATGTGTAAAATTACTTACTAATGTAAAACCATACATTATATCAAATGTTTCTTTATATACTCAGCATAGAATAGAGTGCTCCAAATACCAATTATAAAACAAAAGATTGGCACTCAGAAACACCAAGGGCCTATGAGGGGTTGATCCTGTTTCTCCTTCCTGATATGACCTGCCCTCTTTTGTTCTTCTATGTGCACTGATGGATGAACAATTCATATGTGCCTGTGCAGGTTGTTTGTGGAGCCTGCTCGATAAGAAGTTTTAACTTTGCAGTCTACGCTCTGCCTGTCTATTACATTAAAATGTGTCCAAACTTTACGTTTTCCACCAATCTTCATCCCCATTCCCACGTGTAGCATCTATGCAAAGCGCAGCATCCTCTGCTCTTTCCTGTCTCCAAGCAAACTTTGCATGACCCCTCCCACTCTGGTGTTTCTGGACTCACTGTACAGTGTGGCCCCTCCCCTCCTGCTCAGTGTAGACGCACAGACGCTGCCACCCATCTTAACCAATCACGTGCGGCTTCTACAAAAACAAAAACAAACAAACAAACAAAAAACAAAAAAAACAAACGGCTCTTAGAGCCGGATCGACTGTGACCGACCATCACTACTGCAGAGGCTCCAGGCTGAAGAATGTGTAAAATCACTGGAATGACCTTTCACTGTGTGTGTGTGTGTGTGTGTGTGTGTGTGTGTGTGTGTGTGTGTGTGTGTGTGTGTGTGTGTGTGTGTGTGTGTGTGTGTGCTGTGATCCTGATTTATTGATCCTGGATCAATAAATCTGATCAACTCTGCTGCTGAAGTCATTCGTGTGTTTGTGTTCCTCCTGTTTGCTCATAAATCTGTGACAGTTTGATGTGTTTGAGTGCATGATGTTTGGCTGTTCTTTGTAAAACAGTTTAAAACCGTCCCTTCTTGGTTTTTTTGTGTTTGAATTTTTCTGACATCAATTTGTTTTGTTTTTAATTGCAATTTTTTTCCATTTTTATTGGCAGTTTTTGAAGAGAAAAAGCTTGAAAAAGGCTCAGACCTAACTCCCAGTAACCACCATTTTATGGGAGAATGACTGAACCACAGATCAAAAATATATTTTCAGCTTGTTTTCATATAAAGGACTAGAAAAACAGGGTTTAAACCCAAACACAGGACAAAAGTGTAAATTTGTTACCTGTGTAATCTGCTGTATTCTCCACACAGTCTGTTTTTGTCACACAATAAACTCAGAGCATCAAAAACACAATGACTCACTGTCATGTTTTACTTTCCCCATGTTTTATGGTAAGCTTAGGCTTTTATTGTGAAAGGTCAGGCTCACTGAGCAAAACTTCCTGTTCCTAATGAGCTCATAAGCTGCTCCGTGTTCGTGCACCTGTAGCCAGGCAGCCTTTGCACTCCAGGCTGCGGCAAACTCTCCGCATTGTGTTGTGAGAAAGAAGTGAAGGAGTCGACTGTCGCGATTCATTCTCCCAAAGCTGCTTGAATAAACAAAACATCAGTACAACAACTTCATGTCATGGAGCTTCTACATGCGTACCTCTCCTCAGCAGTGCCTCCAGCCAACTGAGGAGAGAGGCGCGAAATCACAGG
The DNA here is from genome assembly GCF_007364275.1 of Archocentrus centrarchus. Classification (NCBI taxonomy): domain Eukaryota; kingdom Metazoa; phylum Chordata; class Actinopteri; order Cichliformes; family Cichlidae; genus Archocentrus; species Archocentrus centrarchus. The sequence goes on from NW_022060271.1 coordinate 2,405,217, forward strand.
AAGCAACACGTACAGGGAAGTCAAAGGTCACACAAAAAATAAAAGCTCTCAGAATAAAAATACAGAAAACAAATGCACAGCTTCAGCAGAGATGCTGAAAGAAACCCAAGAAGAACTTCACCTTCCAGAACACAAACAGATCCAGCTGGAAACCTGTGTTCTCCATGCTGGAGAGAGCACTATCACCACAGCGCCCCCCCATCTCCTTGGAAAGAGCTCATGGTGCCAGACTCCCACTGTTGCCCTGAGACCGTGAAGACCATGTGAACAGGAGAGTGATCAGCTGAAGATCATCTCAGTTTCAGGAGGTGTCTCTGAGCTCTTCAACATTCATTCATGGGGTGGCTGTAGCTCAGTAGGTAGAGCAGGTCACCTACTGATCGGAAGGTCAGCGGTTCGAATCCTGGCTACTCCGGGCTACATGCCAATGTATCCTTGGGCAAGATACTTAACCCCAAGTTGCTCTCCGACCGTTCTGTCGGAGTGTGAATGTGTGTGAATGTTAGGTAATTAAAAAGCACTTAGCTTCATAAAAAATGGAAGTGCTTGTATGAATGGGAGTGCATGGGTGAATGCAAACAGGTTGTATAAGCGCTTTGAGTGCTCTGACTGAGTAGAAAAGCGCTATATAAGAACTAGTCCATTTACCATGGTTCTCAGCTGATGGACACTGCTCTGACCTACAGCCAATCAGAGCACACAGGTACCAGCATCACTCATACCTGTACAACAAGTCTACCTATACACACACACACACAGGTGTGCCTACCTCTGTAAAATCAGCCTCTCCTGACGGCACACCTGTCCCTGTTTGGTCAGAAAAGGGCCTGAGCCTTGAAGGGGCCCCCATACCACTCCATTATCACCTGAGCCGAACCATTATTAATGCTGGAGGGCTGAAGCTGAATATTATTCTTTGGGATACATCTGCTGTTTCAGCCTCATGCACACAAGCCCACTGAAAACAGTGTGTTTCAGTCTGATACACATTGTAAACTATGTCATGTCCATGACACTGAGGAGGGTGGGACAAATGCCAATGCCATTATAGAGGGCACAGGCTTTTAGCCCATATGCCACCACAGCTCATACATGCAGTTATGTCTGAACATGCATGAACAAAGCCCGGCTAGCGTGTTCCATCCACTGAACCCTGTAAATATTCAGCAGCGCCGTGTGTCACGATTCAGCAGCACACAAACAGTGTCATGGTCCTGCGCAGGGGGCCCAGTGTGTTATGTTCCTGTTGTACATGCGCGTAATTTGCGGGGGGGGGTTATGACCCCCCCAATAATCTGATCCAGTCACTATAACCCCCCCCCCCCCCCAATAAAGTCACATCATTTCGATTTACAAAAAACATCTTACATGAATAACATGTTATTTTTCTTTATTCATTATCAATTTTAGGTAAACTACTAGCATGTTTAATCATTTGGTAATGTAACCCCCCCTCTCCCCACAAAAACTTGGTATCACCCAACAACCCGCTTTCTCTACCAGGCCACAGCTTTGTGGAAGCAGCTGCTGGGCAGCAGGTGTAGTTTGAAAAAATGAAGAGCACAACACCCCTTGTAAAAAAGTGGAAAAATAAAAATGAGGTAAATGTAAATGTATTGTTAGCTGATGATTTAATAACTATGCCGCTGTGTATCAGACACACTATGAATACCTGTTCAGGTATTTTAGCGCCGTTAGACCTGCTGCTGCTAATCTGACAGTGAGTCAAAGAAAAAGAAGATAAAAGTGGTTATTTGCACACATGCGGCTCAGTACAATACCTGTAATATGTAATAAACTAAACTCATTAAACAAGTATATCGTTTTACTCAAGTGAACACACACAGAACATTTTATGTTAATAATAACTAAGATTAGTACTGGTAACAGGACTGAAGATGAGAGTCCCACAAAGGTCCAGGATGAGACTCGTTATATTTTAAACACATCAAGTTCAAACCTTTTTCTCTACAGAACGTGTTTAATAGTAAAGATTGCATTAAAGTCTCACATGTTCAGTGGAGAACTGTAAAATATTTTATTTATTATATTTGGCCAAATTAAAACAGTTTCTTTAAAAGTGGAATGAGGGGCTGCAAAATAAAAACAAAAGAGGTTCATGAAAGATATTTGTTACTGTTGGAAGAAATGTGAAAAATGTAAGGCTTTTCTTCATTGTTGAAGGTGCAGAGAAAGTTAAATAAATACATAGTAAGAGCATTACAGTGTATTTCTAATACATTTCTAATTAACCCAAAATCTCCTGAATCCTTTTATAAAGTAAATGATTTAATAAATAAATAAATAGGCAGAGAGCTTAACCCCCCCAATGTTGGACCCAAAGTTACGACCTTGCTGTTGTATAATTCTGTTTTATTACGGTTTCTGTGTTCCTGTCTCACTGTGCTCTGGTGTGTTATCCCTAAGTGTCTAGTCTGTGTTCAGTGTTAGGTTACTTCCTGTTTTATTTTGGTAGGCCTCTGGTCCTTATGCTTTAGGTTTAGTTTGCTTCCTGGGTTTCCTTCCCAGCTGTTTCCCATTTCCTAGTGTGTCCATATTGTCTGTGCTCCAGTTAGTTCTTTGTCGCGTCATTGGTCGTACCCCGCTGTCTCTCCTGCCTTTAAGTCAAGTCTGTCCCCATCAGGTGTTATTCCGGGGAGAGCTTGTGTTTGTTTTTGTAAGATTCATGGAAATAAGACGTGTGAGTAAATTACACCCGTCCTGGAGTTCTGCATTTTGGGGTCCCCCTTCCTGCCTGCACAGCAGCGAACCCTGACAAACAGTATACGTGTGAGGTATTCGAGGAGACAGGGCACACCTGGGACACACCTGGGACACACCTGAACAAGACTAGGGAAGCCAAAGTGTATACAGACAAAGGACTTTCAAAGTAAAACAGGAAATAGACACAGAAACAATAACTTGACACAACACAGGCAAGCAGACACACTGAGGGACTACAACACCTACACTAACACAAGAGGACTCACACTACAGCACAGAGACCAAATCTACTCAACAGGAGGAAAAACAACAAAACACCAACACAGGAAGCCTGTTACTGTGGCAACCGAACACACAACCGGACGCAACAGCGTTACCATGGTGACGTGACAACATGTTTCTGGCGCTGACGTCACTGAGAGAGTTTCTGTTGAATGAGCGTTATCAGCGCGCTCCGTCATCACACAGCTCACCGTCGGTCAGCGCAGGCGCAGTGAAGGAACAGCCTTCAGAAGGCGGGACAGGAAGTGAAGGCGGTCTCTCAAACAAGCAGCTGTGAGTCACTGTGTGAGTCTGTGTGTGAGACGGCCTGCCTCATAGGAGTGTTTTTACTGTTTATAAGGGGGGCTTTAAAGGGAGAAATAATGACGTGTTTAAGGTCAGAGTTTAATCTGAGTCTGTACTCAGCTCACAGCTTTATTTTCTGCTTTCATTCACAGACACACCTCAAATACCTGTTTTAGGTCTTTGACAACTGAAAGGAAATCGACCTTTATGTTTTTTTGTTTGTTTTTGGATGGTTGGATGGAAGGATATACAAAAAAGCAATGACATTAATTACCGTATTGACTAGAAATTACACTTTTTTTCTTTGACAAATAAACCAAACTGAATATATATATATATATATATATATATATATATATATATTTTTTTTTTTTTTTTTTTTTTTTAGCCTGTGCTGTTTGGCAGTGTTTGAAATCAGAGTGATCATCCGAACACACTGCTGTACCAAACATATTTTCTTTTACAAGAAGAGCTCTATAAGTTTTCTGCAGGCTACTCTTGTTAATGTTTATATTTTCTTTTATTCATGCCAGGTCTGACAGGCAGGCAGGAAGGGTATGAAGAAGAGAGATAGAGAGAAAAAAGGGGAGAACAGAAAAAGGTAGATACACATACATACACATTCACATATACATACATGCATATACATGCATGGGGACCCGGGCCATCCACAGCCCACCAGGAGCTCAGAAGACCCGAGGCCACACATCCTGATGGCAACCGTGTGCACACCCCAGAGGTGGAAGGACGGAGACCCCAGACGGAGCCCCCATGGTCAATGGGCACAGAGAGCCAGAGGCAATGAGCACCCCACCTCCAGGCCAGAGCCGCCAACGGAGTGGGCACACAACCCAGGACCCCCAGGCATCCACATGCCAGGGGTGGCAGTGACAATCAGTGGGGAGCAGCGGGGATTTTCAATGTCATAGAATAGAATAGAACTTTATTGCCATTATACATACAACGGAATTAATCACTATACAACAAATTATATAACAACATTCAATCATAATACAACGAAATTGCGTTCAGAACAACCATCCAGAGAAGAACAGACAAGACTAACATAGGGGAGATGGGTGTATGCAGCCGCTGCCACACTGGTGCCGCCGGTACAATCAGTCCCCAGAAAAAGGAAACAAACACACATCATGGGGTAGTTAGGTTAAAAAAAAAGTCATCTGGTACCAGGGTCCAAAAAGACAACACCTTAGCAAAGCATATTTGCACATTTAAAGCCAGGATAGCAATATAGTGGGATTGGGGTGGGGTGGGGGTCCAACAGGCTTTGAGTCTGAGTCTGTACGGCCCTGCACAGCCCATCCACCTGGGTCTGCAGCCTCGGCTGATATCAAACTGCTGCCGAGATTTTCTTAATTTCCCAGTAAATCAGGTATCCTCCGAGCCCAAACAGAAGAGATCCCGTTACCAAGTAGCCGAATATGTAAACGTCTTCCACGTCCTCGACCTCCAGAGCTGAGAGGCACACAGGTCTCCACGAGCTCCAATAATCAATGACGTATCCAACGGGGTCTGTTCCACTCGGACACGCAGGCTCCCCTTTCCCCGGTCTCATAGTGGAGAAAATTCGATCAATGGTGTTTAGGGCCCAGTTTGCCAGATCCATGTTGCTCTTAGTCTTATTCTTATTCGGACAGTGTGTAAGAGACTCTCTTACAGCAAGCAGGAGAGATGGGGAGGGCAGGGAGGCAGGAGAGAGATAGAATGCGACCGTCCCCGTCAGAGAGCAGGAGGGAAAAAAACAACTGCATTTATCAATATTATCTTGTAATCTTTCTTTCACTAGTAGCTTTACACTTAGTGATCCACATTCCTAAATACTCGATCTCTTTTTTAACTTGTATATCGAATGTTATGAATGCTCATAATTTCACATTTATTCACACTGCTCAAAAAAATAAAGGGAGCACTTAAACAACACAATATAACTCCAAGTAAATCAAACTTCGGTGAACTCAAACTGTCCACTTAGGAAGCAACACTGATTGACAATCAGTTTCACATGCTGTTGTGCAAATGGAATAGACAACAGGTGGAAATTATTGGCAATTAGAAAGACCCACTCAATAAAGGAGTGGTTCTGCAGGTGGGGACCACAGACCACTTCTCAGTACCTATGCTTTCTGGCTGATGTTTTGGTCACTGTTGAATGTTGGTGGTGCTTTCACACTCGTGGTAGCATGAGACAGACTCCACAACCAGCTCAGGTAGTGCAGCTCATCCAGGATGGCACATCAATGCGAGCTGTGGCAAGAAGGTTTGCTGTGTCTGTCAGTGTAGTGTCCAGAGGCTGGAGGTGCTACCAGGAGACAGGCCAGTACACCAGGAGATGTGGAGGAGGCTGTAGGAGGGCAACAACCCAGCAGCAGGACCGCTACCTCCGCCTTTGTGGAAGGAGGAACAGGAAGAGCACTGCCAGAGCCCTGCAAAATGACCTACAGCAGGCCATAAATGTGCATGTGTCTGCACAAACGGTTAGAAACCGACTCCATGAGGATGGTGTGAGGGCCCGACGTCCACAGATGGGGGTCGTGCTCACAGCCCAACACCGTGCAGGACGCTTGGCATGTGCCAGAGAACACCAGGATTGGCAAATTCGCCACTGGCGCCCTGTGCTCTTCACAGATGAAAGCAGGTTCACACTGAGCACATGTGACAGACGTGACAGAGTCTGGAGACGCCGTGGAGAGCGATCTGCTGCCTGCAACATCCTTCAGCATGACCGGTTTGGCAGTGGGTCAGTAATAGTGTGGGGTGGCATTTCTTTGGAGGGCCGCACAGCCCTCCATGTGCTCGCCAGAGGGAGCATGACTGCCATTAGGTACCGAGGTGAGATCCTCAGACCCCTTGTGAGACCATATGCTGGTGCGGTTGGCCCTGGGTTCCTCCTAATGCAGGACAATGCTAGACCTCATGTGGCTGGAGTGTGTCAGCAGTTCCTGCAAGATGAAGGCATTGAAGCTATGGACTGGCCCGCCCGTTCCCCAGACCTGAATCCGATTGAGCACATCTGGGACATCATGTCTCGCTCCATCCACCAACGTCATGTTGCACCACAGACTGTCCAGGAGTTGGAGGATGCTTTAGTCCAGGTCTGGGAGGAGATCCCTCAGGAGACCATCCACCACCTCATCAGGAGCATGCCCAGGTGTTGTAGGGAGGTCATACACAACACTGAGCCTCATTTTGACTTGTTTTAAGGACATTACATCAAAGTTGGATCAGCCTGTAGTGTGTTTTTCCACTTTAATTTTGTGTGCGACTCCAAATCCAGGCCTCCATTGACTAATAAATTTGATTTCCATTGATGATTTTTGTGTGATTTTTGTTGTCAGCACATTCAACTTTGTACAGAACAAAGTATTCCATGAGAATATTTCATTCATTCAGATCTAGGATGTGTTATTTGAGTGTTCCCTTTATTTTTTTGTGCAGTGTATTCAACTGCAACCCTGAGGCATGAAAAAACAACTCATTTTCCTTTAAAACCAATGGTATTTGCCCTTTGTTCTTTAAGAAGAGTATTGTATCATCTGTTAATATTCTTATAAATAAGAGAGGTGAGATACTACAGCCCTGTCTAATTCTTCTTTCTACTGTAAATCTAGGTCTTGTGGCCTCAGATATAGAAACACAGCTGTTTATATTGGTATTTAGTGATCATATCAATAAACCTGTTACCAAAACCAAAATATCTCAGTGCGTTAACAGTAAATGTATGTTCCACAGAATCAAATGCTTTATGAAAATCTAGAAACAACATCAAACCATCATCGTTTATTACATGACTGTAATCAATAAGGTCCTGAACCAGGCGGATGTTGTTATGGATGGATCTGCCTTTTAGAAGTCAGATTGTGTTTGACTGATTAGTTTAGATAAACCAGTTTTCAATATTGTTACCAAGACTGCTGTGAGGATCTTGTAATCTGTGTTCAAAATGTAATATGTCTTAGTTTATTTAAAATTTTCTTATCTTTTCCAGGTTTTGGGATCAGTTTTATTATACCGTGTTTCGTGGTTTCCATAAGTTCCTTCCTGGTAACCAGTGGTGGACAGTAACGAAGTATTTGTACTTCGTTACTGTACTTAAGTAGATTTTTCAGGTATCTGTACTTTACTTGAGTATTTATTTTTCTGACAACTTTTTACTTTAACGTGTTGTATAAGCGCTTTGAGTGCTCTGACTGAGTAGAAAAGCGCTATATAAGAACTAGTCCATTTACCATTTACCATTTTACTCACTACATTTTTATCTGTACTTTCTACTTACATTTTTAAAACAAGCTCGTTACTTTATTTTTAATACGTCTGAGAAACGTTTGCATTTCCGGTCAGTACGGGAGCCGGCTTTTGATTGTGAGCGTCGCAACAACAGGGTCGGAGGGAGGGAACAGACACCCCACACGGTAGAGGGAGGGGCTCCGGAAACGCTCGCTCGGAGACCGGAAAGAGCCAGAGGAAGTTGCGCTTCACATAGAGGCTGCATGCCGGAAGGGTGAGGAAAATAAATGACAGAAAACGTAGAGGACAAAAAAAGTGTGTGCGGTTTGTCACACAGTGTGTTTGCTAGCTAAAAGAACAGCTGCTGTATTTTAAGGGAGAGCAAAGAATGAGCGATAACTTCATTCAGATGGAGAACGATGGAAGAAAGAGGTAGAAACGTCCTCCAAGGAGCTGCTTCTACTTTCTTACTTTGAGTAGATTTCAGAGCCTGTACTTTTTTACTTTTACTTGAGTACAGAAGTTGAACCAGTACTTCAACTTTTACCAGAGTAGTTTTTAACACAAGTACTTGTACTTCTACTTAAGTACAGAATGTCAGTACTTTGGCCACCACTGCTGGTAACGCAGTTTTCTGTATCCTGAAGCAGTTTTTAATCCTCCCAGAAAAGTTTATAGAAGTTAGCTGTTAATCCATCTGGCCCAGGGGTGCAATCAGATGCCATCTTATTTACTGCACAATCAAATTCTTAACTTTTCATCACAGATTTTCTTAAAATTTTCATCAATAATAGGAATCAGATTTCTTACTTTGTCACAAAAGGATGAAGTCTTTGGTTCTATTTGTGAAGATTTGTAAAGATTAATGTAGAAATTAAACACTTTGTTATTTGTTTAGGCTCTGAACACTCCATCAATCATAAGGCTATTAATTGCATTATATTCTTGTCTTACAGAAGCAGACACTTTTCTTTTCTCCCTCTTCGATCCACCTGCCTCTGGACCTTATGTAGGCACCTTTTGCCTATTCATTTATATCTCCTCATATTTAGACTGTGATGTGTTTATAGTTTCTTTGTCCTCATCACTCCAACTGAATTTACTGTAAAGTGACATAAGATCTTTGACCACCATTGTGTCTTCTGCTTTCATTTTTCTGTTTAAATCTTGTCCAGCTCTAATTGAATCTAAATGAAAAGTCTAAATTAGTAAGGAGCTTTGAATTAAATTTCCAATAATTATTAGGGTTACTACTACTGTTTAGTTTTTTAGTTTTAAATTGATAATGCAGTGATCACTTAAAGGACAGTTTGCTATCATTGTTTCTTTAAGATAATCCACGACTACACCAGATACCATCCAATAATCTATACGTGATCTGCTTTGACCGTTAGGTTTGTGCCAGGTGAATTGTTTAACTCCATTGTGTAATGTTCTCCAAACATCTGTCAATTTCATATTAACAAAATCTTCAAGAATAGGATTTCTAGCTTCTCCTGACAGCTGTGAAGGCCGTCGATCCGTCCATTCATCTGGAGCCAAGTTTAAATCCCCTCCAACTATAATATGATCCATTGGGAAATTAGCAGTAAACTCTGTGATAACTATTGTAATCCTATGTAATAGATTTCTATCGTTGTTATACCCATAAATGTTTAGCAGAATTATTAGTACATTATCCACTTCCAAAACATAAGCCACCCAGTGTCTGTCCTCATCTGCTGTTATGCTCAAAATCTGTAAAAACCAGATGGTGACCCCAGCTGAACGATATGAACCATAACTGAGAAGAATTTTATCTCCCATTGTTGTGACCAGAGCTTCACATCAGATGCCTCAGAATGGAACAAGGTGCAGTGTGCTTGTTGTCCTTTGCAAAACAGAAGAGCAGCTTTTCTTTTAAATTAGTCTTTAAGTCCCCTTGTGTTAAAAGAAATAAAAGAAAGATCAGTTTTTAAGGGAAAAATAGAACACATTAACATGTTAGAAGAAGTCTGAGAGTGGGGAAAAAGCTTGAGGTAGAGGCTGAACTGACCGCAACCTTTCCAAAATTATTTATGCTGCATCTCAGTCCCCAGCTGGAGGGTTCTCCATAATGTGTCAGCCTTCTATGAAGAAGTATAAATAAAGATGTACACAAGCACTTGTACTTCTACTTTAGTACAGAATGTCTGTACTTATGCCACCTGTGTGTGTGTGTGTGCGCGCGCGCACCCCCCCCCCGCCGCCCCCTTGCTGCCTAGCTTTCACTCTCAGTGACTCCACTCTGCATCCTGCTGCAGCTTAAAATTATATATTATTATTATTATTATGGCTCTGTTTGGTGATTTGTTTGCAGTGTTTTGTTCATTTGTTTTTCACACACACACGCAGTGTTTTAATGCTGCTGAAAAAACATAGTGTTGTTTTATTGCAAATAAAGTTAAAATGATGGTTTTTCCGTTGTATGATGATAAAAGGCCTCTCCAAGCTCCGGGCTGAATTTTAACCCGCTCCTGCTCAGAGGTGATTCACCTGGATAAAGGTTAAGTGTTATTGATCACACCGTTTCATATTTTAAATAAAGTTTATTTAAAAGTTTGAACGACCCTATAACTTTAATTAAAGTTTTTTCTTTTCTTTTTATTTAGCGAACTCGTCCTCGGGGCGTGAATGCGCCTCGGCATGCGCGCGCTCGCGTGTCGTCACGTACTGTGATTGGCTAAAAGGAACCCACCCACCCAGCGTCCCGCACGCATGCGCAGTCTAGCAGAGCGCGGGCGCGTTAAGAAGAGTGATTTTGGTGGAAAGTTTGAGTTCAGAGTTTCCTGCAGACAACACCCTGCACGCGCACAGGTGAGGTAAGATAAGAGACGGACATCCAGAGGCACCGGGAGGACGCAGCGCTCCAGGCCGGACCGAGGAGCTGCACCGCCGGCATGAAGATCGAGTTCGCCCCGCTGAACATTCCTCTGCGGAGGAGGCTGCAGACCGCCGCCGTCCTGCAGTGGGTCTTCTCCTTCCTGGCTCTGGGTAAGGCGACGTGACCTCTTCTCTCTCTCTCGCTCACACACACACACACTGAGTGTTACATGTTCACCTGTATGCCCGAGCTGATCAGGGTCATTGATCACTGCTGATCCGCGTGCAGCAGGATTGATCTGCAGTCACGTGACAGTCCATCCATGACCTTTAGGAAACAAACCTTTGATCTGTTTCAGACATGATGATCTGTAGGCTCATATATGCATTAATAAAGCTCTGCAGCAGACTCAGGTCCAAACGCTCTGCAGAGCCCAACACTGACTCTGCCGTCAGTCCGTGAAAGTCTCACAGAGCCGACAGGCAGGAGCGTGGTGGGTCACCAACCTCTGCATCTGTAACACAACACAGTCAAAACAGATGCTGTGTGAGTGTTTGAGTTTATCTGAAGTTACAGATTCACTTTGATTATTTTAACCTGCAGAGATTAAAGAGGCGGAGCTTAGACACACACCTATGCAACATCAGCCTGTCAGTGTGTTTCTACCTGTCAGGTGAAGATCAACATGTTTACGGATGTTTGCTCAGGAGTCATTTTACACCTGAACACAGCAGCTCACCTGTCTGTTTCTCTCTCCTGGGGTGGCTGTGGCTCAGGAGGTAGAACAGCTCACCTACTAATCAGAAAGTTGGTGGTTCAGTTCCTGGCTGCTCCAGTCTGTGTGCCAAAGTAACCTTGGGTAAAATACTGAACCCAAGTTGCTCCTGCAACAGTCAGAGAGAGAGTGTGTGTGTGTGTGTGTGTGTGTGTGTGTGTGTGTGTAAGTAAATAAAAACATGTTGTATAAAGAGTTTTGAGTGCTCAGCTAGAGGAGAAAAGAGCTGTATAAGAACCAGTCCATTTACCCTCCTGTCTCACCTGTCCCACCTGTCTCAGCTCAGTGCTGTCTAGCGGCCTTCATCCTCCTTGCCCTCTCTGATTGGTGGATGGTGGCTTTGCTCTATGCTGGTTGGCTGTGGCTGGACTGGGACACACCCACCAGCGGGGGTCGGAGGTCACGCTGGATGAGGGGTTGGAGTGTGTGGGAGCACTTCAGGGACTACTTCCCACTGACGGTGAGCGATTGATACCTGCTTATTGATTAATCAGTAGCTGGTTATTGATCAGTGGCTGCTGGTGTGTCTGCAGCTGGTTAAAACGGCCGATCTGGACCCAAAGAAGAACTACATCTTTGGATTCCACCCGCACGGTGAGAAAAACACCTGTACACCTGTCCTTACCTGTTATTCCTTCCACCTGCTCACCTGTGAAGAGAGGAGACAAAATGAATGAGAAAAACCACTCCAGACTTCCAGACCACCAGAAACAAACCTAAAATCAGCAGAAAACTACTATATAAACACAGGTCGAGGAGGAGGAGTAGCAGCAATCTTCCATTCCAGCTTCTGTCTGATTTCTCAGACTTTTTATCTGATTTAGTGCTCAGTTCAGATAAAATAATTATAGCAGGTGATTTTAACATCCATGTAGATGCTGAAAATGACAGCCTCAACACTGCATTTAATCTAATATCAGATTCAGGTGGTGTCTCTCCAAGTTTAGTTCAGTAAAGTTTAAAAACTACCTGGCAGCTTCTCCGGTTGATACCTGTGTTTTCCTGAACCGGCTTGCTCCAGACCTCATGTGGACCATCTCGTGGTGGTCACTGGAACCCGCTGGATCGTGCCTGTGGCTCCACAACTCATTGCCCAGCTTCCACAGCATCCTGCGTCTCCGCAGAGGTGGAGTGGATCGCTGGGATCTTTGACCCCTGGGTCGTGGATTGCTGCCAGCCAGTGCCTGTTATAGCCAGACTAATGCTAGGTCACGAGCTAATCAGACATTTACTATGATTGGCTTCTTCACCTCTCTTGGATTTAGTCCTGTGACAGAAACTTGGCTGAACACGAGTGAGCCCATTTACTGAACTTGTTCCTCGGCTTGCCTCGGACAGCCGGCCGGGGTGGAGGGTTAGTTACTCTCCATACAAACAGCTTCAGCTGCCGGCAGCTAACCACAGATGTTTACTCCAGCTTTGAGATCAAGCTGTCCACCACGGGGCTGTGCACTGGTTTACTGACCACCGAAATACAACAAGGATTTTATCCAAGACTTATATATGACAGTTTTAATCCTGGGGGTTTTAATATTCTGCTGCTTAAATACACCACTGACTAATGACTTTTTAAACCGTATGGACCGAGTGCACAAACCTGGTCGGATCTTGTGCCTCTCTGTGACACTGAATTCTGTCAAGTTAATTTTTGCTGTAATATTTGAGATTCCTGTTTCATGTCGACCTGCCACACCTGATCTGGCGCCCCACAGAGCCCGTATTTGATCCAGTGTTATTAACTCTGGTCTTGAGGTGCTCCTCCTCTTGTAGCGTCTGAAGCAGTGTGTGTTGGTAATATCAGGTCTCATATGATCCCTGCTGTCACCAGTCCACCTGCTCACACACCAGCCTCTGTTGCTTTTGATCAAGCCTGATTTGTGATTTGGTGCTACACAAATAAAACTGTATTGAACTGAATTGTACCTGTCCCCAGGTGTACTGGTGGCAGGGGGATTTGGGAACTTCTGCACAGAGGCGACGGGTTTCTCTCACCTGTTTCCTGGACTGAAGCCCCACCTGCTGATGCTGCCGTTCTGGTTCCGAGTGCCGTTCTTCAGAGACTACATCATGTGTGGAGGTAAACACCTGTCTGAGTCCTCTGAGGTTCCCACCTGTACCTGTCAGGTAACAGTTGGAGGAGAGAGTTTTAGCAGCTTTTACTGAGATGGCTGAAGTAAAGAGTAACTTACCTGGAGAGCACAGAGAAGCTTAACCTGGATGGAGACTCTGAGGCTGAACCAGCAGCTCAGGCTGATGATGGAGTGATACCTGTGTGACGTCAGCCGATAATCGAAACCTGGAACTAAAATCTAGTCGTAGCAGCAGACCGTTGTCCCACCTGTTAGAAGGCTGCCATCATTTACTCAAGTATTTGGCTCACAATATCAGAGCTCCGCCATCATCCTGATCCCCTGGTTAGAGTTTCAGTGGCCACCCTCAGCCACATACCACCTGACGGAGGTGCTGATGATATGATGGGGTTGTTCTTCTCTGTGGGAATGTTGAAGGTGTGAAGGAGCCGCAGAGAGGCTTCTAACTGCGCTCAGGTATCTGTGGCTTGAACATGACTTCCTGTCACACGTACTGAGCCTGTGGTCTGTGCTCACGCACCTGGACTCACCTGGAGCGCCTCAGTGTGGATTCCCAAAGATTAAATCTTCATTAATAATAGAATGCCTTTATTGTCAGTATACAGAATGTACAGATTGGAGAGGATGTTCTGAGCTTTGTGTTTTTATCAGTCTGTTTAGATCGCACACATACGCACACACACATATACATACACACACAAACACGCACACGTGCACGAAGGTCCTGCAGATGTAAATGTGGCAGTGTGAGCAGAGCTGTGACTCTTCATCGCTGTGACCTTAGGCTCCTCCTCCTCCTCCAGCTGTGGTTTCAGCATAGTGTCTTTGTGACAGAGTTCACTTTCTCAATCAGCTCTTTGGACACTGGGCTGCAGGTCAGTGCAGGAGGAGGCTGAAACGGGCTCTCTGATTGGCTGTCTGATCACATGCAGGGTCACATGGATTCATGTATTCCAGCTATCGATCGCTTTGATACACTGACTCTGTCCCTGTTTTCTCCTCAGAGTGTGGACCTCTGTTTGAGTTCAGGTAAAAGCTGACTCACCTGAGGAAAGAAATGGGGTCACATGATACTTGTTGGTCCAATGTGGAACTGCAGGATGAAGATTAAAACATTAAAAAAGAGACTATTATTGTGTTATTGGCAGAGGTGGCAAAAGTACTGACATTCTGTACTTAAGTAGAAGTACAAGTACTTGTGTTAAAAAACTACTCCTGTAAAAGTCGAAGTACTGGTTCAACTTCTTTACTTAAGTAAAAGTAAAAAAGTACAGGCTCTGAAATGCAGTCAAAGTAAGAAAGTAAGAGGACATTTCTACCTGCTATTTTTCTGTAAAGCTAACTGAACCTCATTATATGCCTTTCGCCCTATGAGCCCTCTGCATGGGGAGAAGAATCACAGCTTTCTATTGTAGCTGCAGTAAATGATGTTGGTGTGCAGGCTGTGATCAGCTGACCTGCTGCTGCTGCTCTGAGGTTTACTGCTCTGTGTGGATGAACTGAATTCACAAAGATGTAACCCTGTATTTCACAGCTGTCTGAGCTGATCTCCATCCCCTACACTGACAGCATACAGGCTGTAGAAATGTTGGATTCAGTGAATGAATCTCAGCATCAGCAGCTTTGATTCAGACTCATCTCTGCTGCACTGATGTAACCTGTAACTCTGACCATGAACACAGCCTCTGTGCACCAACACAGAGCTTTACTGTAAATACAGTACAACAAGATAAAGTCAGTCAGTTGGTCTTGTAAAGTTTTTAGCAACCATGACTCAGTCCTGACTGTGGCAGCCTTTAAAACCCCCCGTGTAAAACAGTGTATCATGGATGATGTAAAGTAGGCTGTGCATTAGGCCATGCACCGTGCTCATCTGGATACACTCAGGAGAGGTCCCGCCTTCTCCAGCTCTCCTTGGACACAGTAGAGGCCTGGCTGCCTGAAATCTTATCCTCTCTCCCATCCGGGCGCCCTCTAGGCCTGGGCCAGGGGCGTGCTGTCCTCCCAGCCCCCCCAGAAGCTCTGCCCCTGCTGCTAGCCCCGCCCCTTTCATGTGAATGCACAGGTTAGAGAGCTGATAATAACCAGGTTCATGTGACTGTTTGTCCTGATCATCAGAGTCCAGCTAAGAGGGGCACCCTGGGTACGAGGGACTTCGTAGTGCTTGGATGATGTTGTAGGTGTTTCATGGTCAGCAGCAGCAGTGACAGCGACTTCCTGTGTTGGAGAGGAGTGTTGGAGGGAGGGCTGCTGATTAGAGTTAGCCCTCCCAGTAACAGCTGGGCTGTTTGACCAGCTCTAAAAGTTTTCTGAGGTTAGGGTCAGGTCCACCTTTGGTTGGATGATTGCTCAGCCCTCCATCTCTGGGTTACCACAGACCAATCTCAGCTTTGGGATGAATAAAGTCCCACTCATCTGAAAGCCTGACGCTCATTTATGCAATGGGTGGTGTTTGAGCTGCTGGGTTAGGGTTAGTGATGGGTAGTCCTGCAGGAGCAGCGGGATCTCCCTTCACCCCTCTTTGTCAGGTTAGTGGTGACAGGCTGAAGGGGGCCAGCCTGACTAATCCATCCAGCAGGATGACGGGTGTCAGGAGGAGTGTTTGGTTTGGGTGTCTTTCAGGTGACTGAAGTGAACCTGTCTGCGTTCATCAGTGAGTAACATTATGTGGTTGTGGACACTGAGTCATGTAAACCTGTCCAGGTAAACCCCAAAATAAAAGGAGGAACCTGGAGGAGAACAGCAGGGTATGAAAAGCTGGGAAAAGTGCTCGGCCAATCAGACGTCCAGAAAAGCTTCCTGTTAGCTCCTGTGTTGGACACGAGGGCAGCTTTTCAGGGCTAAAATGAACTCACCGCTCCACCTGCTCTCACCTGTCTCTCAGGTCTGGTGTCCAGCTGTAAGTCCAGTCTGTCCTACCTGGTGAGCCGTCCTGAAGGAGGAAACGTGGCTGTCATCGCAGTGGGCGGAGCTCCGGAGGCTCTGGATGCTCGACCTGGAGCTCTGACCTTACAGGTATGTGTGGAGTCGTGCTGCGAGGCTGTCTGTGGTCAGGACGGGCCCACCCTCGCTGCAGTTACATCAGTCATGGAGAAAGAGTCGGTGTGGAAACACGCTGCCCTCTCACTGACTGCAGCAAGTTATTACCACACAGTACGGCTCGAGGGTGGAGTAACCACATCTCCTCATTCTGAGTGCACATTAAAGTCTGCTGCTTCCTCACACAGCACTGTCTGTTTTTCAGGTTCGCAACAGGAAGGGCTTCATCAAACTGGCTCTCAAACACGGGTGGGTGGGGTTTATTAAAGAGGGCGTGGCTCTAATGGGCAGGGCTGTAATCACTGGACTGACTGTGTGTGTTTGTGCAGAGCTCAGCTGGTTCCCGTCTTCTCTTTTGGAGAGAACGAGCTGTTTGATCAGATCGAGAATCCAGCTGGCTCTCCTCTGAGGAGACTGCAGGTCAGAGGTCACACACAAGCTACTATAGAATACTTGATTAAACCCTCAGGTTTCTGTAAAGTTACTAACCCTCAATGGACAGAGTCAAGCAGCTTTAATGCTAACTGTATATTTAGTTAGATCAGCTGAACATATGAGGAGATTATTCGTGTCTGTAATCTTTGTTAGATAACAGCTGATAGACATGACGTGTGTTAGTATTATGGGATGTCAGCGTGTTGTTCTGTGTTCACAGAACCGACTGCAGGGCATCATGGGAATAGCCATGCCTCTATTTCATGCTAGAGGAGTTTTCCAGTACAGCTTCGGCCTGGTACCCTACAGGAAGCCCATACACACTGTCGGTAGGACCTGTTAACCCAGTGTTAGCCCAATGTTCATCTAACGTTGACGCAGCGCTAACCTGATGTTAACTCAGCAGCTGTCCCATGTTGATTTAATGCTAACCTAATGCTAGCATAATGTTCATCTAACACTGCACTGACTTTGCTAATCTGATGTAAAACCAACCTCAAAGGACAGGTTGTTAGTTTGTTTGTTTTAGCCAGTGTTATTTCCTGTTTAGCCTCATGCTTCTCTCTCTCTGGCCCTCAGTGGGGAAGCCGATCCCGGTCACCCAGACTCCGAGTCCCAGCAGTGAGGACATCGAGAGTCTTCACAAAGTTTACCTGCAGAGTCTCACTGAGCTCTTTGAGCAGCACAAACAAACCTACGGTCTCACTGAGCACCAGCACCTCACCTTCATCTGACATTGATGGGAGCATCTCAGCATCCTGTGCTATGAACCACGCTGACCTCTGTGTGACCTCCATGTGATTTCAGTACGAGCCTCTGCCCCCCAATTCCAGCTGTGGAAACACTAGGATGGCTAACAGGGACTATTTCAATAGGAAAAGCTAACACTGCTAGCAGGAACCATTGATATAAATAGGAAAGGCTAATACTGCTAGCAGAGCCAGTCCATTAAAACAGGAAATGTTAACACTGCTAATGGGAACAATTTCAATAGGAAAAGCTAACACTGCTAGCAGGAACCATTGATTGTAGTGGGCTCTGCTAGCTGTAATGCTAACAGAGTTTTGTGGTACGACTTTCTTGTGGGTTTGTGTGCAATAAATAAATGCAATGCCATGACAGCAAAGTGTCTTGTGACATCATAGGGGACGGTGCAGTCTGATTGGTGGCTGTTGTGCAGTTGTGAGTCTTCAGCAGAGACTCTGAGGACTAAACCTGAAGCTCCTGCTGCTCAAACATCTGGTCTGAGAGTCACATCTGATAATAAACTGAAGCGCCACCACCTGGTTTAAAAATTGCAGTTGTGGTGGAGGATGTGTTGGAGGGTTTCTTCTTCATGAGCTGTGTATGTCTGAGGTCAGAGATCATCGTGAATCAATACAAAATAAACTTTATTTCAAACATGAATCGGCTGTGAGTGTCACATTTCATAAAGTCTCTGCTGAGTGTGTCAGGAACCAGAGAAACCAGTGAACACTGTTTTAAATCTGAGTCTGAAATCTCCAAGTTGTACCTGAATGCATCAACACCTGTCAGACCTAGCAGGAAGCAGGTGAGGCAGGAAGTTCAGCAGGTGAATGGTTAACCCTTACCTTATTAAATAAATGTGACAGCAGCAGGTACCTGTTGTTACCTGAGGGGTGCAACTATGAAGCTGCTCACCATGGTAACTAGTGATGGCAAAATGAGGCTTTCTGAAGCTCTGAACATTTTGAACCATTGTGTCAACAATTGGTTCGCTACTCGAAGGTTCATTCAGTGCTCTTGGGGGACATCTGCTGACCACAATGGTTGTTGCACAGCCAAATGAAGCCCTGCAGATGTGACGCAGCTTTCATGTGTATAATAACACTTCTTAACGTGTGTTGGGACAATTCTTCAAATGACCTGTTTTATGTATTTGTTCTTTGTATCCCATATGTAAAAATCATCTGCCTGAGTAATTCCATCTATGAAATGATAATAAATAAATAAATATATGTGGAAAATGGTTTGGTTTGTCGTTGATTCTAAATTTCATGCTGGACAGGGAAGATGTTCAATAATAATGAGTCAGTAGGTGAGATTGATCCGTTTCCCCCTTTTTTTTTTCTTTTTTTTTTGGTGTACAGTTATTTCCTTTGTTATTGTGCTTGGTGTGCAGGAAATGTGTGCTTTTGCATCTCGGTTTTTTATTATTATTCAGGAATAATGTTTCCACAGTAGATGGACTTCACTGGTTTCTCTTTTTAGGGACAGCTTCCCAGCCTTTGAGACCATCATTTCACACAGAACAGAAGAAGCTGGTGTGACCAGGAAGTAAGAAAGGGAGAAAGAAAAGCACCTCTTGAATGATGAGGCACTATGAGTATTATATTTGAATAAACACTGAATAGGTGTGTTGTGATCGCTGCATCTTCAGCCAGTGACGTTGTTCGAGCTCACCTCTTTGCTTTTCGACACGTTGAACGTCGCTGGCTGCTAATCGCACATTTGGGCACCAATTTAAAGGTGGATGCATGATTTTATGTTTTAAATTAAATCTCACTTAGTGTCATCATGTTTTGTTGATCATAAAGTAGTTTATTAATACCCGGAATGCTCCGATGTCAACGCCGGATTGCCTGGCGACTGAGATCGGAGAGGTTAATTGGCTGTAACCTCATTATATTTTTTGGGCTATTGATGTGGTTTAAGCATCAACATTTTTCTTTTTCCATGCTCGTCCTACCTGCACAAGTTTCCTATATAATTGGAAAGAAATGGATGGATGGACATGCTGAAATTATTTTACCTTATTCGGTGGCACCAAATCAAAATATTCCCATACTTAGGAAAAATGAGATGGCTCTCTTATTGAAAGTTTGAAATTCACACAAACCAGCCGTCACTGACGCACAGCAGGTTTGGTACAAGACGTGAAACGGCGTTTCAGTCGTCTTAAATACTCTGAGTATCGCGCCAAAGTTTCAAAGCTCCGCCTGTGAAATCAAACCAGTCAGCTGATTCAGTCTGAATGAAGCAGTGAAGTGGTTCGAACGTCATCAGTGACGTCAACTGAAGCACGCTCCGGCCCACTGCTTCACCATAACTACCCTGGCGAGTTTGAAGCGTGCTTCGAAGCCTCGGTGTTGGAGGTAACATCACTAATGGTAACTGCTGCTGAGCACGTCACCTGGTCAGGAGCAGGTTCAGAGTTTCACTTTTCATTTCCATGTACAGCAGCTCAAACTGAACATGTGGATTCATTTATATAAATGTGGTTCTAGTTGATTCTATTCTGCTGCTGAGTGGAAACACATGAACACCTGTTCACACCTGTTCAATCAGTCACAGTGATCTCACTCTGAGTTCAGTGTCTCCATCAGGCTGTGGGACAGGAAGCTTTCATGTATCTCAGAGTCGGGTTGGAGAGCGACCGCAGACAGAATCAGTAAATTCAGATCTTATTCACAGAAACCAGCGTCTCTGATTGGAGGAGGTGGCACTCTTCTGCGAGGAAGATGTCACATGACCTGTGAAACAGCCGCTTTGTGTGAGACGCTCAGAGCCTGAAGCACTGAGCGCAGTTATGACGGGGTCAGGATCTGATGGTCCAACCAACTCACAGAAGCCTGGAAAGGCTGAGCTGGCCACGCCCCCGGTTTGCGTTGTCCGTATTCTGTCTGTGTGACATGATGACATCACACAGGTACAGGTGGGGACACTGTGCTCATTACTGTGAGTTTAGAGATTCACAGACACATCAAGTTTGTTTTTAACCTTTAGTCTGAAAAAGAAATTACTTTGAATTTAAACTTTATTAACACCATATTTGTTTTTGTGTAACTTTAAATAAAACTTTATTGAATTTTTAAGTGCTTAGCTTGAATGAAACTTTGTATGTTTGCTCCCTTTAAATAAAACTTTATTAAGATCACGTCTACAGTACAGACCCACGCCCCCTACTCTGTCCTCACTGCGCAGGCGCCGCCCTGCCCGACGCCCGCGTCCGTTATAGCGGACTCGGACATGATCCGGATCAGACCCTGGCTGCGCGTTCACGAGCTGCTAGGATGGAGAGGAAGAGGAGGAGCGCGCAGTGACGGAGCGCAGAGTGTTTCTGTTTACAGAGGAGGAGGAGAAGCTGCTGCTCCTCAGAGTCTCACTCCCTCAAACAACAGAAGAAGAAGAGGAGGAAGAGGTTCAAACTTTTTACTTCGTCAACTTCCTGCGCGCTCCCCGCTCGACCCGTGCTAACGCGCATGCGCCCGTAAGTTTCTCTCCTGTTGAACAATGGACCGATTGTGAAAATTGAACTGTGGTTAGAGCTGAACTTTGACCCTTATGAATCCATCTTTCTGTTCATTTAATTTCTCTGGTTTTGAATTTTTCTGAGGTTTAAGCTCATTTCACTGAAATGTCCCTTTAAACCACATTAACCAGTGTTTTATCCTTTGTGTGTGTCAGTGAGCTTGTAGTGTGTGTGTGTGTGTGTGTGTGTGTGTGTGTGTGTGTGTGTGTGTGTGTGTGTGGGGTGTGTGTGTGTGTCAGGATGAGTGGTGGTAAAAAGAGGAGTGGCTTTCAGATTACCAGCGTGACCTCAGAGGTGAATCCGAGTCCAGTAGACCAATTGTCTCCCAGCGCCGTCCTGCACGTCATCCAATCAGAGGCCTCCTTCTGTAGCCCTCATGGAAGCTCCTCCCAGCCGACCACACCTTCTCAGAAGAGGAAGTACCTTTCCCATGATGTCCAGGGGCAGGGGGTGGGGCCTTCTTCCAGGTTCAGGGTGGTGAGACTGGCGGGTGGGGCCAGCAGTGGAGGGCGTGGTGAGTCCTTTCGTCGTGGGCGATGGACATGTATGGAGTTCACAGAGCGGCAGGAAGGGGCGGGATTCAGGCGGGTGATGGACAACATGAGACATGCCCACTCCCTGGAATCCCTGGAGATGATTGGCCGGGACAGAGAGAGGGGAGGAGCCTACTCTCAAGACACCTCCCATGTGCTGGCTCAGCCCGTCTTACGCAGCGGCCCGTCTTCACCCACACACCAGGATCCAATCAACGTCCGGCTGCTCGACCACAAGGAGCCAATCAGAACACAGGGCATGGACTCCACCCCTCCACTTTCACCCTGCCCACGTAACGCCCCGCCCCCTCTGCGGCTGGACGTGGATGTCTTAGGACGGGTAAACACACACACTCAAACAGACTCATGATTGTTCTGAGCAGCGTTCACATCACGCCTGTTTCCTCTGCACTGGTTTATTCTTCTATATTTAATCTGTGATGTAGCTGATGTAGCTGAGCCTGCAGCAGTTGTACCTGTGCTGTGGGACTGTGTCACTCTGCACTTTCACCACTGAAACACTAGGTGGCAGTCCAGTCTATTTGAAAATAGTCGCTCGCATAAAAAAACACGACTATAGTCAAATAAATGAATCTGTTCTTGTCCCGTCAGCTGCTTTTCTTTAACCTGTGGTTCTGGCCTGCCATCCATTAAACTTGCACAGGTTTCCAAAAACACTTGAAGCATCAACACCTGTAAGTCTCAAAGGTCCTTGCAGCTTCAGTGGTCAAAAACTGTTTTCCTTCTGGGTGGAACACCTGAGCAAACAAAGAAAGCCCCTACCATATATAGTCAGGCCCACCAATTACCCTGTGATGCCCAGTAAATACATATTCTGCTCCTGGTCTATTCATTTAAAAAAATTTGGTTTATTTAGACACTGATCATGTGACCTCTTCACACACCTGGAACTGCGCAGGTGCAGCAGGTTTATCTGTCTCCTTCTCACCTGTCTGTCTGTCAGTCCGTCCTGAGGCTGTCTCACTCTCAGCCAGGCTCTCCGCCTGCCGGACCGTACTATCCCCCTCTGACCCCCGTTCGGACACCTGCAGCCTTCAGTCTGGACGGAACCATGTTCGACCTGCCGGGGGATGCCAAGTGAGTCTTTGTTTACTTCCTGTGTGGTGATGACAAAGTGCAAGCTCACCTGGGGCCTATTCCAGGAAGCAGGTTTAGCTAATAACTCTGGTTTGTTAACCCGAAAATGAGGAAACTCGGGTTTTCAGTTCCAGAAAGAGCTAACTCCAACTCTGAGTCAGTTACCATGGTTAACAGACTCTGTGACCCTAACCTGGCAGGTTTTATCCAACAACCTCTGAGTGTCTCTCTGACTCCGCCCCTCATGCTGCACCTGAACCACCTGTCTGACACTCCCATTCATTTCCTCCTTCATAAAGTGGCAGTCAGAGCGTCAGAGGAGCGAATTCATCTGCAGACGTTTATGTTTCTACGAGCTCTGAAATCCCAGTTAGACGTTAGTTTGTTATTTTGTAACATGAAGCTTTTACAGTCGTTCACTCGTCAACAGGCTGTAAGGACGGAGACAGTGATGATGTCTTCAGTAAGTTCCTCTGATACATTTACTGTAGTTACTGTAGCATCACTGTTACATCACACTGATCTGGATGAAGCTGCTGACACAGAACACACTGATCAGTGATCAATGATCGATCATTGGTCGTGTTGGAAAAGCTCACTGATGGAAAAATGTCTGATCCTGGAGATGATGGGAATGTTTGAGTGAAGATGGGGCTGAAATATTTGAAGACTTGAAAACTGAACTAAATGGATTTAAAGTGACTTAAATGATGTCATTTTGAAGGTTACGTTGTCTGAAATTCAGAGTGTGAATTTCCACATATTTTCCACTGAAAGTCACCAAAATCGGTGATCATCGGCTCTATAACGGATCCGCAAACCGTGTCCGAGTCCACCTGCGCAGCAGGAGGATCCAAATGGATCAGGATCAGGGATTCAGACGCGATAAGGCCCAGATCCAGTTCAGGCTCCAGTTATTTTGCAGTTCATCCATTCTGGATCCGTTCATAATGGCTTCATCTTCCCGACACGATTTGCATTCTTTAATTAAAATGTCTCATCCTCTCAAAATGTACTGAATTTTAAAACCTATAAAGCTGAGGCATTTATCACAGCATGTTTGTCTTTACTGGTAAAACTTTACATTCATTACAGACTTGGAAAGCTGCTCTGAATGTTTTCAGTTAAATATGAAACTATGACTGACCTCTGACCTTTAACAGTAACTCGGTGAAACATCTCTGCTGTGGCTGTCAGAGAGCTGTCATCTATCAGCTGATCTTAGATCAGATTAAAAAGGTTAAACTGGAAACATTAAAGCAGTTTTTCTGCAAATCTCATTTTTATCCAGTAATGGCAGAAATAATGAAATCCTCAATTAAATAAATGAATAAAGTGAGGTTGTTATTCCATCAATAAATTCTATTTTTACTGTACAATTATTTAAACAAATAACCATAAACTGAACTGTCATAAACTGCAGCAAAAATAGTTTTTATTAAATAAACTGACCTGAGGTCTGCTGCTGTCTCAGTCTCTAACAGGTCGGTCAGTAAACTCAGTCTGAGCTGTTTCTCCACAGTTTTATCTTCACTTTCTGTCTCCTGCAGTTTGTCCGTCAGGCTCAATAATTAGATTTGATAAATCAAATGTAAAATTAGGATTCAGCTTCATCTGATGGAGATTCAAGTTGTGTAAATGATGACAGCAGACATTATAAAAGAAATTATATATTTTATAACAAATTTTTATTCTGTCTATGATGCTGACAGAGTGGGTCAGGCTGATTAAAGTGACTCATCATGCTCCACACTGACACGTGCGATCCTCCATCATCAGATCAAAATGGAGGCTCCGCCCTTTATTTACCCATTGCCATGGTGAATCCTGGTATCAGAGCTCCATTGATGATGGCTTTCTTTCCTTACTCACACACGCACTAAGTCAGGGCGATCATACTCAGAGCTGATTGAACTAACTCTGATCAGCTGTTCTGGAACAGGAAACTCAGAGTTGCCGATCTCAGAGTTGATCAACTCAGAGACTGTTTTTAAACTCAGTTTGTTGAACCTGCTTCCTGGAATAGGACCCTGTGCTCTAACCACTGGGCCACCGTGCTGCTTAAACCTGCATTCTGTCTAATGGCCACCAGGGGGTGATGCCTATAAACACCTGTTTGACCTCCAACTATGAAGAGAGTAAAATGTAGTGTGTACAACTGTGACATTAAACATGATTGATGGACCAAAACACCTGGAAACAACACACCAAACTATCAGTGATTAGCTTCCAGTGATCAGGAACTGTTATTGATCGATTCCAATGATCAGCAGTCAGCTTGTTATTTAGTTTTGGCCCCTCTGCCCGAATCAACGAGCCTTTGTTTGTGAGTGGGCAGGAGGAGAATGCTGGTGCTGCCTTCCTATTGGCTGAGGCCATGAGTGGGTGGGAGCTGGAATGAGGCACCATCCAGTGAGAAAGCAGAGAGGGAGTGAGCATGTGGGAGAAGCAGAAAACATACAGAGGTAAAGTCAGAAAGCATATCAGTCTGAAGTAACATCTGGACACAGCTGCTGATTGGACCTCCACACATCTGTGAACTCGCAGAGAGGTGGCCAATCAGAGGCTGGATGGGAAGGCGAGAGTGGCATTATCAAGGCCCTAACGAGGGACGGGATGTTAATGAAAGACATTACAGGACTTTCAAGAGGAGCCTAACCCTTTCAAGCTCATTGGACAGGTAGTTCTGCTGTGATGGGCTTTGTAGTTGAATTCTGATTGGATGCTTACTTCTGTTGGTGTGCTGTAATTGCTTTAGTAGTCTGTAGTTGTAATTGGGCTTTTTTTTTCATTTGTTGTGATTGATCTGGTGGTCTGCAGCTGAGTTCTGATTGGATGCTGGTTTTTGTGGGCCGGGATTGGCTGATGATGTTTGTTGGTAAGAAGAAAAAGACCTCTGGCCAGCAAACGCCATCCTCTGCTGTCCCTGACTCCACCCCTCAAACTCATCCTCAACGCCGCCCCCCTTCGACCCCGCCTCTCCCTCTCAGGAGTCTACAACTTGTTGCTAAGCAACAGGAGCCTCTTGTCGTGTTAAGGGACCATAGAAAGGTCAAAGGTCATGCCTCAACAATCAGGGAGTCCTGGCCCGGTGCTGTTATGTCGACATCTGAACTCAAACCAAGCGTGAGTCAGCGGTCCCTAACCCCACCGTCCAGAGCTCAGCAAATCACAGAGGCCCACCACAGACACACCAACCAACCACAGCCATTCCCATTGTCCCAGAATCCTCTGCGTCATACTGCGCCGCATCCTCATTGGTCAGTTCCTGTCAGAGCACCACCCACTGGGCGGGGCTCCGAAGCCACCATGATGGCTTTGCTGCTGTTCTGCCACAGGTAACCATGGTAGCCAGGGTGGGATTCAGCTTCACCTGCAAATGAAAAGATATAAACACCTGTTTAGTGATCATCATTGATTATAAATATTGATAAAATATTAGGATTGAGCAAATTGTAAAACGTACAGTCATTCACCTGGTTGCATCTCACTTGTCTGCCTCTCACCTGTTTAGCTCTCACCTGTCTGTCTCTCACCTGTCTGTCTCTCTGTCTCTTGCAGTAGTTCTGGTAACAGTTTGATCGCCATCGACAATAAAATTGAACAGGCCATGGTGAGTCTCATTTCTTCTTTTCTGGTCTATCAGTTAATTGATCAATCAATTGATGTATATATCTATAGATCTGTGTATCTAAAAGTAGTGTTAGTTTCTGTCAAGAGCAGCATCACATTGTTTGCATACACTGGTATTTTCTGTTCTCAGGAGCCTGAAAAAGACTGGACATCTGTCATTTTTTAAAGATTTTTCACCTCTGATCAAAGAGGCTTCTTCATTTCTAAAACCAAAGGGTGGAGAGTCCCAGGTATTTAAATCCTAGTGGGGTTGTCCCCTTTGTAGGTGGTTGTTGACTCACTATTAACCATGTCATGTGTCATCACATGAGCCAAGCTGTGAACAAAGGCATGGGTCATTATCACCTCCTGGAACTGAAGAAGCCTCTTGGATAAGAAGTGAAATGTCTTGAAAATGACAGATGTCCAGTCTTTCTCAGGCTCCTGAAAACAGAAAATACCAGTGTATGCAAACAATGTCTAGTTGCCTTTTTCAAGCTCTTGAGAATAATATTTATTTGATTTCTCGATGTATCCGTGGGAATTATATAACTGTGGGGCAGCCCCACAGATATATGTTTGGGATCTATTTATCAGTGGGATGATACAGTACCAGTCAAAGGTTTGGACACACTTTCCCATGGGTGAGTGAATGAATGAATGAATGAATGAATACCTTTATTAGTCCCACAATGGGGAAATTACAGTTAGAGAGTGCTTCCAAACTTTTGAGCCTACGTCATTTTCTTTTTTTTTTTTAGAAAAAAACGACGTGGGCTTCATAGATAATTGGCAGAGTTTCTGGGGAAAACCTGGTCTTGTTAGGAGAGACGGCATCCATCCCACTTTGGATGGAGCAGCTCTCATTTCTAGAAATATGGCCAAATTTATTAACCCTCCTAAAAACTGACTACCCAGGGTTGAGACCAGGAAGCAGAGTTGCAGTCTTACACGCCTCTCTGCAGCTTCTCTCCTCCTGCCATCCCCCCAAAACCCCATCCCCATAGAGTCGGTGCCTGCTCCCAGACCACCAAAAACCAAAGCTAAAATCAGCAAAAAAATATTTCAGCATAAAAATTCAAAAACAATAAATAATACAGCTTCATCAACTGCACCAAAGAATAAAACAATTAAATGTGGATTATTAAACATTAGGTCTCTCTCCTCCAAGTTCCATTTAGTAAATGATTTAATAATTGATCAACGTATTGATTTATTCTGCCTTACAGAAACCTGGTTACAGCAGGATGAATATGTTAGTTTAAATGAATCAACACCCCCGAGTCACAGTAACTGTCAGAATGCTCGAAGCACAGGTCGAGGAGGAGGAGTAGAATCAGAATCAGAATCTTTATTGTCATTGTACACAGAAGTTGCACAACGAAATTTAAAATGCATTCCTTTCTAGGTGCCTCAGACAATAAATAATAAAATAATAAAAATATGAGTGATAAAAATGATTACTAAAATACAGTGCACAATAGTAAATTAAGACGAATCTAGCCCCAATACACACACCAACGCACGCACACAGTCAGCACTACCACCCCACATCACTGTCCATTTAACCACACAGAGTTCAGTTCAATGATGGCCCTGGCATAAAAGCTGTTCCTCAGTCTGTTTGTTCTGGCCTTCATTGTCCTGAAACGTCTGCCTGATGGCAGTAGCTGAAACAAGGAGTGTCCAGGGTGTGAGGGGTCCTGGAGGATGTTCTGTGCCCTCCTCTGGCAGCGGGCATTGAACAGTTCCTGGAGGGAGGGCAGGGGACAGCCTATGATCTTTTGAGCCGTGTTGATGATTCGCTGGAGTGTTTTCCTGTCTGCTGCTGTGCAGCTGTTGAACCACACGCACAGACAGTAGGTCAGGATGCTCTCTACACAGCAACGGTAGAAGGACACCAGCAGATTCTGGGTCAGATGGTTGCTCCTAAGAACCCTCAGGAAATGCAGTCTCTGTTGGGCCTTCCTGACAATGCTGGTCGTATTGATACTCCAGGTCAAATCATCCTGCAGATGTACTCCCAGGAACCTAAAATCTGAAACCAGCTCCACTTCATCCCCCTCGATGAACAGAGGTTGAATGACATGTGTTGTCCTCCTAAAGTCTACTACCATCTCCTTTGTCTTAGTGGTGTTCAGGATCAAGTTATTCTCACTGCACCACCTTGACAGCTGCTGCACCTCGTCCCGGTATGCTGCAATCTTCAATTCCAGCTTATTAATTCATCACAGACCCAGACAAAGTTTTCATTCTTTTGAAAGCCTGACTCTTAGTCTTGTCCATCCTAATTGGGAAAATCAAAAACCTGTTTTATTTGTTATTATCTATCGTCCACCTGGTCCTTACTCAGAGTTTCTGTCTGATTTCTCAGACTTTTTATCTGATTTAGTGTTCAGTTCAGATAAAATCATTATAGTGGGTGATTTTAACATCCATGTAGATGCTGAGAATGACAGCCTCAACACTGCATTTAATCTATTGTTAGATTCAATTGGCTTCTCTCAAAATGTAAAGGAGCCCACCCACCACTTTAATCATACTCTGGATCTTGTCCTAACATATGGCATAGAAACTGAAGACTTAACAGCATTCCCTGAAAGCCCCCTCCTGTCTGATTATTTCTTAGTAACATTTACATTTAGTTTAATGGGGGGGCAGTATGGTGGTGTGGTGGTTAGCACTGTTGCCTCACAGCTAGGTCTGGGGTTCAAATCCACCTTGGTCTGGGCCTTTGTGTGTGGAGTTTGCATGTTCTACCCATGTCTGTGGGTTTTCTCTGGGTGGACAAAGATGCTTCTTTTGCTACTCTTTCAATCTATCTGTCTTCCTGGTACAAAATGTGAATGTTAGCATCCCCAAAGAATGACCTTTGACCTTTAGGTGCAGTATACAGTTTAGTCACATAAGGAATGATGAGGGTGTTCCACTTGTAATTCCCCTTCTCCCTAGTTTATGTTTGACCTTCTTTCTTGTGCATCTTGGCTGATTTGATGAAAGCCCAGTTGTTCCTGATCACCCCAAGTTTGTCTTCAGTGGCTGGTGGGAGTCAAAGAGTAGGTACTGGTCTGTGTGTGTGGGCTTCCGGTCTAGGAAGCACTTGGGGCAAGGGGACCAGGAGCAGAAGAAAATGGATGGATGGATTAGAGGATATGCATCAAATTTAACTAACAGACTCCAATTTGTTCATGTAAATGGGGAGTCTTCTTCACACACTAAGGTTAATTATGGTGTTCCACAGGGTTCTGTGCTAGGACCAATTTTACTTTCACCATACATGCTTCCCTTAGGCAGTATTATTAATGAATATTCAGGCCCCTTATCTCAAAGACCTCATAGTACCGCATCACCCCAACAGAGCACTTTGCTCTCAGACTGCTGGCTTACTTGTGGTTCCTAGGATACTTAGATGGGGCTTTTCTACTGAACACTCAAAACGCTTATACAACACGTTTACATTTACCCATTCACACAAGCACTTCCATATGAAACTAAGCTAAGTGCACACACATTCATACTCCAACGCTTGCATTGGAGAGCAACTTGGGGTTCAGTATCTTGCCCAAGAATACTTTGGCACGCAGCCTGGAATCAAACTGCCAACCTTCTGATTAGTAGGTGACCTGCTCTACCTCCTGAGCCACAGCCACTCTTAAGAGTAGAATGGGAGGCAGAGCCTTCAGCTTTCACGCCCCTCTTCTGTGGAACCAGCTCCCAGCTTGGATTCAGGAGACAGACACCCTCTCTATTTTTAAGATTAGGCTTAAAACTTTCCTTTATGATCACTCACTCACACTCACCCACCGTAACTGTGCAACACCCACATCTCTGTGCAATATTATATTATTCATACTGAACAATATCTAACATTCCTATATTGTGTAATATCCAGTATTCATTCACTAGTGCAATATTCATTCACCAAGTGCAATATTCATCATCTTCATTATTATATGTATACACTTATTTACTTTTCTTACAATGTACAGATGCACCAATGTAGGTATGTATTTTTATACATTCTATTTTTTGTATATTTTATACATTGTTTATTTTCTGTATATTTCTTGATTATACTGGATTATAATATTTTTATTTTTATTTTAGAGAGTTTGATTTTCTGTTACATGGCACTGAACAGGAGTGGCCCTCCAATCTCATTGTACATCCTGTATAATGACAATAAAGGCATTCTATTCTATTCTATTCTATTCTATTCTATTCTATTCTATTGTATTCTATTCTATTCTTAGCTTATAGTTAGGGCTGGATCAAGTGACCCTGAACCCTCCCTTAGTTATGCTGCTATAGGCCTAGGCTGCTGGGGGGGTTCCCATGATGCACTTGAGTGTTTCTTTTTTATTTTAGTCTTGTTTATTCTCTGCTGTCTTTATTGTTCCCCTCGACTCTTGTGTTTATTTGAATCTGTTTCTCTGCAAATTAAATCAGGTCATCTGATCCTTTATCAGGAAGGATGCTGATTGATCGACTCCACACAAACATTATTAGTAATGCATTAATTTGTTAATTGGAACCCTCCTGTGATTGATTGTAATCTGAGAACCCCCTCTGCTGGCCGAGTGAGAGAGGAGCATCTACAGTTTATATAATCACACTCACACAGGCCCAAAAACACTCATCTGACCCCATCTGACCTTACCTGTCTGTCTGTCTGTAGGACCTGGTGAAAAGTCACCTGATGCTGGCAGTGAGGGAGGAGGTGGAGCTTCTGAGAGAACAAATCAGAGAGCTGCAGGAGAGAAACCAGCAGCTGGAGAGAGAGAACCACACACTGAGGGCGCTGACACACAGCATGCACACACACACACAGTAAAGCACACACACACACACAGTAACACACATGCTGGGTTAACGTGGACCATCTTCAGTTTTCCCGTGCTGCAGCCGGTGGTCCGACCAGCTGATGCTCACGCCGCAGTCCGCTCATCCTTGTGTCAGTTTACTGTCAGTAAAACTGTAGTACTGATGTATTAGTGTAGTACTTCAGCGTGTGGCTGGCTCGGCTGATGATAAAGTGTGTTTGTGTGTGTTGTAGATCACAGTGAGTCTGCTGGTTGGTTTCTCTGTATCATTAAAGGTCGTTACCTCACAGTGTGGCACAGCCTGCTGCTGTGATTCTGTGCTATAGAAATAAAACTGAACCGACCAATCGGTGTGGCTGCTGAGGAGGCGGAGCGCCAGTTTGATCTCCTGCCTCCACCTTTACAGGCTGGAAGCAGCCATGATGGCTCAGGTACCACACCTGCCAGGAAACCAGCACAGGTCGGCTGACTGCAGCAAACACCTGCCAGACCCACTGTGACTGCTGATCGCACATGTGCACACGCACACACACACAAAGCAAAGCACACAGACGCGATAACCCAGAGCACACCTCGCTGACCTTGCCCTGCTCATCTGACAATGTGGGTGTGGCCTCACACGAGGACCTGTGTCAACCGCCCAGATGTTGACTGTGATGATGATGATGATGATAAAAAGTAGAGTCTAATAAATTAATAAAGTCTAACAGATGGAAGTTTGTCTTGAGTCACTTTGTTTTTCCTGTGCTGTCACTCTGTGTGTGTGTGTGTGTGTGGGGGGGGGGGGGGGTCACACAGTGCATGCTGGGTAGTTGGCTCAGGCTGACAGATGAAGAGAAAACAACAAAAACAGAGAAAGGAGAGGATTTAATCCCTAATCCAGCAAGCCCCGCCCCCTGCACACACAATCCTGGAAACACACAGGATTAATTCCGATGAGGATGATGATGAACCTTAAATTAGTCAAAATCTGAATGGAGTTTGGTCCGCAGCCTGAACGCCTCCTGCAGCCTCTTCCAGGTGTCGTGGGCACCTTGATGACATCATCACAGCCGCCAGGCTAGATGGTTTGTAGGAGGTCAGAGGTCAGACTCTGGACCTGAGCTGTACCTGTTCCTCTGCGGAGCGTTTGTCCAATCACGTGACTGCTCTACGATCTTAACTGAACTAACAGCCCGACCGAGAAGGCTGAGCTCCATCAGCTCCAGCTCCTCTCCGAGGCTGCTGGCCCTTTAAGAGAGGAAGAGGACAGGATGAGCCCGCACCTAACGCCCCCCCGCGCCCCCCTCCTCGGCAGCACATTGTTCTGCGGCTCCGGGAGAGGCTGCTTCCTCCCCCCGCTGCTACGGCCGCTCACACCGCTGCGGACGGACTGCCGGACAGACAGGCTCACAGACAGACGGGTGGACCGGTCTCTCTCGCGCTGTCTGTCTGTCTGTCTCTCTGTCTTTGTGTTTGACGGGATCAGCTGAGGGCGGCGGCGGATGGAGCGACCGGCGGACACATGAGCGCAAAGACTCACAGACGGACCCACAGACAGACCCACAGACTGACGGACAGACAGGTAAACAGACAGACAGACTGAGTGACAGCATGTGGCGCCGCTGGACCTTCAGGCTCGCGCTCAGGTAAGAACAAAGACCCGTTCTTTTTCACTGATGCTCCCGCTCCTGTTGTCATGGTAACAATTTCCTAGTCTGAGGTCATGGAGAGGAGGAGGAGGGTGGCTGGTTTGTTACATCAGCTGATGATGATGAAGGTGACGCTTCTTGTTTTTACCTGAGTGATATCATCAGTTAAATCAATGATCAAGGTCACGTGACACAGGAGCTTTTATTTGTTTAAACTACAACTCAGATTTTCAAAATATCTTTATTAACAAATTCATGTTCACAGCGAGCCTCACAGTCAGTAAACTTGGTCTGAATAACAAAACTTTTATTTTTAGAACTTTATTGTAAAAATGCTTCAAATTTATTTGTAAATTTTAAAAATATATTCAAATATTTTGTGTTTAAAAAAACTCAGTTTGTATTTATTATTCTAAACTGTCGGGACATCAGTGTGGAAAAGTGACAGAACACACAACAACAAGAGCAACAACAACAATAACAGTGATGTTTTTAACTGTTTGATCTTCTTTGAATGGTGTGTGTGTGTGTTTGTGACCCAGTGTGTGTGTGTGTGTGTGTAATCCGCCTCGATCACACACACACACACTGGACACCTCGGGCTCTTTGTGAGCTTCACTAACGTTCATGGTTCCAAACCAGCAGCTCTGGGTTCAGAGGTCAGCTCCTCCCATCTCTCTGATCACCTCCTCCACGTGTCTGCTGGACCTTCACTCTAACACTGCAGGAGCTCTGACCTCTGACCTCTGTGAGCGAAGCACTGCTGCTTTAAATGAGCCGGTCAACAGGAAAACAACTCAAGGAAGTCGGTTTCCTCACACACACACACACACACACACACACACACACACACACACACACACACACACACACACACACACACACACACACACACACACACACGCAGGAAACACACACACTGCTGCTTTGTCCTGAGTCTGAGTGTGTGTGTGTGTGCGTCCTACTTCCTTTGTTTGATGGCCTCAGTGGAAAAGCACAAAGACACGAGGACAATGAGACGTCAGCACACGAGCTCATGTGGACCGAAAGAAAGCAGGATAAACAGGAAGAAGTGAACAGTAAACAACAAACAATAAACAAAGGAAACCAATAAAAACAGAAGCATAAAGACGGCCCAGAGAACATGCTTTAGATGGTCTCTAGTTTTATGTTTCTTTGTTTGTTTACTCCTTCCTGTTTATCTCCCTTAGATGAACTGTAGATGAAGAAGCTGGGATGATTTATTCCATCGTGTTTATTAATTCTCTCAAGAATGTGATCAGCTGCTTCAGCACATCTCAGTGTAACCTTACCTGATCCAGGTAACTCTCATTAGCACCTGAGCAAGGCTCACAGGTCAGAGGGCAGGCAGATTTAATTAATGAAGCTCCAAATAAAGTGAAATTAGTCTGTGAGCACCAAAATGCTTGAACTCATTTAATTATACATCAGTTTGTTCCATAAGTAAAGTGTTCAATTTTTCTTTAATGAGTCATGATTTCAATAATAAACTTTGATTATTTATTTCAGGGGGAAGAATCATTTTTGACATGTTTATTTACTGTGTGTGTGATCTATTTAACATTAATAATAAACTGTGTGAGAGCTGCACAAAATCTGGCGTCTCACACACACAGGCACGCACACAGTATAAAAAGAGCTGTGAGATCACTGAGTGGGTGAGGTTAGGGTGACTGACCCGGTCACAAATACAACAGATTCAAGGTTTTAGTTTCACTGCCCCATGTTGGATTGTTAACTCTGGGATGGTGGGGCTGCTAGGATTTTTGAGGGGGCATTCCAGATTAAAATTCAGACTAGGAACTTGGAAAATCAGACTTAATCTGGAACGCACCGTGATTCCATTTGTGAGTGACCTCTGAACTCTGGTATTTGTGAGCAGACTCACTGAACCATCCTCCCTCCTTCATGCTTTCAGCTCTCTCTCTTCACAGGTAGCCCAGCACTGAAGTGAGGTGTGATTAGTGGTTACCATGGTGCCCAGGCCATCATCTGGGGAACTATGGGGGCTCCACCTGATGCCCCCCCGGATCCTGGTGGACTGCTGCCTGCCCAATGGTACGTCCAAGGGTGGATGTAAAGACAGGTGGAACTTCTGTGATGTCAGTATGAGGTCACATTTTTTACCATATTAGGGCATATGGGGTCATTGTAGCTTTTAGCAGGCTACATGTGTGACTCACTGTGAATCAGTTTGGTGGGAAAACCAAAATGCTCTGACCAGGGAAACGCAACATCTGAGTCCTCAAAGTGTCATTCACAAGAACCAATGTACAAGTTTTACCAATCTATCAATTATGAGGCAGCTCCACCCCTCGCACACGCTGCTTCCCTTTATTTATCAAACGTGCTGACATTTGCGGGCTTCCATTAACAGCACAAATCAAATTCCCATAACAATCCTCTGTTGACTGTGCAGTGCAACCTCTCAGCTTTCAGAAACCATTTTGATTTTTTTCAAGGGGACAAACTGTCACGTAATTACGGCAATGCAAGGTGCGCTTGCCCAATCCTGTTGGCAACACTGAGATGAGCGTTAAAGGCAGTTTCGGGCATGTTGCCCACAGCAGCTGGCTATATTAACTGGCTGAATGTAGGTGAGCTGTTAAAATCCTTTAGATGAACTCTCTGAGGTCAAAGTTTCCTTCTTTTCCAAACTCCCGAGAACAAAAACAAAATATCATTCTGCCCACCAAAAACTGTTCCACACCCCTCAGGACTAAAAACCAGCTTCACATCAACATGTTTAACCCTTCATCACTGAACGTGTCATCAGGGACACAAAGTATTTTAAATATGCTTCTGTTTGCAGACTTCTGAATCACCCTGTGTTGGTTGTGAAGTGCAATTTCTCAGTTTTCAGAAACCGTTTGAATTTTTCCCAAAGGACAAAAGGTCGCATAATTACGGTAATTCAAAGTGTGTTTGATCAGACATCTCAGCGGTGATACGCTTGGCATTAACCAGCTGTTCACTGCAGGTTACAGCAGGGAGCAGGTGTATCGCGGAGATCGCTCGGTGTTAAAGGGTTAACTTGAAAAGTCAGAAATTCACAGTCTTTGATTGGTCCTCTTTGAGGTCACCTTAATATTTGAGTTTCCATTATGTTTCTATTGTCTTTCTTATGGTGCTCCTGTGATGTGTCTCAGGGATGATGGTGAGTCTCGAGTGCCTCAGAGAAACTCCTCTCATCAGCATCAAGCAGCAGCTCTTCTCTGAGGCCAGGAAATACCCGCTCTACCACTTGCTACAGGTATGTCAGCTCTCACCTTTGACCTTACCCCCTTCATCCATCTCACACACCACCTATAATTTCTGCTCTCTAATTGGTCAGGAGGAGTCGTGCTACATCTTTGTGGGTGTGACCCAGGAGGCTGAGAGG
This sequence comes from Archocentrus centrarchus, assembly GCF_007364275.1. NCBI lineage: Eukaryota > Metazoa > Chordata > Actinopteri > Cichliformes > Cichlidae > Archocentrus > Archocentrus centrarchus. The sequence continues at coordinate 2,441,307 of NW_022060271.1, forward strand.
GAGGAGTTTTACGATGAGACACGACGGCTGTGCGACCTGCGACTGTTTCACCCGATCCTGAAGGTCATCGAGCCGCTGGGTAACCGTGAGGAGAAGATCCTGAACCGGGAGATTGGTAGGGCACGCCCCTTTCATCACAGCATGACCTCATCATCACATCATCACCCCTTTAGACTGCTCCCCCTGCAGGTTTTGCCATCGGGATGCCGGTCTGCGAGTTTGAGATGATGAAGGACCCAGAGGTCCAGGACTTCCGCCGCTCCATACTGAGCGTGTGCAGAGAGGCCATGGAGGAGAGAGAGGGGGGTGGTGCCCACAGCCAGGCGCTTTATGTTTACCCACCCAATGTGGAGTCCAGCCCCCAGCTGCCTCAGCACATCTACAGCAAGCTGGACAAAGGTACTGAGCTGGTCCCCCTGCTGGGCCCACAACCAAACCCATACTTGTCTGACTCTCTGTTCCTGTGTGCACCTGTCTGTCTGCAGGGCGCCTGATTGTGACCATCTGGGTGATTGTGTCTCCATCTAACTCCAAACAGAAGTACACCTTGAAGGTAAAGATGAATGCTGTGTTGGTTCCTGTGTCTTTGATGCCTGACACTAACTCTTTAAAGTTCTCATCAGGTTGTGCACCTGATCTACTCTCCAAAGCAATTAGAACAGGAAGTGAGGTACTCACCAGGTGTGTCTGTGTACAGGTGAGTCACGACAGTTTACCTGAGCAGCTGATTGCCGAGTCCATCAGGAAGAAAAGTCGATCGATGCACCTTTCACCTCAACAGCTCCGCCTTTGCGTGCAGGAGTACCAGGGCCAGTACATCCTCAAGGTACACCTGTCTGTCTCCCTCTTTACACCTGCACCTATATAAATAAAACTGAATTGAATTGTCTGACCCCATACCTGTCCGACTCACTTGTCTGTCTGCATCTCAGGTGTGTGGCTGTGATGAATACCTGTTGGAGAAGTTTCCTCTCAGTCAGTATAAGGTAACACCTGATTATGTATGTGCAACAGCACAAGTTTGATTTTGTCCTATAGACTGACCATCTGCTGTCCTAAACTAAAGAAGTGACATCGATGTCACATACAGTACAGATGATACACATCCCTTAAAACTGTACTGATATGATACTCAGCCGGTCCAAAGCCTTCTAACATGACATAATGTCGATAACAGAAATTAACAAGCTTCAGGTCATCAGTAAATATTCATTTCTAATACCAGCTGGCAGTAAATCACTTTTCTTTGAATGCTGGTTAGCCCACCTAACAGGAGTGTTGCACTTTCTTTGTGGTAAACCCTTTTTTTATGAATGTATACACTATACTGCCAAAAGTGTTCACTCACCATCCAAATTATTGAATTCAGGTGTTCCAGTCACTTCCATGGTCACAGCTGTATAAACCAAGCACCTAGACATGCAGACTGCTTCTACAGACATTACTGAAAGAATGGGTCGCTCTCAGGAGCTCAGTGAGTTCCACCACGGTACCATGCTGGTAGTGCCTTGAGGTGACTGTTTGTTGTGATTTGGCGCTATATAAATAAAATTGAATTGAATTGAATGATAGGATGATACCTGTGCAACAAGTCCAGTCCTCAAATTTCCTCACTACTAAATATTCCACAGTCAGCTGATAGTGGGATTATAACAAAGTGGAAGCGATTGGGAATGACAGCAATTCAGCCATGAAGTGGTAGGCCACGTAAAATCACAGAGTGGGGTCAGAGGATGCTGAGGGTCATAGTGCACAGAGGTCACCAACTTTCTGCAGAGTTGATCACTACAGACCTCCAACCTTCATGTGGCCTTCAGATCAGCTCAAGAACAGTGAGTAGAGAGCTTCATGGAATGGGTTTCCATGGCAGCTCCATCCAAGCCTTACATCACCAAGCTCAATGCAGAGCATCGGATGCAGTGGTGTAAAGCGTCGATGCAGAGGTGTAAAGCACGCCGCCACTGGACTCTAGAGCAGTGGAGACGTGTTCTCTGGAGGGATGAATCACACTTCTCCATCTGCCAATCTGATGGAGGAGTCTGGGTTTGGTGGTTCCAAGTGTAAAGTTTGGTGGAGGGGAGGGGAGGGGGGGGGGTTATGGTGTGTGTGTGTGGGGGGGGGGTTTCAGGAGTTGGGCTTGGCCCCTTAGTTCCAGTGAAAGGAACTCTTCATGCTTCAGCATACCAAGACATTTGGGACAATTTGATGCTCCCAACTCTGTGGGAACAGTTTGGGGATGGCCCCTTCCTGTTCCAACATGACTGCACACCAGTGCACAAAGCAGCTCCATAAAGACATGGATGAGCCAGTTTGGTGTGGAAGAACTTGACTGGCCTGCACAGAGTCCTGACCTCAGCCTGATAGAACACCTTTGGGATGAATTAGTGCGGAGACTGTGAGCCAAGCCTTCTCTCCAACATCAGTGTCTGACCTCACAGATGTGCTTCTGGAAGAATGGTTAAAAAAATTCCATAAACACCCCTAAACCTTGTGCAAAGCCTTCCCAGAAGAGTTGAAACTGTGGGCCGACATCATATTAAACCCAATAATTTAAGAATGGATGTTACTCAGGTTCATATGTGTGTGAAGGCAGATGAGTGAATACTTTGAGCAGTATAATGTATTTAAGTAGAGAGAGCAGGACTCTGAGATATCTTAAAAACACAAGGCGGAGCACAAGATACTTCAAAAGTGCCATAGTTTGTGGCCTTCTGGCAACAAATACTGTAATACCCCTATATGGCTGTGAAGTGCAATTTCTGAGCTTTCAGGAACTGTTTTAATTTTTCCAATAGGACAAATGATCACAGAGTTATAGTAAAAAGCCAGCTGATCAAAGTTCCTTTTTATCAGTGGACTTGGTGGTGATACGCGACGTCTTAACCTGCTGTTTGCAGCTAGTAAGGGCAGGAAACCGACGCTTCTGCGGTGATCGCCCAGCATTAAAGGGTTAACTCAGTCTTCAAATTAGTTAAATGTCTAAAATTACTTTATGTTATTGACATTTTCCGTTAATGACTGGTTAGATTGAATTGACAAACAGGACTGAAGGCATCCACTCCTGCTCTTACCTGAAACTCTGCAGTGTAAACTATCATCAGTAAAATCCCTCCTAAAGTCTTAAGCTGTCTCTGCTGGCTTTTCTGATCCACAATCATTCAGTTTAAGTTGTAGTCATGGTTTAGATGATCCATCAGTTCCTCTGTGTACTCCCAAACTTTCACCTCTATTTCTGTAGTACATCCGCTCCTGCATCATTGTGGGACGTCTTCCTCACCTGATGCTTGTGTCCAAAGACAGTCTCTACTCTCAGCTTCCTGCCTCGGGCTTTGTCACACCTTCTTACAGGTATTACAGAAACAGATAACACAGTCTGTCTGTACAGGTGTGCTTCAGTCGACAAGTGACACAAACTGTCTATGTTTCAGTCGTCGAACTCCTCAGCCGTCTCCATGTCCAGGAGGAGGTGATGGCTCTCCTCCTCGCTCCCTGTGGGCCTTCAACACTCTGCTGAGGGTTCGGCTGCTCTGCGCCACCTACGTCAACGTGAATATCAGGGACATCGATAAGGTCTGTGTCTGTCCTCTCTGAGCTGGACCTGTTTTCAGACACATTATCACTAAGGTGTCTGAAACCTAGATGCCTCGTAGGTGAGGTGTTTCAGGCATGCCCTAACGGGAGGAGGCCCCAGGGTAGAATCAAGACACACTCCAGAGATTACAGGTCTCAGCTGGAGACAGGGAAGTCTGAGCATCTCTGCTTAGACTGAAATGGATGGATGGTTAGATGGATGGATAGATGTTTGGATGATAGGTTATTAATCCTTTATTTATACAGGAAGATTTCTTGAGACTTATTGTCTCTTTTACAAGAGAGACCTGTTACATACATCAAAAAAACAAAAACAAAAACATAAAAACACTAATAATACAATCTACTTAACACTTCTAAAAATCCAGTGGATGGATGGTTGGATAGATGGGTAGATGGATGAGTGGATAGGTGGAGATTCAAGGATTCAAGCACTCGTTATTGTCATTCGCATCGCATTTACATGCAGTGGAACAAAATTTCTGGCTTCAGGTCCCAGTGCTGCCCTTAAAGGAGAATGAATATAATAAATAAGAAGCACACATATAGACAAACACATATACACACATCCATACCTATACACATATAGGTATGGATGTGACTAATATAAACATTATACAATAACAGTTTGATATGTAGTAAAGATAGGACAGAACATAGTAATAATAATTATAAAAATAATAATAAAAACAGAAAAGATACCGCTACCAGATAGCCAAATATGTAAGCGTCTTCCACGTCTTCCACCTCGAGGGCCGAGAAGCACACAGGTCTCCACGAGCTCCAAGAATCGATGACGTATCCAACCGGGTCTGTTCCACTCGGACACGCAGGCTCCCCTTTCCCAGATCTCATAGTGGAAAAAATTCGATCAATGGTCGTGAAGGCCCAGTTTGCCAAATCCATATTGCTCTCAATCTTATTCTTATTCGAACAGTGTGCAAGAGACGCTCTCACAGCAAGCAGCAAGCAGGAAAGATAGGGAGGGCAGGGAGAGAGATAGAATGCGACCGTCCCCGTCAGAGGCTGGAGCAGAGGCTGCACCGTACCTCATGCTCCTGGACAGTGAGTGGGGTGCAGCCTGGTGGGGGGGGCAGGACTGGAGCAGATGGGTGGTCCTGAGGTGTCTCAAAGCGAGCAAAGAAACAGTTAAGTTTCTCTGCTAGTGACACACTCAGGTCTCCTGCAGTCACATCACAGCCTCTGAAGTTTGTGATGTTCTGAATGCCCTGCCACACCTCCCGTGTGTTATTGCTGAACAGGTGGGACTCTATTCTATTCTATTCCTGTAGTCTGCCTTAGTTTTTTTAATTCCTCTTTTCAGGTCAGCTCGAGCAGCACTGTACAGAGCTCTGTCGCCTGACCTGAAGGCAGCATCACGGGTTTTGAGGAGTGAACGGACCTGGCTGTTCATCCAGGGTTTCTGGTTAGGGAAAATCCGGATGTTTTTGCTAACAGTCACATTTCCGATACAGAAGTTAATGTAGTCCAGTACCGTCCCTGTGAATGTTTCCAGGTCCTCGTGTTCGAGTAAGTCCCAGTCTGTGTATGCAAAGCAGTCCTGTAGGTCGGAGAGTGCGTTTTCAGGCCAGGTTGTAATGGTTTTTACAGTAGGCCTGGCTCTCCATCTGAGGGGGGTGTATGCTGGGGTGAGCAGCAGGGAAAGATGGTCGGACTGGCCGAGGTGGGGGAGGGGTTTGGCTCTGTAAGCGTGCTTAATGTTGGAGTAAACATGGTCAAGAGTGTTCTCCCCTCTTGTAGAACATTTGACATGTTGGTGGAATTTTGGGAGTACAGTCTTTAAGTTGGCCTTGTTAAAGTCTCCCGCGATAATAAGAACACCGTCGGGGTGGACCCGCTGCTGTTTGTTAATGGCGTTCAGCAGGAGAGAGAGCGCCATGCTAATATTAGCATCAGGAGCTATATACACAGCTGTGCCGATCACTACTGTTAGCTCTCTGGGTAGAAAAAAGGGCCGACATCTTACAGACATGTACTCGAGGTCTGGGGAACAATGTTTGTCTATGATTGTTGTGTTACACCAGTCCTCATGCACGTAAATACAGAGACCCCCTCCCCTGCGCTTACTGGAGTCCTTTGTCCGATCCCCGCGTAGCAGAGTGCGGCCTGCTAGCTGCACGCTAGCATCGGAGATCTGCGGGTTAAGCCAGGTCTCGGTGATAATCATTACACAACAGTCACAAGCATAGCAATTACCAGACAGCTGTAACTCTAGGTTGTCCATTTCATTTACCATGGACCTGGCATTGGAGAGCTACAGGCTCGGCAGAGGAGGCCTTGGCGTTTTAGCTTCAGCATAAGGACAGACCTGCAGCCCCGCTTCTGTTTCCTCTCCCTCCGCCAATGGCGGTGCCTTCCAGACCCGATAACAATCCACGGAGCACCCGGCGGTCTCGCTATGTCGTCTGCGATGTTATGAGTGTATTGAAAATCACTCGATACTGATATTTTGTGCTGGTAGCCAATGTCCACAAGATCCTGGTGTGTGTGTAGCAGTTCGCGGGGACAAATGCAGAAAAACTGACAAATAATAAATTCAAAAAGTACAAAAAAGAGCACCGAAAGGAAGAGCCGTGAGCCGCTGCGTCCGTGCGCACCGCCATCTTGATCCACTCCAGGTAGCGACATTTGGTGCCACAGCAGTGATAGTTGTGCAATAACAGCAGCATGAGTGTGTGCAAGGTTTGATGGAGTGAGAGCAGTGCAGCTACACAGCCCCACCAGAGTTCAACAGTCTTACAGCTTCAGGGGAGAAGCTGTTCCTCAGTCTGCTGGTCCTGCTCTTGATGCTCCTCAGCCTCCTGCCTGAGGGGAGGGGAACAAAAAGTGTGTGTCTGGGTGTGTGGGGTCCTTTAGGATACAGGGAGGCCTTTTTTCTACATCTGGAGGTGTAAATGTCCATGGTGGTGGAGAAGCTGACTCCAACAGTCCTCTGCAGATGTTTCTTCTCTGCTGCAGAGCAGCTCCTGTGCCACACAGTGATGTAGAAGACCAGGATGCTCTGAGCTTCAGAGTCCAGCGCGCCTCAGCCTCCTGAGGAAGTAGAAGCATTGATGTGTAGCTGGGGACCACTTCCACCGCAGATCCTCCAATGTGCAGGAGGAGGGAGTGTCTGACCCTCCAGGTGTTCCACCTATTGCCTGTAGCCAGACTCATTATTAGCAATGCATCCGACCATTGCTCTGTCATCCCCAAACTTCACAATATGACAGCCTGGATGTTTTGCTGAGCAGTTATATGTGAACAGGGTGAACAGAAGAGGGCTCAGCACACAGCCCTGGGGGAGACAGTGCTGAGGATGATGGGGGAGGAGGAGACATTGTGGATCCTCACAGATTGCGGCCTGTTTGTCAGGAAGTCCAGGACCAAGTTGTAGAGGGAGGAGCTCAGTCCTTTGATTATGTTCTCACATCAAACCAAACCTAAACCCTACTTTTAAAGTTGGATTATTAGCCTGTTTAATTTCTTGCTGTATCAGCGTATCACTACATTTGGAATTTCTAACTTCTGACTGGCCAAGCAGCTTATAGCCCACCCTACTTCTCTCACCAAGTTTTTACTGAGTTCCTCAGTTCCTCAAGCAGAAGCTCAGAGTCTGACCTGCGTTACTTTCTGTTAACCGTTAACTTCATCCAAAGATCACTAAACCAGAAGAGAATGTGCTAACCAAAAGGCTCAATTTTGCATCATCCCCACTACTGCTGCCCGAAGTGATCTTATCACAGCCACAAAAACAGCAATAATGGTTAGCAAACCAACACAACCTGAACCAGAGGAAATCAGGATGAAGGTTTCAGCTACCCTCTCCAGTGCAAGAATTCCTCCATCCAACCTCACTATTGAAGAAAAAAGGCTGTCACATCCCTGAGTAAAGACAAAAGCTCACAATAATACCAGCTGACAAGGGGAGGTGCACTGTCGTTCTATATTCAACTGATTTTCACACCAAAATTACCACACTCCTTAGTGACAACAATACTTATGAGATCTTAAGATGATACCCCACCAACAACTACAAGTCATCTGCTGCCTACAACAAGTTGTAAAGTAAAAAGCCATTGACCACCCTACTTACTACCATCTTTACCCTGGAGAAACTACTCCATGCATTTATGGACTTCCGAAAATCCACAAAGAAGGACTCTCACTCAGACCCATCATCAAAAGTATAAACTCAGTCACCTATAACATTTTCAAGCACCTCACCACCATCTTATGTCCATTTGGAGGCAAAACACCCCATCACACTGAAAACTCCAGAATTTACCAACAAAGTCCATAATCTTACCCTGAGTCCAGATGAAACCATGATTTTCTTTGATGTGGTTTCACTTTTCACTTGCATACCCACAACTGAGGCAGTGGAGACTGTCAGAAGACAACTACAGGAAGATGTCTCCTTACAAAACAGAACCAGCTTTACCCCAGATCAGATTTGTGCACTTTTAGACCTCTGCCTTACCAAACATATTTCAAATACAATGATGGTTTCTACAGACAAACTGACCACATCAACTCAGTGGATAAATACACAAGGTTTACCAGGGTGGATACCAGGGATAATAGGTTACCATTCCTGCACTGTGCCATGAAGGAAGATGGAAGCCTCAACATTGAAGTCCCAAACTGGTTTCACCCAAAACCACTGGTTGTAATGACCCGTGCCTTCTTGCACACCTTGGCACATGTGATAATGCATGTAAACAATAGTCGGTCAACAACGACCTCCAGGGGACTACGCATACTGGGGTTTAAATTCCTGGGTCTCTCCACCTTTTGTTTTGAGAATTGAAGAAACCTTTCGGATGAGAGGTGAAACATCTTCAGGAAACTTAGGCCCCCGTTTACACAAGAATGTTTTCAGATGAAAACTGCAATGCTTTGATGCATTTCAGCCTGCTGTTTACATGAGAACAGTGTGAAAATTATACTTTTTGAAGGAGCGTTTTTGAAATGCTCCGGTCTTCATTTCCATGTAAATCGACAAAAATGCTACTTTTTGAAAATGGGGGTACTGGCACATGTGCACTATGGTTGTGGCTCCTATATCCACACCGCCAGCTTGTGGACTGGCAATGGGAACTGCAGTGTTTTCAACTTCTTGTGCTTCCTTGTAAACATAGATCGTTTCTGAAACTTTTCTCTTTGAACGTGCTACTTTTCGGAAACAAAAATGGCAAAACACCATTTCCGCTGAAAACTTTCTTGTGTAAATGGGGCCTCAACGAAGTCCAGTCACCCTTTTTAAGCTGCAGCTGTGGCTGCAAGGTGGTTAGTGCCTGTCGTGGTGGTAATCTCCGAACCAGATGCTGGTTACCAGAGGTGAAGGGAGCCATCAAGCTGAAGAAGGAGTCTTATTGGGCTTGGTTAGCCAGTGAAGCCTTCAACTGAGGCTTTAGTCGGGAGGTGGAAGGAATACTTTGAGGACCTCCTTAACCTCCCTAACCCTTCTGTAGTGGAAGCAGAGTCTGGGGATGACTCGCCTATTACTGGGGGTGAGGTCACTGAGGTAGTTTAAGAACTCCTTGGTGGCAGGGCCCCTGGGGTGGATGAGATTTGCCCTGAGTTCCTGAAGGCTCTGGATGTTGTAGGGCTGTCTTGGTTGACACGCCTCTGCAAGATCTGGAGATCTGGAGCGGTGCTACTGGATTGTCAGACCAAGAGGAGAATGAAGGGTATGCTCAAACCTTTGGGGGATCACACTCCTCAGTCTCCCCAATAACGTCTATGCCAGGATGCTGGAAAGGAGGGTCCGCCCTAACCTGTTTCTAGGCAGAGCCATGTGAGTGAAGGCTTCCACCTTGGTGGCCTCAGAATCTCATCTCTGGTCTTTGCGGATGATGTGGTCCTGTTGGCTTCATCAGGTGGTGGCCTCCAGCTTGGAATGGAATGGTTTACAGGCGAGTGTGAAGCGGCTGGCATGAGAATCAGCCCCTCTAAATCTGAGGCCATGGTCCTCAGCTGGAAAAGGGTGGAGTGCCCTCTCTGGCTAATGGACGAGTTCCTGCCCCAGGTGGAGGAGTTTAAGTATCTTGTAGTCTTGTTCATGAGTGATCGTGTCCGCAGTGACGTAGACGCTGCACCAGTCTGTCGCGGTGAAGAGGGAACTGAGTGTAAAAGTGAAGTTGTCGATTTACCAGTAGATCTACGTGCCTAACCTCATCTATGGTCATGAGCTTTGGGTAGTGACCGAAAGAACAAGATTGTGAATCCAAGCAGCAGAAATGAGCTTCCGCTGAAGGGTGACTGTCCTCTTCCTTAGAGACAGGGTGAGGAGTGTGGCCATTTGGGAGGGGGTCAGAGTAGAGCCGCTACTCCTCCACATTGAGAGGAGCCAGTTGAGGTGGCTCGGGCATCCGACTAGGATGCCTTCTGGGCGACTCTTGGGTGAGGTGTTCCGGGCATATCCTACTGGGAGGAGGCCCCAGAAAAGACCCAGGACATGCTGGAGAGATTATATCTCTCAGCTAGCCTGGGAACACCTTGGGGTCCCTCCAGATGAGCTGGTGAAGGTGGCTGGGGAGAGAGAAGCCTGGGCTTCTCTGCTTAGGCTGGAAGAAAATGCATGGATGGATGGATGGCTGGAAGAACATCAACCACCAGAGAAGGCAGCTTACAAGAAAGATTTTTCTACCATTGACCATCTGCATGCTGTAACACAAGTGCACGAAAGGACCAATGACTATCAAATCCCTCTCTTCTTGGCATTCATAGATTATGAGAAAGCAATCGACTCAATCAAACACAAAGCACTATTTGAATCCTTAAAGAAGCATGGTGTGCAAGACAAGTACATCAATGTCATCAGAGAAATATACAGAGAAGGTTCTGCACAAATAAAAACAGAGAGGCTGAGCAAAAAGATCAAGATCAGGAAAGGAGTTCACCAAGGAGTCACAATATCTCCAGTCATGTTTACAGCAGCAACAGATGAAATATTCAAAAGATTGAGCACCAAGGCTGACATTAACATAAATGGAGAGAAGCTCAACAATCGATTTGCTGATGACATCATACTGTTTGCTGAGAGTGAAGAAAAGCTGAAAGATCTGGTTGAAGGTCTAAATTAGGAGGGATAGAAAGACAGAATGAGAATGAGCAAGAAGAAAACCACAATAATGTGTAATGAGATAGCAAGATGACATCAAAGGAAAGGAATTGTGATAGATGGAGAAGACCTTGAAGAAGTGACAGAATACAAATACTTGGGTAGAATGCTAACTCTTGTAAGTACATTTTTTTAATGTTTATTTTAATCTATGTATATATAATTTCTATATGTATAGTTTATTACTCATCATTGGCACTCTCACTTTAATGTTTAGATACTGTAGATTGTATTTTTCTTGCTGCTGTTACACAATAATTTCCCTTGCGGGATCAATAAAGTATCTATCTATCTATCTATCTATCTATCTATCTATCTATCTATCTATCTATCTATCTATCTATCTATCTATCTATCTATCTATCTATCTATCTATCTATCTATCTATCTATCTATCTATCTATCTATCTATCTATCTATCTATCAATCAATCACCTGGAAATAATGTGAACAAAGAGATCGACCAAAGAGTTACATCAGGTTGGAGACAGTTTAGACATTATAGCATCTTTTTGAAAGAGAAAGAAATACCAATGCGCCTGAAGAGGAAGATCATGGACAGAGTCATTTTACTAGCAATGACAGAGACACGGACTCTCACAAAATAACAGGAGAGGAAGCTGGCTGTGGCTCAAAGGAGCATGAAAAGAGCCATGCTGAACATCACCAGAAGAGATAAGATTAGAAAAGATGTCTTAAGATCCAAGACAGACGTGAAGCACATCATAGAAAGGGTAAGGAAAGTGAGAGGACAGTGGGCAGGACCAAGAAAACAACTGAATGGACACCAAGAGAAGGGAAGTGAGTGAGAGGGAGACCAAAGAGAAGATGGTGAAATGATATCGAAGAGGTGGGAGGCACCACATGGATGCAGTTGGTGCAAAATCGGCATGTATTGCGAGAGTTGTGGATGACATCTTCTGGCAGTGGCATGAAGGGCTAAGATGATGATGATGATAGAATGAAATCACTGATTTAGGGTAAATTTCTGCCTCACAACCACCAAGCTTTCTTGCTTCAGACTGTTCTTTATTCATGAGAATTAATCATATTTAACTCACTGATGCTTAAATAAATTAGATTAGTAGATGTCACCATACCCACACTATACTTCTCTACACCTGTAGTACACTTCTACAAAGAGTTGGAGATGTATATGATAGTTATACTTTGTCCTCACTCTGTTGAGGATCATGACAAAGAGATAGAGGTCCCACTTCCGCCTCTACATTTCTCAGATATGAATCCAACATCTGAGAGATGTTCAGGTAAACAGGTCTGATCTACAAAGGCTCCAGCCCAGAGGGCTGAAAGGATCCTAACTGTGTGTGTGTGTGTGTGTGTGTGTGTGTGTGTATCTGTGTGTGTGTGTGTGTGTGTGTGTGTGTGTGTGTGTAGATCTATGTGAGGACAGGAATCTATCATGGAGGAGAGCCACTGTGTGACAACGTCAACACCCAGAGAGTTCCCTGCTCCAACCCCAGGTTTCTCTCTCTCTCTCTCTCTCTCATACGCAAGCACACACACACACACACACACACACACACACACACACACACACACACACACACACACACACACACACACACACACACACACACACACACCCTAAACCAGGGGTCTCAAACTCCCGACCCACGGTCGCGTCCGGTGTGTAACGGCCTTAATGAACTAGGTTGATTGACCTACGTAATGCTCATATAAAACGCTTTGAGTGTTCAACTAGAGTAGAAAACAGCTGTATAAGAGCGAGTTACCATTTATATTTCACAACATTGCATTTCTGGTCACTGCGCCATCAAACATCAAACCAATGTGAGCCGTGAGACCGTGTTGCAGTAACACATAAGAGACAATGCTTCATCACCGGGGCTTATTACATACAGATTAAAGAGGCAAACCCATATGGTTTTTGTATCATTTATAGCGCTATAATCAGGGGTTACAGTAGGTGCACATGTCCGTAAGCTGAGCTCGCGGTACTTCAGCATCTAACCAAAATAAAGTGAGTAATATGTGGCAGATAATTTTAAGTGCAATCTTTTTAAATGCTCAACAAATATCAGCAAACACAAAGTGTCTTTGTGTAATTCAAAGATTGCATGAAAACAGGTCAGTTTGCTGTACTGTATTATTGTATACTATTGTATACTATTGTATTGTATACTACATTAAAGCTCTGTGTTGGTGCACAGAGGCTGTGTTCATGGTCAGAGTTACAGGTTACATCAATGCAGCAGAGATGAGGTTGAATCAAAGCTCCTGATGCTGAGATTCATTCACTGAATCCAACATTTCTACAACCTCCTACTTTTACCTTATCTGTTTGAGTAAATTTCCATTATATATATATATATATATATATATATTAGGGGTGGGACTCAATTAAAAAAATTAATCGAATTAATTACAAGCTTTGTAATTAATTAATCGAAATTAATCGCATTTTAATCGCATTTCAATATTTGACATGAGAAATATTAATTTAAGTTTGGTTGATGAATAAATCAATATACATAAGCTTAAACTTCAAAATTTTGTTTATTTTCCCACCAGTCTGCTACACAGACCAATGAAGGGTGGAAGTGCTCCTGTGATAAGCAAACACCTGAAATTAAAGTTAAGCATCATAACTGGATGGTTTTATTCAACATTAATGTCTCACTTGTTATAGTTGGAAATTAATCATTCTCTCAGCTGTATTCCTTGATGTTGAAATGTGTCATGCTTGTTTTAACAGCTTATTTTGAATTAAAGACTTAAAATTAAACCACAAAAAGGAGAAAAAGTTCGTTCTCCGTTTAAACAGCTGCTTTTACACAGCTGTGCTTCACACTCATGGTTGCTAGGCGACATGAGCTATGCAGAGGTGACAGCAGGTGACGCTGATATGAAGGCTAGCCGCTCACTTCCGGCCTTTGTGGTCTTCATGGGCTGCGAAAGACATGAGCCGGGTCCTTCGCAGGATGCGGCCCCTAATTTGGACATCGTGCATCGATATAATCTGTATGCCTGGAACTCGTGCACTGAGAAACGTTCCACGGTGCAAAGTGCGATTAAAATGCGTTAATTAATCGAAATTAACGCATTAAAGTCCCACCCCTAATATATATATATATATATATATATATATATAGCATATATATATATGCTCTGTTGTATTACTTGTCTCTCTCTCTCTCTCTCTGCCTGACTTGCTTTCCACCTGCCTCCCTCCTATCTGTTCACTTGTCTGTTTACCTGTTGAACCCTTCACCTGTGTGCCTGCAGGTGGAACGAGTGGCTGACCTATGACATCTACCTGGCTGACCTCCCTCGCTCAGCCAGACTCTGCCTGTCTATCTGCTCTGTGAAGGGAAGGAAAGGAGCTAAGGAGGTAAGGGTGAGCTAAGGGAGTAAGGGTGATATGTGGAGAGACTGACTAACTGAACCTGTCTCCATCTCCACCTGTCTGCCTGTCAGGAGCACTGCCCTCTGGCCTGGGGAAATGTGAACCTCTTCGACTATAAAGATATCCTGGTCTCTGGTAAGGTGGCTCTGAGTTTGTGGCCCGTCCCTCACGGCCTTGAGGACCTGCTCAATCCCATTGGAGTCGCTGGTTCAAATCCCAACAAGGTACAGCTCTCAGGGAGAAAACATGTGACTGATCCTGAATTACTGAGGACTGATTGATGGTGTTGTGGTCTGTAGGAGACCCCCTGTGTGGAGCTGGAGTTCTCCTGGTTCAACCAGACTGTTGTCTTTCCTGATGAGCAGCAGATTGAAGAACATGCCAACTGGACCATCAGCAGAGAGCTGGGCTACAACTATTGCCATGGCCTGGTAACTGAAATTTAAAAAAAAATCTCCCTGTGATCTTGTGTGTGATCTTCAAGCTCGGGTCCTCTAGCAGAGGCCCGGGAGTTTGAGCGTTCTGTGCAGTATCTTATCTGTTCCTAGGACTGCACTCCTCTGGACAGAGACCGCTGATGTTGAGCCTGGGATCTGCTGGAGCTGCTAATGCTCCTGTTACCACTGGGACCATTTTGGACTTTACCTTCACCAAGTGCTCCAATTGTTTCTTCAGCCCCTTCTTCTCTATTTTCTCGTGATCCTTTCTGCTGGGATTGCCATGTCTATCACAAGTGTGGTCTTCTGCTCCTTCTAAACCACCACTATGTCTGATTGGTTGGCCAGCAGCTACGTATCTGTCTGGAACTGGAAGTGCTTCAGGATCTCAGCCCTGCTGTTCTTAGCCACCTTTGGTGGTGTTCCCCCTGGGACTTAGGGGTTCATATGCAGCACGATGTTCCTGCACACTATCCCAGCCACTTGCCTCTCAGTGTACACAGTCCCAGCTAGCATCTTTCATGGTGCTACTATATGGTTGATAGTCTCTGGTACACCTTTGAACAGTCTGCAACTTATGTCACGTTGATGATAAACTCCTGCCTCTATGGTACGTAGGACCTGTTTTTGTGCTGCCATGAGCTTAAAGGCCTTTATGCTCGCCTTTTCTATCAGCTGGAAGGATTTCTTGAAATCACCCACTTCCTCTTTCTATTGATGGTACATCTCATGCAGGGGCCTAGTCTTCAGTAATACTTCCTCAACTTCTTCTTTCGAACCATCTCTCTTCAGCTGTCTGAGGCACTCTTGTAGCAGCTTTTTCTGATGTATTCATGGATGCTCCTCATTTCACCGTGGATCACAATCTCCCTGTGTCTTTGTTGATACTTCTGAGTAGGGTCAGGACAATCTGTTCTTCTCCTTCATCTGTCCTGTTGTTGGCCCATCATCTTCTGACCTTGATGTTCTTCTGGAACCTTTGTTCAGTTTCAGTTTCAGTTCCTTCGATGACTGAAAGTGTCAAAACCATGATGCTCCCTCCACCGTGCTCCAACAGGTGTTGGTGTGCAGAGCCTGTTTTTCCCAAACCTGAGATGTGTTGCAGTGTTTGTTTGGTGGTGCCCTTTCATTAACTGCCTTCTTCTTGAGGGTTTTTCTCAATGCGGACACATGAGCATGGCTGTCATTCAGCTGTTCTGCTGTAACCTTTATCATCTCCTTTACTTCTTCTAGCGTTGTGGTAAAATCTTTGTAGGTTTGCAATCCTGTCCTCATTTATAGACAGTTTGTCTTATGATAAAGGCTCATGTGTTTAGAAATTATTTAACTGTGACTCAGATGAAGACCAGAACTGACTGGTGATTTCCTGTCTCTCTGGCTATCACCTGTCTCCCCCAGAGCAGCCGTCTGGCCTGTGATAGCAGTGTTTCAGCAGGTGATGCAGAGCAGCTTCATTCTCTCTGCTCCAAAGATCCGCTGTATGAGCTCTCAGAGCAGGAGAAAGACTTTCTCTGGAGACACAGGTGAGAGCAAAATCTGAATAAAGCAAACTGTGAATCAGAATCATGTCCTGTCTTCTGGAGGCACGTCCTCTGAGTTTGCTGACTGAGTTCTGTGATTGTGATCACCTGAAATCATCCTGAACACAAACTTAAAGATCCTATTTTCAACACATCTGAAGCTTTGAAAAATCTCAAATTTTAAAACTTAAAAACATCTACACCTGTGTGTGTCTTTGATTTTACCTGTCTGACGGCTTCATCTGCCTCTTTGTTCCTGTCCATGTTCCTGTCACTCCACCTGTCGGTTTCCCTCCACCTACCTGTCTCTCCTTCTCTTCATCTCTGTCCTTCTATTCCTGTCTCTCTTCTCGTCTCCTTGTCTGTCTCTTTGTCTCTCTCCTGGTCTTCCTGTCTGTCCATCTTCCTGTCTCTCTGCAGACATTATTGTGTAAACATCCCAGAGTCTCTCCCTAAGCTGCTTCTTTCTGTCAAATGGAACTCCAGAGATGAAGTTTCTCAGGTATACAACTTCCCATCACAGTCAGGAAGAATTCTTCACATCATTGACTTTGAATCACCTGTTTCTTTGTCACCTGTGTGTCATGTGGCACCTTTCTTCCCCTCAGATGTACTGTCTGTTGAAGGAGTGGCCTCTGATGGAGCCGGAGTCAGCTCTCGAGTTGTTGGACTGTAACTTTCCAGATCCAATGGTCAGAGAGTTTGCTCTGCGCTGCCTTGTGCAGGGCCTGACAGATGATAAGCTGTCACAGTACCTGCTACAGCTCGTACAGGTGCGTCTGCATACCTGCTACAAACCTTCACCTGCTGCTGCACCCATTACAGAGCTTCACTGGTTCCTCTGCTGAAGATTCTGCAGCATCTTTAAACCCTGGATCTATTCAGTTCACAGTGGTATGCAAAAGTTTGGGCCCCCCTGATAATTTTCACGATTTTCCTTTATAAATCATTGGTTGTTCGGATCAGTAATTTCAGTTAAATATATCATATAGCAGGTGAACACGGTGATATTTGAGAAGTGAAATGAAGATTATAGGATTTACAGAAAGTGTGCAATAATTATTTAAACAAAATTAGTCAGGTGCATGAGTTTGGGCATTCTTGTGGTTTTATTGATTTGCATACATTTAGCACAAATTATTGGAACACAAATTTTTTTTTTGTAAGCTCGTTGACCCTTGACCTACACACAGGTGAATCCAATTTTAAGAAAGCGTTAAGGTGGCCAATTGCAAGTGTTTCTCCTCTTTGCATCTTCTCTGAAGAGTGGCAACATGGGAGCCTCAAAACAACTGTCAGATGAGCTGAAGACAAAGATTGTTCAGCATCATGGTTTAGAGGAAGGATCCAAAAAGCTCTCTCAGAGATTTCAGCTGTCAGTTTCCACTGTGAGGAACATAGTGAGGAAATGGAAGACCACAGGCACAGTTCTAGTTAAGGCCCGAAGTGGCAGGCCAAGAAAAATCTCAGATAGGCAGATGCAGGGGCGTAGGAATGAGTTTACTATTGGGGGGGAACACATATCAGAAACCTGACAGATCCACGAATACTCTGAGCAAAGCATAAAAAAAATGCTATTTGATGTTTAACTTTTATCTTTTTCAAATGTTTCTTGGAAAAATAGTGTTGTGTACACCTATATTATTGCATGTATAATTTACATATGCATATGTTTTATAATCGTAAGACTTGGGCAAACTGGCTTGAGCACAGATAATTGTTACCAATTATGTAATTGTTACCGGTGCATGGTTACCAGTGCATAGATAAATGTTACCATAACATAGATAAATGTTACCAATGCATAGATAATTGTTACAAATGCACACATAAATGTTACCAGTGCACACACAAATGTTACCAATACATAGATAATTGTTACTAATGCACACATAAATGTTACCAATACATAGATAATTGTTACCAGTGCACACACAAATGTTATCAATGCATAGATAATTGTTACAAATGTATACATAAATGTTACCAATACATAGATGATTGTTACAAATGCACACATAAATGTTACCAATACATAGATAATTGTTACTAATACATAGATAATTGTTACCAGTGCACTAACATAAAGTTTCATTACAAATGTATGTGAGCTTGGGGGCCCCCTGGTGGTGGTAGCCGCATATGTCGCCTATGCCTCAGGTGGCTCTATTCATGGCAACGTTCCGACAGTCCGTTTTACCTCATTTGAAAGAGTTTCTCACTCATGCCGCTGTCTCCGCCTCCCAAACACTCAGAGCGTTCAGAGGGGTGCGAGGGAGCGCAGTGACATGACTCTATGTTGCGCCTTCAAAATAAAAGCACGCGAGTTAAAGATTTCAAAATCAAGTATTTTTCTCCTTCGAGGTGTAATATTTGGGTGGGACAAATGTGCCTGTCTCCAATATTGGGAGGGACACGTCCCCTCCGTCCCCCCCAGTTCCTACGCCTATGGGCAGAGGTGAAGGATGGTGAGAACAGTCATAGTCAACCCACAGAGCAGCTCCAAAGACCTACAACATCATCTTGCTGCAGATGGTGTCACTGTACATCGTTCAACTATTCAGTGCACTTTGCACAAGGAGAGGCTGTATGGAAGAGTAATGCAGAAGAAGCCTTTTCTGCTCACATGCCACAAACAGAGTCGCTTGAGATATGCTAAAGCATATTTGGACAAGCCAGCTTCATTTTGGAATAAGGTGCTGTGGACTGATGAAACTAAAACTGAGTTATTTGGACATAACAAGGGGCGGTATGCGTGGTGGAAAAAGAACACAGCATTCCAAGACAAACACTTGGTACTAGGGATGCGCCGATCCAATATTCAGTATTGGTCCGATCCTGGCCTAAATTACTGGATCGGATATCGAAAAGAAATAAAAAACGCGATCCGATCCGACCCGACCCACATTAGCTACATTACAATTCTCTGTCGTCGTCTTCTTCTTCTTCTTCTTGTGGGTCTGCGGTTGACCAAACCAGCTTAGAGCTGCATTACCGCCACCTACTGGAATGGAGTGGATCAGGAGTTAGAAAAAACCCTCAGATTCTATGAAGTTCTCTGTCGCTGCGACAGATTCCCTTTAAGGGGCTCGACACACGGGGAACGACGTCGCTCGCTCTCCATTCATTTCCTATGGAGCTTGTGCGATGAGGCGACAATCGCTTGCCCTCCTCCAGCTAAGCGACCGGCGACATTCGTGCATGTGAAATTTCGAGCTCGTACATGTAGACGTGCACACACGACACAACAAAGTTGAAAAATGTTCTACTTTTGTCACTGTCGCGTGGCACTAAACCAATCAGCGAGGGTTTCACTGACTGACTAATGAGCGGAGAGTATGCTACACGCTGCAGTCTGCAACCACTTTCAGCATGAAGGAAAGCATCATTTAGCTGTGTTTGACTTTCCTATATTATATGACACTTCACGCAGTGATTATTGATTTACACATAAAAGGCAGCGTATGGGAACGTGTTGGCGCAAGACTAACGTTAAACAGATGGATAGAAGAAGAAGAAGAAGAAGAAACAGCCTTTATTGTCCCACAGAGGGGAAATTTGGGTGTAACAGCAGCCGCAGTTATTATAAATATATATCCTCTTTTGAGGATGCCAATGTCCACATTTTGGACAGGGAAAACAGATGGTTTGAAAGAGGAGTGAAAGAAGCCATCTATGTCCACTGTGAACAACCATCATTGAACAGAGGAGGTGGATTACGTCACCAACTTTCCCCCGCTTACAGTGCTGTCCTGAGCTCCCTTCCCAGACGTCTCAACCCCCATTCACACCTTTGTTCCAGTGACCTCAATAGGCCACAGGAAACAATGGAGCGGAGTCCTAAATTGGTTTCAACTGAAACCACTGATTAAATATGACCCACGCCCCCTTCACACCTGGGCACATGTGTTCAAGCACATGATCAATAGAGGGTCATAACCACCTCCAGGGGACTACGCCCACAGGGGTTTAAATACCTGGGTCTCTCCACCATTTGGTTGAGAACTGAAGAAGCCTTTCGGATGAGAGGTGAAACGTCTTCAAGAAACAAAAAGAAGTCCAGTCGCCTTTTTCAAGCTCCAGAGACTACTATGACCTGGATAACTGAGAATCTACACAGACATAAATATAAATAAAGATATAATAATTCACACTATTAAGAAGAGAATATATATAAAATCAACAAACAATATTAACCTTAATACTACTAATAATAATAATAACACTATATACAATGTACATGATGTGCCTGTGTGTTGAACCTTAGCAGGCCGGACTATTTACAGTATATTATATATTATCCTACATTGTGTAGGCTATTGTGGTTTTTGTGGGAGCAGTGATGATTATAAAGTCTTACAGCTGCTGGGAGGAAGGATCTGCGGTAACGCTCCTTTGTGCATTTAGGATGCAGCAGTCTGTCACTGAAGGAGCTCTCCAGCTCAGCAACAGTTTCATGCATGGGATGGGAGACCTTGTCCATCAGTGATGTTATTTTGGTCAGAGTCCTTCTGTCTCCCACCACCTGCACTGAGTCGAGAGGACATCCTAGGACAGAGCTGGCTTTCCTGATGAGCTTGTCTATCCTCTTCCTCTCAGCTGTAGACAAGCTGCTGCTCCAACATACTGCTGCATAGAAGATGGCTGATGCCACCACAGAGTCATAGAAGGTCTTCAGGAGTGTCCCCTGCACTCCAAAAGACCTCAGCCTTCTCAGCAGGTAGAGTCTGCTCTGACCCTTCCTGTAGAGCGCATCAGTGTTATGAGTCCAGTCCAGTTTATTGTTTAGGTGAACACCCAGGTACTTATAAGAGTCCACTATCTCAATGTCCACTCCCTGGATGTTCACCGGTGTCCGTGTGGTGGGTCTGCGCCTGCGGAAATCCACCACCAGCTCCTTGGTTTTAGCGGCGTTGATCAGGAGGTGGTTCCGCTGGCACCAGTCCACAAAGTCCTGAGTCCACTGTCTGTACTCTGAGTCATCCTCACCTGTGATGAGGCCAACTATGGCAGAGTCGTCAGAGAACTTCTGCAGATGGCAGCGTGGGGAGTTGATGGAGAAGTCTGCAGTGTAGAGGGTGAAGAGGAACGGTGCCAGCACAGTTCCCTGTGGGGCCCCCGTACTGCAGACCAGCCTGTCAGAGACACAGCCCTGTGTCCTCACGTACTGTGGGCGGTCAGTGAGGTAGTCCAGTATCCACTCGGAGATGTGGTGGTCCACTCCTGACAGTTCCAGCTTGTCTCTCAGAAGTCCTGGCTGGATGGTGTTAAAAGCACTGGAGAAATCAAAGAACATGATCCTCACAGTGCTTCCAGGCTTCTCCAGGTGGGTCAGAGCTCGGTGCAGGAGGTAGATGATGGCGTCATCCACCCCGATGCCAGACCGGTAGGCGAACTGCAGCGGGTCCAACGAAGACGACACCATGAGGCGTAGATGGTTGAGGACCAGCCTCTCGAGGGTCTTCATTAGATGCGATGTCAGGGCTACCGGCCTGTAGCTGCTAAGATCCTTTGGATGTTTGGTCTTTGGTACCGGTACCACACAGGAGGTCTTCCACAGTTGTGGTACTTTCCCCAGCTTCAAGCTCAGGTTGAACATGTATCCCATGATGCCACACAGCTGATCTGCGCAGCACCTCAGGAGCCTGGAGCTGATGCCGTCTGGACCAGCAGCCTGTCGCACCTTGATCTTACGTAGCTCCTTCCTCACATGATGAGTTGAGAGGGACAAGATGGAGGTGGGGGATGGGGGTTGTGAGATGGAGTCCTCAGAAGTGAAGGGGGTGGGTGATGGCTGAGAGCTGAGAGGTGTGAGGTCCCAAGAAGAAGAAAGGTTGGCAGTCATTAAAGATGGTGGGGCTGACAGCAGGGGGGACTGGGCTGGGGGAGGGGTGGGTGGCTGGTCAAACCTGTTAAAGAACTGGTTCAGGTTGTTAACCCACTCTAAGTCTCCCACAACCCTAGAGAGGACTTTTGTGCGAATATAGGATGAACTCAAGGTTGTCTTTTTCTTTTGTAGAGGAGACTTAACAGCAAGATTTCTGACTCCTCATCTTTATTGCCGTGTCTGACACGGACTGCTTTGAAAATGTCTAAATCCCCCCAGTTTCATAACAATCACATTTCTTGGAGATGAGTGACGTGAGAGCGCGATTCGCACTGCCACCGTCGCTTTCGCCTCCCGTTTGTTTGGTTTCACCCCAGTGGCGATGCGGGCCATTTGTCGCTGTCGTTTGTCGCTCCCCGTATGTCGAGCCCATAACACTGATCGGATCATCGCTGACATGTTTTTCCACCTCCACCGCTCTCTGCGTGTTTGTGTGTTGTGCTCGCTGTGCGGAGAATTTCAGCTGTTATTTTTTTTCTCTACTTCAGCTCCCGGACATACTGTTAGTGAGCGCCGCTATTAGCACTGGTGACCGTCCGGTACCGGAAGAACCCCTTCCCCATCAAAATATTTTTGATACTTTAATCCCTCATTACTGAGTAAATATAGACCTGCAGTAGAAACGTATTTAGGAGAATGCTTGTGAATATAAAGCATTACAAGATTACGCTCACATAGCCCCCAGTTTTTCACCATAAACACTGATAACACAACAGCAGCAGTCAGCTGATTTACCTGCAGTCTGTCTGCACAAGTGCAAAGAGGCGGAGCCGGTGAGCCTAGATGGAGCGGACGAAATGTTTTTCTAGCGTCCAGATGAAGCTTTTCCCTCTGTAACCTCCATTAAACCTTTACTGGGAAACAGCTGGAGGTGCTTCATCAACCACCTGATCAGTAAGTGAAGAAAAGAGAACTTTGTAGCTGCTCCATCCACCCTGTTTGTTTCACACAGGGAAAAACTGCAGTACGGAAGTTAAAATATGCAGATGAACTGTTAATACGAAAAAAGTATTTCTTATCCAGTTACTCGGGTAATTGATGGAATAATCGATAGAATACACGATTGCTAAAATAATCAATAGTTGCAGCCCTAATGAAATTTGCAACATACCATAAGCCAATGCATCACCTTCTCACATAGGAGCAACAGGATTCAGGTGATAGAGCGATTGTTGTAAGTAAGTAAAGTTTATTTATATAGAGCTTTACACAGACAAAAAGTCACAAAGTGCTGTACAATAATTAAAACACAACATCAAAAAAACCCAGATAAAACACCATGTTAAAAACATATTAACATTACCATATTAAAAGAAAAAGAATAAAAATAAAGTCAACAGAAAGCCCAGTTAAACAGAAAGGTTTTCAGCTGTTTTTTAAAAGATGCCACAGAGTCAGCTAAACGGAGCTGGAGTGGTAAACAGTTCCAGAGCTTTGGTGCCACTGCCTGAATAGTCCTTAGTCTAGTATGTGGGACAACTAAAAGATTTCCATTTTGTTGTGTGAAAGACTGTTGACTTATGTAAAATTGATCGAAAAACAAATTTTAAAAATAATAATACAAAAAAGATTTGTATCGGTATCGGCAGATATCCAAATGTAAAATATCGGTATCGGACATAAAAAAGTGGTATCGTGCCATCTCTACTTGCTATCCACAGTAAAATTTGGTGGTGGTCCCATCATGCTGTGGGGCTGTGTGGATAGTGCAGGTACTGGGAATCTTGTTAAAGTTGAGGGTTGCATGGATTCCAGTCAATATCAGCAGATTCTTGAGAACAATGTTCAAGAATCAGAGACAAAGTTGAAGTTGTGCCAGGCTGGATACTTCAACAAGACAACGACCCTAAACACTGCTCAAAATCTACTAAGGCGTTCATGCAGAGGAACATGTACAACGTTCTGAACGGCCATCTCAGTCCCCAGACCTGAATATTGTTGAAAATCTGTGGTGGGATTTAAAGCGGGCTGTCCATGCTCAGAAACCATCAAACCTGACTGAACTGGAGATGTTCTGGAAAGAAGAACGGTCCAAAATACCTTCAACCAGAATCCAGACTCTCATTGGAAGCTATAGGAAGCATTTAGAGGCTGTTATTTCTACACAAGGAGGATCTACTAAATATTGATGGAATTTTTCTGTTGGGATGCCCAAACTTATGCACCTGCCTAATTTTGTTTAAATAATTATTGCACACTTTCTGTAAATCCTATAAACTTCATTTCACTTCTCAGATATCACTGTGTTCATCTGCTATATGATAGATTTAACTGAAACTGCTGCTCCGAACAACCAATGATTTATAAAGGAAAATCATGAAAATTATCAGGGGTGCCCAAACTTTTGAATACCACTGTAACTCAAGGACTGTAACTGTACACACACCTGGAGATTCTCACCTGTCTGTGTTGGTACATCATGCATATACAGCTGTTTTATTCCTTCTTGTCTGCAGGTACTGAAGTATGAGATGTACCTGGACAATCCTTTGGCTCGTTTCCTGATAAAGAAAGCTCTGACCAATCAGAGGATAGGACACTTTTTTTTCTGGCACCTAAAGTTAGTGTAAACATCCTCATGTTTACCTGAGTGATCTCACCTGTCTGTTAGGCCATTTTTAATATAGCAGGAAGTGTTTTCACAGGTCAGAGATGCACAATAAGACGGTTTCCCGACGATTCGGTCTGCTGCTGGAAGCTTTCTGCAGAGCTTGTGGCATGTACCTGAAACACCTGAACAGACAGGTAAGCATTGGAAGACCTGGTCTCTGTTGTCTGAATCCAGGTCGGCATATCCAGTGTATCTCTGGTTTCCCTCACCCTAACATCATTATCACACATATGTGGCTATCAACCTGATAAGTCAACCCAGGCTTTATTGTTTACCAGTGAGCACATTCACATGAGGGAGGAGGCCTTGAAGGTCTACTCTCAGGAAGATAAAACTATAATATGAGGAGGCTAAACACAGAATACAGACTGAAGGTAACGCAGCTGCTGCAGACAGAATAGCAGAGTGAGAGAAAAGCGTTTTAAATTTTCACAGGGAAAAAAAAGTTAGGACTAAAGTTTCTCAAAGAATCTGTATTTATTACTTTATTTATTACTTATTACCATCACCAGATAAACACAAAGAATTACAACGCTTTTTAAAAACTTCAGACACTCTGACGATGGACTTATATTCATGTGAAAAGTCATGCATGAGAAAAACATAATCCAAGTATGTAATTTCATTTTGCGAATGCAGATATTCTTTCTTTGCTTGTAAATAATAATAATAATACATTTTATTTGTGGCTGCCTTTCAAGACCCTCAAGGTCACCTTACAGAGTAAAAATGGCAAGAAAACCGTAGCATAGGAACAATAAAACAGAATAAAACAATAAAGCAGCAGCACAGGAGCAATAAAAAACAATTTTTTTAAACAGAGTGAAATGAAATCCCTAAAAATCATTGCAATTAGATTCCTTATGCTTGCTTAAACCAGTGGGTTTTTAGATGGGATTTAAAGAGGGATAGACTGCCTATGTCCTTCAAGGATTGTGGGAGTGAGTTCCACAGACGAGCGGCTGTATAGCACAATACTCTGCTAATTGTAGATAGACAGACAGGAGGTGCAGGGAGAAGCATGGAAGAAGAGGAACGAAGTGTACGTGAGGGAATGTAAAGGTGAATGAGAGCAGTAATATATGGAGCTGCAAGGTTATGAAGAGGGTAGGAGAATCTTATATTCAATACAGTGGTTCATAGGGAGCCAGTGAAGTTCCTGAAGGATGAGGTGATGTGTTGAGTGGAGGGGGTGTGGGTAATGATGCGGGCAGTGGAATTCTGGACCATTTGAAGTTTACAGAGGAGTTTGAGTGCTAAACTGATTCAGCTCCGCCCACAGAGAGTTACTCACAAGAGCATGAAACTGCAGCAGAGCACGCACAGCAGACACTCGTGTGCTTCATGGGTACTTTGTGCACATGGCTGCTGGGTTCTGTGCATGTGGGCAGTTGAATTTATGTGTGAGGAATGAAATTATCATCTTGGATTATGTTTTGCATCTTCAGAAAAAGGAAATTCAGGAATTCTTCAAGACATTATCCAGTGATCTGATTGGTCAGTGATGTCGGTGATGAACAAAGTGTCTGCCACCTGGTGGTGCAATGTAAAGCTATTAACACAGCTGTGTGTGTGTGTGTGTGTGTGCGTGCTCAGGTGGAGGCCATGGATAAATTGGTGAATCTGACTGACACACTGAAACAGGAGAAGAAGGATGAGACTCAGAAAGTATGAAAACAAACAAATGACCTTTGAGTTTGTGCTGTGATTGGTTGATGGTGATGTTTTTCTGTGCTGTGACTGATTCTCAGACTCAGATGAAGTTCCTGGTTGAGCACATGTCTCGTCCTGATTACATGGAAGCTCTGCAGGGATTTGTCTCTCCTCTGAACCCAGTTCACCAGCTGGGAAACCTCAGGTTTGACTTGACTCACTCACTTTGAGTATTTCAGTGACTGACTTAGAGTCAAATTCACACCATGAGTTGTTATGACGTGTTTTTTTTTTAATTTGTGAAGGAAGACATTTAAATCACTTTAGTTTAAAAATTAAAATAGTTAATATATTAAAGAATCAGAAGATAGCACATGTACACATGGGCCCCTTGGTTCAGGAAGACACTGTCATGGATTGCAGGGGAAAGAAGAACCTAACTGCTCAGGCAGACGTTAGAAGTTTAAAGCATTTATTTGCACAAATCCAACAGAACTTTTGGGGGGGGTTATGTCTGGGGTTAGGCAGGGGGAACTGTGTGGGGCTTGTCTCCAGCACTCTATCAGCCAGATGATGCTTTTACTGACCCTCTGAATCCTTAGATCACACGATCACGAAATCCAGCTCAGCTCTGCACGCAGACAGCGGTTAATCCACAGGGCAAGAAGCAAGTTAAACAACAAGGGAATGAGCCGCATAGTTTGGTTACCCGGTGGGGGCAACGATCAGGCAAGAACTGAAGATTTCCCATGGCTTAAATACCCATTATGTGAGCTTCCAGGAAAACAGATGAGTAATCAGTGATTGTCATCAGGTGTGCAGCTCACTGCTGGAAAAGGCTGGTTGGAGGGTGGCGTAAACGCCGAGCCTGCCCAAAACAACAACACATCCACACAAACTACACACTACGAGAAATGCCAGCCCGGAGAGGGCGGGGACCATGACAGACACAGGCCATCCCTTGCAGCTGGCTGTGACCCCCCAAAGAAGAGCAAAGATTCTAGGCTAACCCTAACATTTTTATACTACTCCTATCTACAAGCAAAACCGATATGGTGAGCTGTGGTTTGGCCTTTGTCAGTGGGCCGTCCACTGGCTGGTTCTCATGACTCAGATTTCTTCCATCAGCAATAAAAGCTCTGTAAAAGAAGCACTTCTTGCTCTGATGTTTCCCTAATCATTACAAGGCAGTTTTATCCAGCTTAGTAAGGACAGACATGGCGACATCTACTCACTGTACACTGAATTGTACATATTGTGACCAAACCCTCAAGGATAAGATAAACATATTTTCTCTCTGAGACTGCAAAAGCCATAAATAAGATACACATATCTCCCAAAGGCCGTGAAGTTATTCTGGTACCATCTATCTGTCTGCTCGCTGTCTTAATTAATTTATTTAATTGTCTATTATTTGCTTCAGAAAATACTTATTAATTTCCTGGAGTTTACTTTTAAGCATTTGTCATTTTATTCACTGAGTAAAAAATATAATCCAACAGAGTTAAAATCTTGGCCACCTTCAAAGTTCAAAGGTCAAGTTTTCTGAAAATCTTCTGAGCACAATAACTCAAAACGATTTGAGGTAGGATGTTCAGACTTTTTAAAGGACTGGCTGTTCCGATTCCTAAGGATTCAGCTTGGTGTTTTGAATGGGTTGTGAAGAGTCCTCTGCGTTGGGTTGACCTTGATTATGACCATTTGGCAATTTTACTCCAGTGCGACACATCATCAGTTGTGTACCCCATCCTCATTGGGTGTTTCCATTTATCACAAAACACCTTCTGGTGGGGCTGGCCCACCACAGGCCAATCAGACCTGGATGTGTCACCTGGGGTGGTCATTTAGTCTCCTTTTTTCTCAGACACAGCCAGTGACTGCTTGTCTCTGCAAGTGCAGCCAGTTCTTTAACGGTCTTCCTCCTGAGCTGCCCTCGGACGCCAACTTCATTCAGAAGCTTTGCTGTGGAACTACCAACAAACCCCTCCTCCACTGGGCGCAGCTTCACTCTAGCCTCAATCCTCTGTTTCAGTTTTTTCCTTCCATATGCCTCATTAGTGGCATCTTCCCAAGAGACCATCAGTTCAGCTTCTTCCTGCTCTTGTCGGAGACGGTCGCACTATCTCTCTCTCCCTGCCATCCCCATCTCTCCGCTTGCTGCTTGCTGTGAGAGCGTCTTTTACACACTGTCCGAATAAGAACAAGATTGAAACATGGATCTGGCAAACTGGGCGTTCTCCATCATTGATCGAATTTTTTCCACTATGAGATCCGGGACAGGGGAGCCTGCGTGTCCGAGTGGAACAGACCCGGTTGGATACGTCATCGACTCTTGGAGCTCGTGGAGACCGGTGTGCTTCTCAGCCCTTGGAGTGGAAGACGTGGAAGACGCATATATATTCGGCTTTTTGGTAGCGGTATCTTCTCTGCTTGGGCTCGGTGGATACCTGCTTTACTGGCAAATTAAGAAAATCTGGACGGCGGTTCGACATCTGCAGAGGCTGCCGACCCAGGTGGAAGGGCTGAGCAGAGCCGTACAAACTCAGACTCAAAGCCTGGTGGACCTGAGCCGCAAGATTAGCGGGCTCGCAGGCGAGAGGGGTTAGATCAGGAGATATAGTTCGGTTCTGCACAGTGAGGACGGCAATCAACGAATTTGGAATATTGGATTTTTGAATGGTTTCCCAGTAAGACTGAAGGCTGTTGCAAAAACAAGCAGCCTGTTCCAAAACAACATTTGTTATCAGGAATTCGGCTCCCCTGCCGGCCTTGGGTTGGCAACCATATCTCTCTCCAGGGCTCTGTGTGCGGCTGCTCTTCCCCCCACTCCGCGTTGTGATTTGTGAAGCTGGGTCTGGTGTACCACGGCCGCTGATGAAATTCCACCACTATCAGCAAACTGTTTTGGCTGGAACCTGGCATCTGGCTCCACAATGCCCCCACCTCTCGTCTCCGTCTGCATTCCCTCCTGACCTGACCTCACCTACCGCCGCTGTCCTAGCTTTAGTCAGTCAGTCAGTCAGAATACTTTATTGATCCCAAAGGGAAATTCTTACTGTTACAGCTGCAACCGTTTCATTTAAACGAGTAAACCTAAAACACAATAACATACACTAAAGGCATAAAAGTATAAAGACTAAAGAGATATTTTGACTATATACACATCTAAATCTATACACATATGAAAATTGTGAGTGCAAAAATTTTTAAATAGGTGCCATTATATATATATGCACAGTCCTTTTTTGTACAATGTATATAGTGTATGTACAATGTATATGGAAATTTAAACAATTTTATGTACAATTGAATACTGATAAGTGAATGACACTGATGAACCACAATGTCACCTATTAAGGGAGGAGTTATAGAGTCTGATGGCCACAGGTAGAAATGACCTCCTGTGGCGCTCTGTGGTGCATTTTGGTGGGATGAGTCTTGCACTGAATGTGCTCCTGTGTCCCATCACTTTGTTGTAGAGTGGGTGGGAGCCATTGTTCATAATGGCCTGCAGCTTAGACAGCATCCTCCTCTCCGACACTGCATTAAGCGAATCCAGCTCCACTCCCACCACATCACTGGCTTTGTGGATCAGTTTATTGAGTCTGTTGGCGTCTGCCGCCCTCAGTCTGCTGCCCCAGCATGCAACAGCATAGAGGATGGCACTCGCCACCACAGACTCATAGAAGATCCTGAGCATAGTCCGGCAGATGTTGAAGGACCTCAGGCGTCTCAGAAAATAGAGGCGACTTTGGCCCTTCCTGTATAGGGCATCAGTGTTCTTAGCCCAGTCCAGTTTGTTGTCAATGTGTACTCCCAGATATTTGTAGTCCTCAACGGTGTCCACACTGACCCCTCCGATGGACATAGGGGCCACCGGTGCCTTGTCTTTCCTCAAGTCCACCACCAGTTCCTTTGTCTTTGGCACGTTGAGCTCTAGATGGTTCCGCTTGCACCATGTGACAAAGTCCTTCACTGTCCTCCTGTACTCATCCTCATCACCCCTGCTGATACATCCAACTATTGCAGAGTCATCAGAAAACCTTTGAAGATGGCAGGTCTCTGAGCAGTAGCTGAAGTCTGTGGTGTAGAGGGTGAAGAGGAAGGGAGAGAGGACAGTCCCTTGTGGGGCTCCAGTGTTGCTAACTACTCTGTCAGACACACAGTGCTGCAGGCGTACATACTGTGGTCTGCCAGTCAGGTAGTCAACAATCCAGGACACAAGGGGGACATCTACCTGCATCGCTGTCAACTTATCACCCAGAAGAGCAGGCTGAATGGTGTTGAATGCACTTGAGAAGTCAAAGAACATGACCCTCACAGTGCTGGCCGGCTTATCCAGGTGAGCGTAGACTCGGTTTAGCAGGTAGATAATGGCATCCTCAACTCCCAGGCGGGGCTGGTAGGCGAACTGGAGGGGGTCCAGAAATGACTGGACCATGGGCCGGAGCTGATCCAGGACGAGCCTCTCCATGGTCTTCATTATGTGGGAAGTCAGTGCCACTGGCCTGTAATCCTTGACGTCACTGGGTCGCGTCATCTTCGGGACCGGAACGATGCAAGATGTCTTCCACATCACAGGGACCCTCTGAAGATCCAGGCTCATATTGAAGACATGGTGCAGTACTCCACAAAGCTGGGTGGCACAGGCTTTAAGCACCCTGGGGGAGACCCCCTCAGGGCCTGCAGCCTTGTTTTTGTGGAGTCTCTTAAGTTGTCTTCTCACCTGGTCAGCAGTGAGACTAACTGTAGAGGTGGCGGGTGGGGGAGGGGTGGAGACGTCAAGAGGGCCATCACAGGAAGGAAGCAGGCTATTGTGAAGTGTGGGGGTGGGTGGGGGTGGAGTGGACTTCTGGAGACCGGCAGCAGAGCTGTCTGGACGAGGGAGGACAGAGCCTGCAGTGTCAAACCTGTTAAAGAACAGATTTAGCTCATTGGCCCTGTCCACACTGCCCTCCATTCCCCAGTTGTTGCTGGTCCTGAAGCCAGTGATGGTTCTTATTCCACTCCATACCTCCCTCATGTTGTTCTGCTGGAGTTTCAGCTCCAGCTTCCTCCTATAATTGTTTTTAGCCTCCCTAATTGTTGTTTTGAGTTCCCTCTGGATCGTTCTCACCTCCTCCCTGTTGCCAGCCCTGAAGGCCTTCTTCTTATTGTTGAGAAGTGCTTTAATGTCCTTTGTTACCCACGGCTTGTTGTTTGGGTAGCATTTTACAATCCTGGTAGGAACAATGGTGTCCACACAGAAGTTAATGTAGTCTGTGATGCATTCTGTGAGCCTGTCGATGTCCTGTCCATGAGGCTCACAGAGTGCCGGCCAGTCTGTCACCTCAAAGCAGTCCTGCAGTGCTTCATAAGTGTCGTCAGACCATCTCTTAATTGTCCGTGTGGTCACAGGCTGACTTTTCACCAGTGGCACATAGCGGGAGCTGAGCTTCACCAAGTTGTGGTCTGACCTTCCTAGAGGGGGGAGGGGGGAGCAGCTGTATGCATCCTTAACATTAGCATACAGCAGGTCCAGTGTTCTCTCCTCTCTGGTGGGACAGTTCACGTACTGGGTGAAGTTTGAGAGTGTCTTTTCCATGGTGACATGATTGAAGTCACCTGACACTGCAATAAGGGCAGTTGGGGGTTGAGTTTGTAAACACGCTAATGTTGAGTGAATGACGTCACACGCCGACGTCGGGTTGGCAGAGGGGGGACGTAAACAGCCACAATAATAACATGGGAGAACTCCCTTGGTAAATAATATGGCCTCAGTCCCACAGCCAACAGCTCGATATCCGGGCAACCCACACGTTCCTTGATGGTAATGTGGCCAGGGTTACACCAGCGGTTATTAACTAGAACAGCTAGCCCTCCTCCTCTGCGCTTACCGCTCTCAGTGTAGCTCCGGTTTACATGTGCAAATGCTTTGCTAAGGTGGTTTTTTTGGACCCTGGTATAGTGCTCTTTTTGTGCACTGTACCAGATGACTTTTTTTTTAACCTAACTTCCCCATGATGTGTTGTTTTCTCCTCCTGCCAAAGGTAGCGCTGCAAGTCGGCTGCATGACCCCAGGACACATATCCCCCCATGTGTGTTGTGTTTTGTGTATTCTTGGATGGTGTTCTGTAACTGCAATTTCCAATGTGTGAACTTGTTCACCCACATGGCAATAAAACTTCATTCATTTTTTTTTTTTTGACAACACAGCAGAAGGATTTGGAGCAGAGAACCCAATCTGGACCCCAGGTTGGTAACAGCAATCTCTGAAGGGAAGGTGACTCTCTGGGTGAAGTCAACACATATTTCCCAGTCCCAGGCTACATTCAGTGGGCCTGAGTCTGAGGGTGAGGAATTGATCACCTGGTTCTTCCCTTCCTGGATGAAGGCTGTCTGATTCTCTTGTGCTCCAAAACAGAGGCTAGGCATCTGATTGTGCCTCCAGATCAGGTGTATCTTCCCTGAGTCAGAGTGACCTTACAACCCACAGGAAATGTTTGAGGGCTGCCAGGGCTGCACACAGGGGACATGCTGGGTCCTGTCTAATCCAAAGATGCAAGTTTGCTGGAGAGGGAGAAACACTGTATGTGGCCCTGATGATAGACCTTAATCTGTTGAGTCCATATTTCACAGTTCACTCCAAGTGATTATTCTTCTTTCTATGCTGTCTCTCCTCATCCACTGGCCTTGCTGTGCTTGGGAGACTGCTCTGGCACACCTGGCTGCTTCTTCCTGGTGTCGTACCTCTGTCACTACCATGTCACCATTCAGTCGGCGTAGCCATTTACTAGAATAGAATAGAATGCCTTTTATTGTCATTATACAGGATGTACAATGAGATAGGAGATACTATGTGGGCATTGTTGTTCCTAAATCAAAACCTTCTCTGCTATGTTGGACATTGCCCACTATATCCCAGTGTCTGAGGGCAGTCTGTGCATCCACTTCTTTCCTGTTGCCACGGTAGGAGCCACGCCTCATACCAGAAGCTCCCAGGACTCAGTGAGTGTCATCTGCAGCCAAACTCTGGCATATTTGTACTCCTCAACCAGGCTTGAAATAGGCAGGAAGAGAGCGCCATTTCCGTACAGCCCCACACTGCTCAGGCATCTTAGCAACCCAAGCTACTTCCTCACTTGAGCATTTACCAGTCTCTTCATTCACTTGGTGTGGGATATGTGAGCTCATAGATTGTAATCGGCCACATGAGACGGGGCAGGAGACTAAACTGGAAAATCCACAGCTTCAGTTTCCCTGGGAAAACAATTCCATTGATCTGCTTGAGGCTGTGTATTGTATCTTGCCTAAGTTGTTCCAATTGTTCAACATCGATGACTCAAGAATAATGTGAGATAGGATATTCAAATTCACACCGTACATACATCTACTAAATATCTCGGTCAAGTTTGAATCTCAGAGGTCAAGTTTTTGTGTTGCCTGCTGAGAGGCAGGTAGATATGGAGAGCTGTTTCATTCAAAATTAAATAAATAAATAAATACTGGTATTGATAAATTATTAATAAATATTCTATGAAATAAATATCCCCATGAAATGAAACAAAATATTTTTAAATGAAATTTTTATCTTATTTTATTTTCATTTATTACAAGATTTATTTATTTATGTCACAATTTATTTATTTATTAATTTATTTCATAATGGAGTTTTATTTTGTGACACTTTTATTTTGTAAAGCTACTTTACGTATTTCAGTGACTTTTATTTTTTTAACCCCATTTTTCATTTCAACCTCTTTTTATTTCATGTTCTTATATTCAAATGAGGGGGCAGAGTTTTATCTGTGGGGCGGGGCTAGTCAGGGTTGACAGACCAGCCATGGCAAAGTCAAGTCAAGTCAAGTCAAGTTTATTTATAAAGCACATTTAAAACAACGACGTTGACCAAAGTGCTGTACAAGATCTGTAACCCCAAGGACTATACTAAATAAAAATAAAAATATATAAATAAATAAATAAAATAATAAAATAAAAATAAATAAATAAAAACATTAAGAACAATAAATAACATAAGAAAATTAAAAATTAAAACGTTTAAAACAAGTACCATAAAATACCATAAAACAATCATCTAAAAGGAGGGTAGCACTGCAGCCAAATGCCAAGGAAAAGAAATGTGTTTTTAATAGAGATTTAAATGTGTGTATCGTCTGAGCTGTGCGGATATGGAGAGGTAGATCGTTCCATAGCTTTGGTGCTGCTGCTGCAAAAGCTCGATCACCTCTCTGTTTTAGTCTAGTTTTAGGCCTCTGTAAGAGCAGCTGGTTCGATGACCTCAGAGCTCTTACAGGGGTGTGACAGTGAAGCAGCTCAGACAGATACAAAGGTGCCAGTCCGTTTAAGGCTTTAAAAGTAAGCAATAAAATCTTAAAATCGATTCTAAAACGGACAGGGAGCCAGTGAAGGGATGACAGGACTGGGGTAATGTGTTCATGCTTTTTTAAACCGGTTAAAAGATGAGCTGCCGCATTCTGGACTACCTGCAGGCGGCGCACAGATGATTGATCTATGCCAAAGTACAGAGAATTACAGTAGTCCAGGCGGGAAGTAATAAAAGCATGAATAACTTTTTCCAGGTCCTGCTGCGGGAGATAAGGTTTTACCTTGGCAATGACTCTGAGTTGGTAAAAACTGATTTTGGTAACAGCACTTACTTGCTTCTCCATTTTAAAACTACTATCTAAAATGACACCCAGATTTTTCACAGCATCACGACAGTGAGGAGCCAAATGACTCGGAGTGCCAGAGGAGTAGCTTGAGGGGTCAAATTTACCAAAGCATATGCCCTCGGTTTTGCTTTCATTAAGATTTAGGAAATTGTTTCTCATCCAGGACTTGATGTCACTTAGACAGTTCAGCAGGGGTTCCCATGGATCTCTGCTGTTCAGTTTGATGGGCATATATACCTGGATGTCGTCAGCAAAACAGTGGAAACAAATATTATGTTTCCTAAAAATCGACCCTAGAGGCAACATATACAATGAGAAAAGAATTGGGCCCAGAATGGACCCCTGAGGCACTCCACAAGAAAGCTTTGCTGTGGTAGAAAAACAGTTTCCTAGATGGACAGAGAAACTTCTATCAGTAAGATAAGATCTGAACCAAGTCAGAACCGTGCCTTTAATGCCAATTTCATGTTCTAGGCGGGATAGAAGGAGCTCGTGGTCCACAGTGTCAAAGGCAGCTGACAGATCTAGAAGTACTAAAACTGCAGGACTACCAGAGTCCACAGTTAAAAGCAGATCGTTAAAAACTCTTAAAAGAGCCGTCTCTGTGCTGTGACGCATTCTAAAACCTGACATGAAACTTTTCCCACATTCCATGTTCACTTAAAAATGCTTGAAGTTGCTTAAAAACAACTTTTTCAAGAACCTTGGATAAAAATGGTAATTTAGAAATTGGTCTGTAATTTGAAAGAACATCAGGGTCAAGGTTCTTCTTCTTGATTAGAGGCTGTACAACTGCATGTTTAAAGGCAGCTGGAACACAACCAGATGCAAGCGCACTGTTAATCAGAGCGAGGATAGTTGGTCCCACTGAATCAAAAGCCTCTTTAAAAAGGCGAGACGGAACACAGTCTGTGGGAGAGTTTACAGGTCTCATATTTTGAATCACCTCCTTTAGTGTGGAGAGTGTGACAGGCTCAAACTGCTCAAAGACAGCTCTGCTGGGAGGAGGTGCAGATGAGCCTGTTTCAGCCTGAGGTGATGAAGGCCTGAGGGCAGAAATTTTTTCCACAAAAAATTTCTTAAAGTTTTCGCACAGTGCAGGACAGACCTTGGCTTGGTTTACATTACAGCAAGGATCAGCGAGTGAATTAAAAACACTAAAAAGAAAATGAGGCCTGTGACTGTTACTTGAAACAATGTTAGAGAAATAAGCAGACTTTGCATATTTTACTGCTTTCTGGTATTTCAATAAACAGTTACGCAGGATCTCTAAGGAGACATGGAGCTTATCCTTTTTCCACCTTCTCTCAGCACGTCTGCACTCACGTCTGAGAGCGCGGGTTGTCTCATCCAGCCAGGGCTGGGAGGAAGGTTTGGTGCGTTTGGTTGTAAAAGGGGCAATACAGTCCAGTACAGCAGTGCAAGCAGATATAAAAGAGTTAGTGAAGTCCTCGGTATTCAGGCTCAAGCAAAAATCCAAATTGCTTAAGTCAGAGTTTTTAAAAGCAGCTGCAAAATCAG
Organism: Archocentrus centrarchus; assembly: GCF_007364275.1. Lineage (NCBI taxonomy): Eukaryota > Metazoa > Chordata > Actinopteri > Cichliformes > Cichlidae > Archocentrus > Archocentrus centrarchus. The sequence continues at coordinate 2,477,719 of NW_022060271.1, forward strand.
CAGCGCATGAAGAGTTAACCAAGCGCACACGACGTGTAGAGGATACTCTATTTATCCCAGAGCTGGGGAGCGCTGCTGTAAATAAAACAGGAAAATGGTCCGATATACCACAGTCACGTATCCCTGTGATGCAGACTCTAAGTCCATAGGACAACACCAGATCCAGTGTGTGACCTTTTTCATGAGTGGGACCACACACGAGTTGTGTTAAGTTAAAAGAGTCAATAAGCGAGGCAAATTCTTTAACCAGTGGACCACTCTCACAACACACATGAATATTAAAGTCGCCAACAATTAAAATACGGTCATATTTAGTATGAGACCCGTCAGCAAGTCAGCAAAGTCACCGATGAAGTCCTTCGTGCACTTCGGTGGTCGGTAAATCACCGCGCAGCGCACCGAGGGGGAAGAGTTTATCTCCAACAGCTGCAGTTCAAAGCTGGCGTACAGGTCTGCCGAGACCTGACGACAGCGAAAACTGCATTTAAATATTGAAGCAAGTCCTCCACCTTTTCCAGAGATCCGCGGGGAGCTGAAGAAAGAACAGCCGGGAGGTAAAAGTTCGGAAAAAGGTGCAGACTCACCAGCATGAAGCCACGTCTCAGTCACAAACATAAAATCCAACTGCTGTGCGATGAAAAAGTCATTGAGAAGGAAAGTTTTGTTGGCTAACGATCTAGCATTTAGTAGGGCCATTCGGATGACCAGATCCTTGTTAGCTGAGGCCGGGGCCCGCTTCAACAGGCGAAGGTTAGCATGGTTTACGCCGCCTCCACGATCCCGCATCCTGCGCCAGGACGAGGGACGCCGAGTCTCCAGGATGACAGGTGGGACAATCGGCCTGATCCAGCGACGCCCGAAATCCACAGGCAGCCCAACAGCCTTGAGGCGGCAAAGACCACCATCCAGGGGGTAATGAACAGACAAACCTAGGAGTCTCAGGTAAGTTTTGACCCGCACCACGATACCTCCCCGCTTTCCGCGTCTCCTCTGGCGTTTGTTGGGGACCGGAGCACTGGGCAGCCGGCGCAAATTCTCAGGTACATCCGATAGGTGTGGAGGAAAAATCGTTGAGTTTTTCTTTACAGTATATGCTGGTACCAAAACAAACTGGAGGTTTAGAAGTGTCTGCCGATCGTAGGTGATCAAAGCGGAGACATCTGGGCAGATGACTACCAGGAACAGAGCGACAGCAAACAATACACAGAACAGCTGACGGCAGGCCGTACACAGTGGCGCCATCTTGGAATTGTGCCAAACACAATTAAAAACAAATCAATCAAAGGTAGTGAGCATATCAACAGGAACATCCAGACGTGGGCGTCCTGCTCCCATGCTTGAAGTTAGTATGCTATGCTTGATTTCTCTGGAACAGTTCAAAACTCCATCATCAATGTCTAAATCTAGAAGAGCACTTTTTTGCCGAGCGTTTCAAGAACGTTTTCAATACCGGCCAAAATAGTATTGGACGTTAATTCATTTTGGTCAGTTTCATTAGCAAACCTTTGCATTTCATCTCTGAGTTCTCCGATGTCCTCCATATTGCCCGCTAAACAAATTGTCATCCTGAACACAGTTGATTCATGACTTGAAGCTAGTTGGACCAAACAGAGCTGAGCAGAGGGGAATACTTTGTTGTGATTGGTCATAATGATTTGAGTACTTCAGTTTCTGCAAAGCAGATGCACTCCGCCCATCCTGACCAGTGCCGCCCGGGGTTAAAAAAATAAAAGTCACTAAATACGTAAAGTAGCTTTACAAAATAAAAGTGTCCCAAAATGAAACTCCATTGTGAAATAAATAAATCATGAAGTAAATAAATAAATCTTGAAATAAATTAAAATAAGATAAAAATTTCTTTTAAAAATATGAGTCAAATATAGAAGTCATTAGTAGGACTCTGGAGAACTTGACTGCATACTGAGGAGGTAATTCAGCCATTTGATTCAGGTGTGTTGGATCAGGGACTCATCTAAAACCTGCAAGACACCGGCCCTCGAGGCCCGGAGTTGCCCACCCCTGCCATAGGGAGACACTTAGGGATCACTTTTCTGTCATCCATCTGTCTGTCTGTCACGCCTTCAGTATCTCAGTAACGTGCAACATATTGAGTTCAAACTTGGAGGATAGATCTGCATTGAAGAGCATGACTGCAGAGCACAAGAACTATAACCCTACCTCCTCTTTTACCAGTTTAATCACTGTCAACAATCTTTCCATTATTCATTCATCTCTCAGCTAACTCATTTCTGTATTTCCTATGTACGTAAGTAAATAGACCTTCTGACAGGCCTTTGAGCAGGCACCACGTGTTCTTTGTACTTCTACTTAAGTAGAGAATCTCTGTACTTTTGCCACCTCTGGTCGCTCTAAAAAGAATGAAATAAAACAAAATAAGTACACTAAAATAAAGTGGTGTGTGTTTTTAGGCTGGAGGAGTGCAGGATCATGTCGTCGGCAAAGCGCCCCCTGTGGCTGAATTGGGAAAACCCCGACATCATGTCCGAGCTTCTCTTCACCAACAACGAGATCATCTTCAAGAACGGCGACGGTAACTAGCTTGGCACTAACTACTGCACTGATTTTAATGAAGAATGATAGTCAGGCTTACAGCTGTGTTGGGGGATTGTGGGTAACGCAGTGTGTTCTGTTGCAGACCTGCGTCAGGACATGCTGACGCTACAGATCATTAAAATCATGGAGAACATCTGGCAGAACCAGGGCTTGGACCTGCGGTGAGAACCTGTGACATCAGCGGTGATAATGTCTATGATATCACAACACACCAGGCTAACAGATGGTGTGTGTGTGTGTGTGTGTGTGTGTGTCAGCATGTTGCCGTACGGATGCCTCTCTATTGGTGACTGTGTGGGTCTGATCGAGGTCGTGAAGAACAGCTTCACCATCATGCAGATTCAGTGCAAAGGAGGCCTGAAGGGGGCGCTGCAGTTCAACTCCAACACGCTGCATCACTGGATCAAAGACAAGAACCGTGGCGAGGCGTTAGTACTCCTGTCTGTATACCTGTCTGCATGAGCACCTGTTTGTCTTCTGCTCACCTCTTGTCTGTTCCTTAGGTATGACCGGGCCATCGACCTGTTCACGCGGTCGTGTGCCGGTTACTGCGTCGCCACATTCATCCTGGGAATTGGAGACCGCCACAACTCCAACATCATGCTGAAAGAGAATGGACAGGTGAGCTTCTGACTCCACCCCCTGACTCTGTTTCCTGGTACTTCCTCCTCCTGACTCTTTTTCTTCCTCCTTCAGCTGTTCCACATTGACTTCGGTCACTTCCTGGACCACAAGAAGAAGAAGTTTGGCTACAAGAGGGAGCGTGTTCCCTTTGTCCTGACTCAGGACTTTCTCATTGTCATCAGTAAAGGCATCCAGGAGTCCACTAAGACCAAGGAGTTCGAGAGGTGCTACCGCCCCTCCACTTTGCACCTCATTCTGCCTCCCTCTGAGCCCATCTCACTCTCTGTCCACCTGTCTACCTGCTCAGGTTCCAGGAGATGTGCTACAAAGCATACCTTGCTATCCGTCAGCATGCCAGCCTCTTCATCAACCTCTTCTCCCTCATGCTGGGCTGCGGCATGCCCGAGCTGCAGAGCTTTGATGATATTGCCTACCTGAGGAAAACCCTGGCCCTGGGTAAGACTGGGGAGACAGGTGGGGAGACTTGGTGTCCAAGACCAACTGTTAATTATGCATCCGTTTTCTTCCATTTATCCATTTCCTGCTCTTCCTTGAGATGTTCTCAGGCCACATGAGATATAAGATAATCTTTTAAGTGAATTCTGGTCCACCACAGGCCCTCCTCCCAGTTCTGTACTTGGAAAACTTCCAAAAGGAGGTATTAAGAGGGAATCCTGATCAGGTGGTCAAACCACATCCTCTAGTTGGTGTAGAACCACCACCTTAACAAGGTGGAGGGGTTTGTGTCCCTCTGTGAACTTAAATAAAGGTAAACTCATCATCAGAATGAGACAAACACTGTGTAGGATGAGAAAGAGCCATTCAGGACTGCATATGACTTGGAATAACTGGAGTTGCAGCGCCTCACCTGGAAAACAGAAAGCAAGGCTCTCTACTGAAGCCAGACTGAACACACCACCCTCAGGGCCAGACACTGGTCGGGTGCTGTGAAAGCTGGGTGGGTGTAGGTGACCCCTGACATTGCAGGTTTTGAGATATTTCACGTGTATTTATCACATTAGGTTGTCTGATGTCACCAGGCTGCACCGTGACTCTGACTGAACGCTGGCATGTAGACACACGTGAGGTTTGGTGTGCCTGAGTTATGCTAACATTATGTTTTATGTAGGGAACTGGCAACTAATTTCTTACTTGACTAAACAAGGGAAAAAATTAGACTAACCGAGTAGTCTAAAACTAAGAAACACTGAACAAAGGTATTTGAAGTCATTAATCGCATTCTTCTGTGATCAATCACACTTTAAATGCTGCCTAATTGTGTGGCACCAAACATCATGCATTATAAACTCTGCATGTTATACTCCAGATAACGAAGAATAAAAACATAAAATAACCGATGTTAAATATATGAAAGCGCATTACTGCAAACACTGAATATGAGAAAATAACATCTGAAAAACAAAAAATGGGCAGCACGGTGGGGCAGTGGTTAGCACTGCTGTCTCACAGTTAGAATACCATCTGGAAGGCCTGGGTTCGATTCCACCTTGGCCCAGGCCTCTCCCTCTCTCTGTGTGGAGTTTGCATGTTCTCCCTGTGCTTGCGTGGGTTTCCTCCGGGTACTCCGGTTTCCTCCCACATTCCAAAGACATGCACTTACTGGGGTTAGGTTAATTGGCTACTCTAAATTGCCCATAGGTGTGAATGAGAACATGAATGAGAGTGTGAAAGGTTGTTTGTCTCTCTGTGTTGGCCCTGCGACAGGCTAGCGACCTGTACAGGGTGTACCCTGCCTCTCGCCCTATGACAGCTGGGATAGGCTCCAGCCCCCCCGCGACCCTGAACAGGATAAGTGGAAGTGAATGGATGGATGGATGGAACATCTGAAAAACAAATAAATTGCAGCTTAAAAGTGTGGTGCATTATGAACGATGCTCGTTGCTCTACAATTCATGACACGCATCAAAAGAATACAATACAAACATCATCCATCCATTTTCTTCCTCCCATCCGGGGCAGCATCAGTGGAGCCCAGACCTCCCTCTCCCTCAGCCTCCTCCTCCAGTGAACCCCTGATTCAGACTTCAGGTGCTACGATGTAACCTGCGTTAGTGGCCGATGTTGTTGCGACTCTTTGCTGTGGTCAGTTTTTTTTTTTAAGGTGCAAACACACGTGTCATGGTAGTTTTTTTGCTTCTCTGTACAAATTCAGGGAAGGAAGGGTGTGTTTTGAGATGTGCACTGTGGAATTTTTCTATAACGATGTAAGGGCTGCAGTTCCATCTGGTGGCCAGACACTGAGGCCACCAGATATGCACGATTACTCGACTATATGACTAATCACACACATCCCTAGTTTTATGGTGAAACTCAAAGGCTTTATGATTTAGACCTTTAGATCAGGCTGACCACACATAATCAGATCAGACGCCCAAATGTCTGCCTTCATGTTATTGTATGACTCTTACCTGTCGTCTGTCTCTGACTCGTCTCTCTCTCTTTCCTCTCTGTGATTCAGAGAAGAGCCAGCAGGAGGCACTGGAGTATTTCACCAAGCAGATGAATGACGCTCACCACGGCGGCTGGAGCACAAAGATGGACTGGATCTTCCACACCATTCGACACATGCCCAATGAACACTGACACACACACACATTCACATGCACACACACACACAAACATGCACAGGTGTGTTTGTTTACTGCACTACTGTGATGATGATGATGATGATGACAGAGTCATTGTCTGATGTCAGATTTTTTTAGCCTCGTGTTTTTGTGTTTTTGGGATGGTTGTCATAGTAACGTGAATCTCAGGGTCAAAGGTCAGAAGGGTGTTTGAAGATGCCAAAGGCATGCTGGGAAAAGACGGTGATGATGATGACGGTGATGATGATGTCGCAAACGTCTTCCAATCGGTGCTACTGTTAGCCTGTTAGCTGCTGAGCTTTTCAAAAGGAATCAAACTTTATTGAGTCAAATTTTATTGACAAGCAGCTGTAACTATATAAGGTGTTATTTTTGAATGAAGCAGCTTTATTGAAACCAGCAAAGTGAACACTGTGGTCACTGTGAGAGCAATAAAACCTCCAATAACCAATCAATATTTTGATTATGACAATCAGGAGTTCTGACCAATAGAAAGGCAGCACTGACCAGCTATGGGTGGAGTCATCAGGACGATGACAGTGACTGAAATAAATCATAGAAACATTTTAACTTCATTAAATCTTTTTTGTTTAGATATTCTGACATGTCCCTGAAAGGGTTAAACCATCAAAATTCAGAGCAGATTTTGAAAAACAAACTGATGTGCAAAGCTGTAGCAACTACAGAGGGATGAAGCTGATGAGCCACACCATGAATATATGGAATAGAATAGAATGCCTTTATTGTCATTATACAGGATGTACAATGAGATTGGGAAAGCGCTGTTGAAGCTCGGTTAAGGAGAGAGGTGATGTGAATGGAGAAGTTTGGAGAACTTCAGAAGGAGCTTCACTGTGTCTTTGTGGATCCAGAGAAAGCAGATGACAGGGTGACAGAGAGAGGAACTGTGGTACTGCATGAGGAAGTCAGGAGTGGCAGAGAAGGATGCGAGGTTGGTGCAGGACACAGATGGGGACAGTGCTTATGTAGGAGCGACGGATGGGTTGAAGGTGGGGGTGCTATTACATCAGGGATCAGTTCTGAGCTCCTCCTTGTTTGCAGTGGTGATGGATAGGCTGACAGATGAGGTCAGGCAGGAGTCTCTGTGGACTATGACAATCTGTAGTGAGAGTAGGGAGCAGATGGAGGAGAGCCTGGAGAGGTGGAGGTATGCTCTGAGAGAAGAAGAATAAGTCAGTCAAAGCAAAACAGAATCCATATGTGTGAATGAGAAGGAGACAAGTGGAAAGGTGAACATGCAAAGAACAGAGAAAGTGAAAGTAGATGAGTTTAAGTACTTGTGGTCAACCATCCAATGCAACGGGCAGTGCACTAGAAAAGTGAAGGAGAGAGTGCAGGCAGGATGGAGTGGGTGGAGACAAGTGCCAGGGGTGATACCTGGTGAGACCTGCTGTGATGGATGGTTTGGAAATGGTGTCACTGACACAAAGGCAGGAGGCTGAGCTGGAGGTGGCAGAGCTGAAGATGCTCAGATCTTCATTCGGAGTAACCAGGATGGACGTTAGACAGATTTGAGGTTGTTGTAAGTGGAGGAGTCGCCCCCTGCTGGATGTTGAAATACAGGATTAAGGAGCCTTTCCTGAGGTCACAAGTTTCCCCACTGAGCTGTCTCAGGGTGGAAGGAGAGAGCAGCAGAACATTAAAATACTAAAGTATCCTGATTTCTTTTTTTTTTTTTTTTAAAGCTCACCAAAGTAGTAAAAGCACTCAGTTACAGTCCACCTCTGCTAATTGTTGAGCAGTTTTCTTGGTGATGTCTCCGTCCTCAGCTGGTACCAGATGATCTGCAGACTGAAGTTACCTTCAGAGGTATATTAAAGTATTTTTGGAGTATGTGGGGGTAATTTTTAAAGTATCTTTTGAAGTATTTCGGCAACACTCTGATTTGAAGCCACTTGCACAGACTTTTCTGATCAACATATCATCCTCGTTCAGGGATCAAAGTCCTCGACAATCTGAACCAATCAGCTGCTACCATTAGCCCCTGGCTAGGCTACTTAGTATTGTTAGCTGTTAGCTTATGAGTCATGCTAGGATACTTAGCAGTAGCCTGTTAGCTATGAGATAGCTCAGCTGTTGCACTGAAACAAGGAATTGTGGATAGGTTTAGTTGGCATAGCACTTGTGAAAGCTCCACCCCTTCCGTCTCATTTGCTGCCAGTTCCTGGAGGTGGGACTACAGTTACATGATTTAAATGTGAAGGACTTTTTTCTGTTCAGGAGAAAGATCAAAGCCCCACCCCCTGCTCCATGCTGATTATTAATTGATTCATGACATCATCGACTGTGATGGTTACCATAGTGACTGATAACACGAGGAGACGACGTATGTTTCCATGTGATCAATGTGACTGATTGATTTCTGATGTACAGATGTCTTTTAGCTGATTGATTTCTTCATGTAATGATTTGTGATGTTACTGATCCTGCTTGACCCACTGATACAGGAGAGCAGGTCACCTGGGGGGGGGGTGCTGATGTGTGACATCACTGTGTTCAGGTGTTAAAGCACTTACTGATCAGTGTTATTAAGGATTATTGTTACTGCAAAATAAAAGCTTACCAGGTGTGCTCTGTGTGTCCATTACTCACCTGGGACAGTTGCACTTCGTCTGATGTCCACTAGTTGGTGCTGTGACACTGTTTGTTTTTCTACACTGAATTCAGCTGAAATAAAATTTATTTAAATAACTTAGGCAACTTAATTCATAAAATGTGACATAGAGTCGGGTGACGCAAGCGGTCAAGATGGCAGCTTAAGTGAGGAGCTCCGCCACCGAAGCAGTCAATTTACTTTGAAATCAGAGTTAAGTGCCACGCACCACGCATAAAGTCGTGCAAGAAGTCTTAGGAATATAAAAAGACTGCATATATAAGTTCATAATGCCGAGCCACCAACAAAAGCTCACGCTGAAGCGCCAAGAAGCAGCTAGCAAAGAGTCATCGGCTAAAGCTAACGAGACTCGGCAGGGAGACCCCCCGGCCTCGCCCACGAACATGGATACAACTCAAGCCGCCGCAACTGAACAAATGGCCAAAGACATCGCAAGTATTTATGCATTGCTTAAGGCAACCTCTGAGACACAGGAGAGCAAACTCAACGCAATTCAAACTGCGATGGGAGTGGTGGAGACTAAGCTAGCAGACATGGCTGCTCGGCTAACCAACGCTGAGTCCCGCATAGATTTTTTGGAGGATGCTAATAGAGCTCTGGAAGAAACCCCTCTTGCCACTCGAGAAGAAGTGAATGCTCTACGACAGAAACTAGACGATCTTGAGAACAGAGGAAGAAGAAACAACTTACGCTTTGTTGGGTTTCCGGAGGGCTGCGAAGGCTCAGATGCTGTAGCTTTCATGCGCGATACAGTCCTGCAACTGCTGAAGATCGACTTCCCGGGGGGGTCTGGAGATCGAGCGGGCGCACCGCGGCCTAGTGAAGCGCAAACCTGATGGTCAACCTCTGAGGGTAATGGTCGTCCGATTTCTACGGTTCCAGGACAGAGAGCGGATCGTGGAGGCTGCGCGGAAGTCGGGCAAGCTGAGCTGGAATGGCCACCACATCATGATCTTCCCAGATTATTCCAAACTCGTCACAGATAAACGTACTACGTTTGCCCCTTGCAAGCGGCTGCTGCATGAAAGGAAGATCAAGTTTTCGCTGCTATTTCCGGTGGTGCTGGTGCTGAGGACGACGGACGGCAGACGTGAGTTTACCGATCCGGGCAAAGCTATGGATTATATCCAATCCTTGCCACAAAAATGACATTCGCGACTGACGGCATGACTCTCCGAATTATGGGCTCGACACACGGGGAGCGACAAACGACAGCAACAAATGGGCCGCATCGCCACTGGGGTGAACCTGAACACACGGGAGGCGATAGCGACGGCAGCTTTGCGAATCGCGCTCTCATGTCACTCATCTCCAAGAAATGTGATTGGTTATGAAACTGGAGGGGTTTAGACATTTTCAAAGCAGTCCGTGTCAGACACGGCAATAAAGATGAGGAGTCAGAAGATTTTATTGGAACTGACAGAACTCTTGCTGTTAAGTCTCCTCTACAAAAAAAAAAAAAAAAAGACAAACTTGGGTTTATCCTATATTAGCACAGAAGTCCTCTCTATCCGTCTGTTTAACGTTAGTCTTGCGCCAACACGTTCCCATACGGCTGCCTTTTATGTGTAACTCGATAATCACTGCGTGAAGTGTCATATAATATAGGAAAGTCAAACACAGCTAAAATGATGCTTTCCTTCGTGCTGAAAGTGGTTGCAGACTGCAGCGTGTAGCATACTCTCCGCTTATTGGTCAGTCAATGAAACCCTCGCTGATTGGTTTAGCGCCACGCGACAGCGACAAAAGTAGAACATTTTTCAACTTTGTTGCGTCGCGTCGCCTGGTCGCGTGTGCACGTCTACGTGTACGAGCTCGAAATTTCACATGCACGAATGTCGCCGGTCGCTTAGCTGGAGGAGGGCAAGCGATTGTCGCCTCATCGCACAAGCTCCATAGGAAATGAATGGAGAGCGAGCGACGTCGCTCCCCGTGTGTCGAGCCCCTTACTCTTATATTAACACATCTCCACATAAAATTAGAGGAAGGTTATTAAGGAACAGCAGGTGCTAATTATATAAATATCTCATGTTTATGAGGATTCTTGTTTTCTTTTATGTGTTAAGCCTTGTGTTAGGACTGTTATTTACAGAGCTACATACCGTTGACTTCTTACTTATGTGGATCGATGTAAGTGTGGATTGAGTGGCCGCTCTGAGCTTTTCTACATTAGCTCTTATGCTGCTGCTTCTGGTGGAAGTTTCTCCTTTCGGGACTGTGTGACTGATTTTAGTCGCCAACCAGGAATATTCTGTTATTGGAGGTGCTCTTAGTGCACCAGAGGGTGGCTAGCATTCGCTGCCACCCCAAGTCTGTTTGTCAAAATGTTCATTTGTTTTTATGTTTATTTTCTTATACCCCCCCCTCCCTGTCTATGATTGGCCTTGTGGATCTGGCCCACTTGTCGCTGTCCTTCTGATATTGGGAATGCGTCACCTCGCATCTATATGTTGGATACAAATTCCACGATGACAAGTCAGAAAACACTCACCTTGATGACCTGGAACGTGAAGGGCCTCAATCATCCCATTAAGAGGAAGAAAATAATGACTTTCATTAAAACCAGAAAAGCTGATGTGGTTTTCCTCCAGGAGACCCATTTGTTGCCTCTAGAGTCGGAGAGACTCTGCTGAGACTGGGTGGGTCAGGTATTTTACTCATGTGGTAGCAGACAAAGCAGAGGGGTAGCAACACTTATTCACAAACAGTTACAGTTTAAAGCCACTCGGGTAGTTAAGGATGAGGACGGACGAGTACTAATAATCCTAGCGGAGATTCAGGGCCACAGCATGGTATTGACCAACATCTATGCCCCAAACACTGATTATTTGACGTTCTTTGGACAACTAGAGTGCAGAATTAGCGATATGGGTGATTATCCGGTTTTATTGGCGGGTGACTGCAACATGGTTATGGATGGAATATTGGACCGAAGCACCTCCGTGCAGCATCATTCTGGTCTGGTTTCAGTTCTTTTTAAAATGAGTAAGGCCTTAGGCTTAATTGAGGTTTGGAGGCTGCTTAATCCCTCTACGGGAGATTACACTTTTTACTCTGCCGTTCATAACACTTGGTCCAGGATCGATTACTTTTTCATGTCAAACTCTGTTATCTCCTCAGCTATATCCTGCTCAATTGGTAGTATACTCCTCTCTGACCATGCCCCAGTTATTCTATACTTCTTATATTCTATACTTATATTCTATACGCCCATTCAGTAACTTTCCTAGATCTCTAAGATGGAGGCTAAATTCGAGCCTACTGCAGGATACTGACTTTCTGAACTCCCTAAGAGCTCAAATCAACTTATTTATGGAGACCAATTTTAGTACAGCCCCCTCTGCTGGTGTAGCTTGGGAAGCCCTAAAAGCATATATCAGAGGATTTCTTATACAACATGCCTCCTACAAAAAGAAAACTACATTTGCCAAACAGTTAACCCTGGAGAGAGAGGTTGCTATAGCGGAAGCGTCCTTTAAGACAGATGCAAGCCCTACAAACCTGACTCGCCTAACAAGACTGAAGTATGAGCTCAATTTGATCCTTACCCAGAGAGCAGAATTCTCTCTTTTTCGTGCTAGGCAGAAGCATTTCGAGGATGGGGATAAACCTGGCAAGTTTTTGGCTAGATACATCAAACAAAAGGAGGCACAAACTATTATACCTGCAGTCAGAATGCAGGACAACACAGTAGTGACAAACCCCACCAACGTGAACGAGGTGTTTAGAAACTACTATATGCAGCTCTATTCCTCAGAACTACAGGCAAGCCCGCAGGAAATTTACAGCTTTATTTCACAGCTAGATCTCCCAACCCTCTCAGAATCACAAATTGAATCTTTGGAAGCTCCAATTTTAAAGGAAGAGATTATAAATGCAATTAAAAACATCCCAGCAAACAAAGCACCAGGTTTAGATGGGTTTACAATTGAATTTTATAGGAATTTTGCTGAGGAACTCTCTCCCTTACTCCTCCAGATGTTTGATGAGGCTCTGAATAGGGGTTGCTTGCCAGCAACACTATCAGAGGCGGTTATCACCCTTGTCCTCAAAAAAGACAAAGACCCACTAGACTGTAAAAGCTACAGGCCAATAAGCCTGATAAATTGTGATTGCAAGATCTTAGCTAAGGTAATAGCGACCAGACTGGACAAGGTTATGACTAGCCTTGTACACCCCGACCAGGTTGGATTCATTCGCACACGAAACTCTTCTGACAACACTAGAAGGCTAATTAATATCATGTGGACAGCCCAAAATAAACTTTCAGCTGGTGACCTTTCCCCCGCCATGGCTCTCTCACTGGACGCAGAAAAGGCGTTTGACAGGGTGGAGTGGCGCTATCTGTTCAGTGTATTAGAAACATATGGCTTCGGCCCAAAATACATTAGCTGGATCAACCTGCTTTACTTCAACCCTAGGGCTTTTGTATTAACAAATCGTATTATATCACAGCCTTTTGACCTACACAGAGGGACAAGGCAGGGCTGCCCACTGAGCCCACTGCTTTTTGCACTAGCCTTGGAACCTCTGGCAGCAAGAATATGCAGGGATCCAGATTTCCCAGGTATTCAAATCAATAATGTGAATCATAAGCTGTTACTTTATGCAGATGATGCCCTTGTCTTGGTTTCACGACCGGAACGCTCCCTGCCTGCCCTTTTAAAAATTGTTAGTTCATTCTCCAACATATCTGGAAATAAAGTTAACTGGTCAAAATCCGAAGCGCTGCCTCTGACAGCTTTCTGCCCCAAAACCTTGTTTCAGCCAGGAGACTTTAGTTGGCCTAGAGCAGGCATTAAATATCTGGGAATTATATTTCCCCGTTCCTTGGCTAATATAATTCAGGATAATTTTGAACCTTTACTTAATAAATTTAAATCTGATATAGCCCGATGGTCCCCACTATTTCTTTCCCTATGGGGCAAAGTTAATATAATCAAAATGAGTTGTGTCCCGAAATTTAATTACCTATTGCAGGCGCTCCCACTTAAAATTCCTCCAAAATACTTTCATCAATTTGACAGACTATGCAACCAATTCATTTGGAACAATAAGCGCCCCAGAATCAAGTTCAGAAAACTGCAACGACCAGAGGGCTTGGGCGGCCTTGGTGGCCCAAATTTGCTATTCTTTCCAAGATGGCGCCGCGAATGGATGCCCTGGTACTTCGGTGCGCTCTGTTTTGTTTGTTTTTGTGCGTTATTTCTGTGTCTGGACACTCTTCTGGGTATTCTTACACCAGAGAAGAGCTTTTCAACATTAGGTCCACAACACCTTCGGATTTATTTCCTGTTTTTGTCGCATCTGCGGCGGATTTATTACACACTCTGGCCCAGAAAGTGAGACGCCGAAAGAGAGGGAAGCGCGCTGGCGTCCTTGTGAGGCTAAGGAGACGTGGATTACGGACAGCCTTACCTGGGATTTTCCTCTCCAACGTGCGTTCACTTAGGAACAAAATGGACGAACTGACACTGATGAGGAGCATGAATAGAGACTTTTCCATATCCTGTGTGTTATGCTTCACGGAGTCATGGCTGTGTGAGGAGATACCGGACTGCGCGCTCCAGTTGGAGGGATTTCATCTCCTCCGCGCAGACCGGCAAGCTGCGCTTTCCGGCAAGGCTACAGGTGGAGGAGTCTGCTTCTACATAAACAGTGGCTGGTGTACGGATGTGACAGAGATTGCTAAGCACTGCTCTCCCTCACTGGAATATCTTTTCATTCACTGTAAACCGTTCTACTCTCCGCGGGAGTTCGCTTCATTCATACTGGCTGCTGTTTACATCCCGCCGGACGCGGACGTGCACGAGGCCCAGTGCGCGCTCACAGAGCAGATTCTGTGCATGGAGCGGACATACCCGGACTCTCTTATCATCGTACTTGGGGACTTTAATAAAGCCAGCCTGAGACAGGAACTTCCCAAATATAAACAATATATCACATGTCCGACCAGAGAGGAGAAGACACTAGACCACTGCTACAGCACGATAAGCGGGGCTTATCACGCAGTGCCCCGCGCTGCACTCGGCCTCTCTGACCACGACATGATCCACCTGATCCCCGCGTACAGACAGAGGCTGAAGCTCTCAAAACCTGTGGTGAGGACAACAAAGCAGTGGACCCGTGAGGCTGTGGAGGAGCTCCGCACATGCTTCGAAACTACAGACTGGGACTCAATGAGGGCTGCCTGTGACAGTCTGGATGACTACACGGACACTGTAACCTCGTATATCCACTTCTGCGAGGACAGCATTGTGCCATCACGCACCAGGGTGTGTTATAACAGTGACAAACCCTGGTTTACTCCCAAACTGAAGCAGCTGTGGATAGAGAAGAGGGAGGCTTTTAAAAGTGGGGACAAAGACTGCTACAAAGAGGCCAAGTACAGGTTTAGCAAGGAAGTGGCCACTGCTAGATCACATCACTCTGAGAATATACAGCAGCAGATCTCAGAGAACGACGCGGCCTCTGTATGGAAAAGTTTTAGGCAGATTACCAACTACAAGCCTAAAACCCCCCACTCCACAGACGACCTACAAACTGCAAATAGACTGAACGAGTTCTATTGTCGTTTTGATGGTCAGTTCAGCAGCCTTCACACCTCCACCAGTCCCAACTACAATACAGCCAACACAAATATTCACCCCCCAACCTCCCCCACTCCCCACACCTCAGAGAAGCCCACATCATCACGGACTCCCACCCCAGAGTCCCCCTCCTCCCCCACCCCCACAGTCTTTTGTATTCAGGAGGACCAGGTGCTAAAGCAGTTCAGGAGTGTCAAAGCTCGCAAAGCTCCAGGTTCAGATGGTGTCTCACCTGCCACACTGAGACACTGTGCTAACGAGCTTGCCCCATTGTTCACGAACATCTTCAACTCCTCACTGGAGGCTTGCCACGTGCCTGTCTGCTTTAAAACCGCTACCATTGTTCCTGTCCCCAAGAAGCCAAGGATCACTGGACTAAATGACTACAGACCTGTGGCACTGACTTCTGTGGTCATGAAGTCATTTGAGCGTCTGGTGCTGTCCCACCTCAAGTCCCTCACAGCCCCCCTTCTGGACCCCCTGCAGTTTGCCTACAGAGCCAACAGGTCTGTGGACGAGGCCATCAACCTGACTCTGCACTTCATCCTACAAGTCAAGTCAAGTCAAGTTTATTTATAAAGCACATTTAAAACAACGACGTTGACCAAAGTGCTGTACAAGATCTGTAACCCCAAGGACTATACTAAATAAAAATAAAAATATATAAATAAATAAATAAAATAATAAAATAAAAATAAATAAATAAAAACATTAAGAACAATAAATAACATAAGAAAATTAAAAATTAAAACGTTTAAAACAAGTACCATAAAATACCATAAAACAATCATCTAAAAGGAGGTAGCACTGCAGCCAAATGCCAAGGAAAAGAAATGTGTTTTTAATAGAGATTTAAATGTGTGTATCGTCTGAGCTGTGCGGATATGGAGAGGTAGATCGTTCCATAGCTTTGGTGCTGCTGCTGCAAAAGCTCGATCACCTCTCTGTTTTAGTCTGGTTTTAGGCCTCTGTAAGAGCAGCTGGTTCGATGACCTCAGAGCTCTTACAGGGGTGTGACAGTGAAGCAGCTCAGACAGATACAAAGGTGCCAGTCCGTTTAAGGCTTTAAAAGTAAGCAATAAAATCTTAAAATCGATTCTAAAACGGACAGGGAGCCAGTGAAGGGATGACAGGACTGGGGTAATGTGTTCATGCTTTTTTAAACCGGTTAAAAGACGAGCTGCCGCATTCTGGACTACCTGCAGGCGGCGCACAGATGATTGATCTATGCCAAAGTACAGAGAATTACAGTAGTCCAGGCGGGAAGTAATAAAAGCATGAATAACTTTTTCCAGGTCCTGCTGTGGGAGATAAGGTTTTACCTTGGCAATGACTCTGAGTTGGTAAAAACTGATTTTGGTAACAGCACTTACTTGCTTCTCCATTTTAAAACTACTATCTAAAATGACACCCAGATTTTTCACAGCATCACGACAGTGAGGAGCCAAATGACTCGGAGTGCCAGAGGAGTAGCTTGAGGGGTCAAATTTACCAAAGCATATGACCTCGGTTTTGCTTTCATTAAGATTTAGGAAATTGTTTCTCATCCAGGACTTGATGTCCCTTAAACAGTTCAGAATCAGAATCAGAATCAGAATCAGAATCAGAAGGTTTTATTGCCATATGGGTGAACAGGTTCACAGCATTAGGAAATTGCTGCAGTACTTCGTGCTTACAGAAAAAAAACAAATAAGTATAAAAACTATAAGACAATATACAAGTATACAAATTGCAAATATACAGAGATATTAGAGCTATAACTATAGCACAATATTACAAAATTACAAAATATACAGTGCAGAGACTAATTAAAAGATAGAAGAATGTAGACTATATTCCACTAATATGTACATCAGTGCAGTCAGACAGGTGCATAGACATAGGGTCATCAGCGTTTGTGGAGGGTGGTGGTAACAGTCTTAGGGTAATTGTTCATGAGTCCAACAGCAGAGGGGAAGAAACTGTTCTTATGGCGGGAGGTTCTGGTCCGTATGGACCGTAGCCTCCTGCCTGAGGGGAGAGGGTCAAAAAGTCTGTGCCCAGGGTGAGAGTGGTCGGCTGTGATCCGACCTGCACGCCCCAGTGTCCTGGAGGTGTACAGGTCCTGGAGAGATGGGAGGTTACAGCCAATCACCTTCTCAGCAGAGTGCACAACGCGCTGTAGTCTCTGTTTGTCCCTAGTGGTGGCTCCAGCGTACCACACAGTGATGGAGGAGGTGAGGATGGACTCAATGATGGCAGTATAGAACTGCACCATGGTCCTTGCTGGCAAGTTGAATTTCTTCAACTGCCGCAGGAAGTACATCCTCTGCTGGGCCTTTTTGATGACAGAGGTGATGGTGGGCTCCCACTTGAGGTCCTGGGTGATGGTAGTTCCCAGGAAGCGAGAAGAGTCCACTGTGGTGATGGGGGTGTCAGTCAGGATGATGGAGGGTAGAGGGGCTGTGTGCTTCCTAAAGTCCACTATAATCTCCACTGTCTTCTGGGCGTTCAGTACCAGGTTATTGTGGCTGCACCAGGACGCCAGACGTTTGACCTCCATCCTGTAGGCCGACTCGTCCCCGTCTGAGATGAGTCCGATGAGAGTCATGTCGTCTGCAAACTTAATAAGCTTGACAGACTGGTGGTCAGAGGTGCAGCAGTTGGTATACAGGGAGAAGAGCAGAGGAGAGAGGACACAGCCCTGAGAAGTGCCAGTGCTGATGGTCCGGGAGTCCGAGACATTCTTCCCCAGCCTCACGTGCTGCTTCCTGTTCGTCAGGAAGTCAGTGATCCACCTGCAGATGGGATCAGGCACGTTCATCTGGGACAGCTTTTCTTGGAGGAGATCAGGGATGATGGTGTTGAAGGCAGAGCTGAAGTCCACAAACAGGATCCTGGCGTAGGTTCCCTGGGAGTCCAGATGCTGTAGGATGAAGTGCAGAGTCAGGTTGATGGCGTCGTCCACAGACCTGTTGGCTCTGTAGGCAAACTGCAGGGGGTCCAGAAGGGGGGCTGTGAGGGACTTGAGGTGGGACAGCACCAGACGCTCAAATGACTTCATGACCACAGAAGTCAGTGCCACAGGTCTGTAGTCATTTAGTCCAGTGATCCTTGGCTTCTTGGGGACAGGAACAATGGTAGCGGTTTTAAAGCAGACAGGCACGTGGCAAGCCTCCAGTGAGGAGTTGAAGATGTTCGTGAACAATGGGGCAAGCTCGTTAGCACAGTGTCTCAGTGTGGCAGGTGAGACACCATCTGGACCTGGAGCTTTGCGAGCTTTGACACTCCTGAACTGCTTTAGCACCTGGTCCTCCTGAATACAAAAGACTGTGGGGGTGGGGGAGGAGGGGGACTCTGGGGTGGGAGTCCTTGATGATGTGGGCTTCTCTGAGGTGTGGGGAGTGGGGGAGGTTGGGGGGTGAATATTTGTGTTGGCTGTATTGTAGTTGGGACTGGTGGAGGTGTGAAGGCTGCTGAACTGACCATCAAAACGACAATAGAACTCGTTCAGTCTATTTGCAGTTTGTAGGTCGTCTGTGGAGTGGGGGGTTTTAGGCTTGTAGTTGGTAATCTGCCTAAAACCTTTCCATACAGAGGCCGCGTCGTTCTCTGAGATCTGCTGCTGTATATTCTCAGAGTGATGTGATCTAGCAGTGGCCACTTCCTTGCTAAACCTGTACTTGGCCTCTTTGTAGCAGTCTTTGTCCCCACTTTTAAAAGCCTCCCTCTTCTCTATCCACAGCTGCTTCAGTTTGGGAGTAAACCAGGGTTTGTCACTGTTATAACACACCCTGGTGCGTGATGGCACAATGCTGTCCTCGCAGAAGTGGATATACGAGGTTACAGTGTCCGTGTAGCCATCCAGACTGTCACAGGCAGCCCTCATTGAGTCCCAGTCTGTAGTTTCGAAGCATGTGCGGAGCTCCTCCACAGCCTCACGGGTCCACTGCTTTGTTGTCCTCACCACAGGTTTTGAGAGCTTCAGCCTCTGTCTGTACGCGGGGATCAGGTGGATCATGTCGTGGTCAGAGAGGCCGAGTGCAGCGCGGGGCACTGCGTGATAAGCCCCGCTTATCGTGCTGTAGCAGTGGTCTAGTGTCTTCTCCTCTCTGGTCGGACATGTGATATATTGTTTATATTTGGGAAGTTCCTGTCTCAGGCTGGCTTTATTAAAGTCCCCAAGTACGATGATAAGAGAGTCCGGGTATGTCCGCTCCATGCACAGAATCTGCTCTGTGAGCGCGCACTGGGCCTCGTGCACGTCCGCGTCCGGCGGGATGTAAACAGCAGCCAGTATGAATGAAGCGAACTCCCGCGGAGAGTAAAACGGTTTACAGTGAATGAAAAGATATTCCAGTGAGGGAGAGCAGTGCTTAGCAATCACTGTCACATCCGTACACCAGCCACTGTTTATGTAGAAGCAGACTCCTCCACCTGTAGCCTTGCCGGAAAGCGCAGCTTGCCGGTCTGCGCGGAGGAGATGAAATCCCTCCAACTGGAGCGCGCAGTCCGGTATCTCCTCACACAGCCATGACTCCGTGAAGCATAACACACAGGATTTGGAAAAGTCTCTATTCATGCTCCTCATCAGTATCAGTTCGTCCATTTTGTTCCTAAGTGAACGCATGTTGGAGAGGAAAATCCCAGGTAAGGCTGTGCGTAATCCACGTCTCCTTAGCCTCACAAGCACGCCAGCGCGCTTCCCTCTCTTTCGGCGTCTCACTTTCTGGGCCAGAGTGTGTAATAAATCCGCCGCAGATGCGACAAAAACAGGAAATAAACCCGAAGGTGTTGTGGACCTAATGTTGAAAAGCTCTTCTCTGGTGTAAGAATACCCAGAAGAGTGTCCAGACACAGAAATAACGCACAAAAACAAACAAAACAGAGCGCACCGAAGTACCAGGGCATCCATTCGCGGCGCCATCTTGGATCTTGGATTCAGCAGGGGTTCCCATGGATCTCTGCTGTTCAGTTTGATGGGCATATACACCTGGATGTCGTCAGCAAAACAGTGGAAACAAATATTATGTTTCCTAAAAATCGACCCTAGAGGCAACATATACAATGAAAAAAGAATTGGGCCCAGAATGGACCCCTGAGGCACTCCACAAGAAAGCTTTGCTGTGGTAGAAAAACAGTTTCCTAGATGGACAGAGAAACTGCTATCAGTAAGATAAGATCTGAACCAAGTCAGAACCGTGCCTTTAATGCCAATTTCATGTTCTAGGCGGGACAGAAGGATCTCGTGGTCCACAGTGTCAAAGGCAGCTGACAGATCTAGAAGTACTAAAACTGCAGGACTACCAGAGTCCACAGTTAAAAGCAGATCGTTAAAAACTCTTAAAAGAGCCGTCTCTGTGCTGTGACCTACAGCATCTGGACTCCCAGGGAACCTACGCCAGGATCCTGTTTGTGGACTTCAGCTCTGCCTTCAACACCATCATCCCTGATCTCCTCCAAGACAAGCTGTCCCAGATGAACGTGCCAGATCCCATCTGCAGGTGGATCATTGACTTCCTGATGAACAGGAAGCAGCACGTGAGGCTGGGGAAGAATGTCTCGGACTCCCGGACCATCAGCACCGGCACTCCTCAGGGCTGTGTCCTCTCTCCTCTGCTCTTCTCCCTGTATACCAACTGCTGCACCTCTGACCACCAGTCTGTCAAGCTTATTAAGTTTGCAGACGACATGACTCTCATCGGACTCATCTCAGACGGGGACGAGTCGGCCTACAGGATGGAGGTCAAACGTCTGGTGTCCTGGTGCAGCCATAATAACCTGGTACTGAACGCCCAGAAGACAGTGGAGATTATAGTGGACTTTAGGAAGCACACAGCCCCTCTATCCTCCATCATCCTGACTGACACCCCCATCACCACAGTGGACTCTTTTCGCTTCCTGGGAACTACCATCACCCAGGACCTCAAGTGGGAGCCCACCATCACCTCTGTCATCAAAAAGGCCCAGCAGAGGATGTACTTCCTGCGGCAGTTGAAGAAATTCAACTTGCCAGCAAGGACCATGGTGCAGTTCTATACTGCTATCATTGAGTCCATCCTCACCTCCTCCATCACTGTGTGGTACGCTGGAGCCACCACTAGGGACAAACAGAGACTACAGCGCGTTGTGCACTCTGCTGAGAAGGTGATTGGCTGTAACCTCCCATCTCTCCAGGACCTGTACACCTCCAGGACACTGGGGCGTGCAGGTCGGATCACAGCCGACCACTCTCACCCTGGGCACAGACTTTTTGACCCTCTCCCCTCAGGCAGGAGGCTACGGTCCATACGGACCAGAACCTCCCGCCATAAGAACAGTTTCTTCCCCTCTGCTGTTGGACTCATGAACAATAACCCTAAGACTGTTACCACCACCCTCCACAAACGCTGATGACCCTATGTCTATGCACCTGTCTGACTGCACTGATGTACATATTAGTGGAATATAGTTTACATTCTTCTATCTTTTAATTAGTCTCTGCACTGTATATTTTGTAATTTTGTAATATTGTGCTATAGTTATAGCTCTAATATCTCTGTATATTTGCAATTTGTATACTTGTATATTGTCTTATAGTTTTTATACTTATTTGTTTTTTTTTCTGTAAGCACGAAGTACCGCAGCAATTTCCTAATGCTGTGAACCTGTTCACCCATATGGCAATAAAACCTTCTGATTCTGATTCTGATTCTGATACTACTATGCATTTAGTTTGAGGCATATGATTCACTGGGCATTGCCGCCAGAATGAGCCCCCCCGTGGCACAGCCTTGAAAGTACTCTCTGTTCTCCACTCCCTCTGAAGTATATACATACCACTAAACTTTCACCAGAGTTACAGACCCACCCAGTCTTTTCAGCTCTGCAGGAGGTGTGGAGAAAAGTGGCATTGCTGCTAAACTTTAACCCATACCTCCATACTGAAGCTTCTATATGGCTTAATCCCAAACTTTGTATTGGTAAATCTCCTATTCTCTGGAAACTGTGGGTCCAAAGAGGAATTTTGGTGCTTGGAGACCTATATGATGGAGGGATTCTTAAGTCCAATTCTGGAGGTACCTACAACTTCGTCATTTACTGCTTGGAATTTACGGATCCCCAGCCACACCTCCTGCAGCTGTAGATTGTCTTTCCCACATTAGGAAAATCTCGCAGGGACAGCACGTGGTCTCTAAATATTACTCCATGTTGATAAAGGATATGGACAAAGGGCTCCCCACTTTGCGATCTGCCTGGGAAATCGATCTTGGCACGGCCTTCACTGACCAGGAATGGAAAATGACAGTTCAAAATATTAAAAAAATGTCCAGGGAACTTAAAACAAGATTGGTACAATTCAAACTATTGCATAGAATATACTGGTCGCCACATAGATTGCATAGAGCCACCCTTATACAGTCACCTAAATGCTGGCGATGTCAGGCTGAGACAGGCACACTGATTCACATGCTATGGAAATGCCCTGATGTCCAAGACTTCTGGGATGCAATTTATAAATATGTCAGATTGATTATACAAAAAGAAATCCAGTTTTCTCCAAGAGTGTTCATTCTGGGGGACCCATCCCTCCTTAAACATTTGCCATCCAACACTGCTGAATGGGTCCAGACTGCATTAATGCTGGGGCGCAAACTGATTATCTCTCAGTGGAAGGCCACCTCTGTCCCATCCATTACTCTATGGTATAATCAACTAGGCAGATTAGCTGCATTGGAGCGCCTTTCATACAGATTACTAAATAGAATGGAGCTTTTCCACCTTAAATGGGACCCATACCTACATAGACTGCAGGGGCCAAATTAAGGATCGCGATGGTGGAGGCACGAAGCCCCAGTGGGGTTCGACTTGATGGCGATGAGTGGGATACGTAGTATGCCCCACATAAATAAAGGCTGGCCAAACTGTGCTACAAAATATCTTAATGCCAACAGCCCCCCCCCCTTTTTTTTTTTTTTTTGTTTTGTTTTGTTTTGTTTTCTGTTTTCTGTCTACTGTTCAGTGTGTTCTCCATTACTCTCACTGTGCTGATATAATTGCTGGTAGATGTTGCCTATACAGGGAATGGACTGTTGTAATGAAAATTCAATAAAATGTTAATCATAAAATGTGACATAAATTATTTAATATTTAGATCAGATTTTAAACACCAGTTTTCTTATAATGTAAGAAAAATAAATATGATCAATAATCAATATTTTTCTCAAACCGGAAATACATGTTTCCCATCGATCATTGAAGTTATTGCAAGAGCAGTACTGTAGGAGTCGGTGGAAGGAGACACGAGCCGGTATGTAGTCTCAGCTTTATTAGGAAAAACTCACAACACTACAACTCCAAATATATCTCCCCCAAAAGGAGGAGTCAAGCCCTTTTATCCTAGGCCTCTCTCTCCCGCCTTTTCCCTATCTATTCCGGTCTCTCTCTTCGCAATAAGAGCTTGGGGCATTCTGGTGTGAAATGTGCATATATGTGGCCACCACACAGGCCCCCCCCTGAACACACAGAATGGCAAACAATACAATAATAAAAACAGCAACCATTTTAACTCAACATAGCAAAAATAAAATACCACATCAAGAGTATCTCCTAGGGGGTTTAACAAGGCGGCCACTACGGCTGTGCTTGGCGACCACAGGTGGTGAAAACGAGGGAGGGGCATAGCCCCGACTACGGCGAGACTGCCCCCTCGCAGGGGAAAAAACAGCAGCTGGGGGCAGGTCCTCCGAGTGAGGCATAGAAACGGGAGGACGACCGCGGCGCGGAGGTTGGGCCAACTCAATAGGACCATCCGGAAACATGTGAGCAGGCTTAAGGCGATCCACCGAAACCCGCTCCTGACGACCTCCCAGCTCAACCAAAAAATCCTTAGGTCCCACCTCTAGCACACGGAATGGACCATCATAAGGAGGTCGAAGTGGAGAACGGTGCGCGTCATGGCGGATAAAAATGTACTTGGCAGACATCAGGTCCTTTGGCACATATGACTGTGGAAGGCAGTGATGCGCCGCTACTGGGGCCAAAAACCTATCATTCCCCGGGAAAACCGGCCCGCTCCTTTTGTCGGCCCCCGAAGCAGATGCACCAGGAAGGAATTCCCCTGGAACCCTCAAAGGCTGGCCCAGGACCAGCTCGGCTGAAGAAGACTGCAGGTCCTCCTTAGGTGTCGCACGCAGGCCCAGCAGGACCCAAGGAAGGCGGTCACCCCAGCTGCTGTCCACCAGCGCAGCCCGTAAGGCAGCCTTCATGGTACGGTGGAACCTCTCGCAAAGGCCATTGGCCTGCGGGTGGTACGCGGTAGTGCGATGGAGTCTGACGCCAAGGTTCTCCGCCACAGCAGTCCACAGCTCAGACGTGAACTGAGGACCCCTGTCAGATGTCAAGTCAAGCGGTACGCCAAACCGAGATACCCAGGAGGAGACGACGCACGAGCAACATCTGCTGAGGTGGTTGACGCCAAAGGAACTGCTTCAGGCCACCGAGTCGTCCTGTCCACCATTGTCAGGAGATGGGTGAAACCCCGGGAAGGGGGAAATGGACCTACCAGGTCTACATGGACATGTTCGAACCTTCTCTGTGGTATGGGAAAGTGCTCCAGAGGGGATTTGGTGTGTCGTTGCACTTTGGCGCGCTGACAAGCAACACATGAGGAAGCCCACGCCCTGACCTCTTTCCGGAGGCCGGGCCACACAAACTTGGCCCTACCAACTTAACTGAGGCTTTAACTCCCGGGTGCGAAAGAGAATGAACTGCCTCAAAAACCCGCCGACGCCAGCAAGCAGGAACCAAGGGGCGAGGCCTGCCCAATGAGACGTCGCAAAGTAGGGTTACGCCACTATCCTGAAATGAGACATCTTCCAAACGCAAACTGGACTCGGCCGCCTTAAAAGCCTGAATCTCCGTATCCGTAAGTTGGTCGGCAGCCATGGCAGAGTAGTCCACTCCCAAATGCACAGAACTAACCTGCGCCCTGGACAGACAGTCAGCCACCCGATTACACTTGCCGGCGACGTGCTGAATGTCAGTGGTAAACTCTGAAATAGCAGAAAGCTGCCGTTGCTGCCGTGCAGTCCATGGTTCTGAAACCTTTGCCATGGCAAATGTGAGAGGTTTGTGGTCTACAAAAGCGGTAAAGTCACGGCCCTCAAGCAGGAACCGGAAATGACGCGTCGCGAGAAAAAGGGCAAGGAGCTCCCTGTCAAACGTACTGTACTTTCTCTCCGCATCCCGAAGCTTCCTGCTAAAAAAGGCGAGGGGCTGCCAAGCACCACCCACCCATTGTTCGCACACGGCCCCGACTGCAAAATCGGAGGCATCGGTAGTAAGGGCAACAGGCGCCTCGGGAGACGGGTGGGCCAGCAGGGCAGCGTTGGCAAGAGCAGCTTTGGCACTGTCAAATGCCTGCACCCGCTCAGGTGTCCACTCTATCTCTTGGTTGCCTTTCTTGCCCTTAAGTGCATTGTACAGAGGGTGCATGAGGTGAGCAGCCCGGGGGATGAAACGGTTATAAAAGTTCACCATCCCCAAAAACTCCTGCAGGGGCTTCACTGAGGAAGGGCGCGGAAAAGCAGAAACCGCCTCCACCTTAGCGGGCAGGGGAAACGCCCCTTGGGGCGAAACGAGGTGTCCCAAAAACTCTATGGCCGGCAGACCGAACTGGCATTTAGCTGGATTCACAATCAAACCGTGCTCACTGAGACGCTCAAACAACTGGCGGAGGTGCACTGAATGCTCCGCGGCGGAAGGGCTGGCAACCAGTATGTCATCCAGATAGACGAACAAAAATGGCATACCACGCAAAACGGAGTCCATGAGGCGCTGAAACGTCTGTGCCGCGCCCTTCAGACCGAAGGGCATCCGCAAAAACTCGAAAAGGCCAAAAGGAGTGATAACCGCGGTCTTGGGCACATCACGCGGATGGACAGGAACCTGATGGTATCCCCTCACCAAATCCACCTTTGAAAAAATAGTTGCCCCCGCAAGATGAACCGAAAAATCTTGAATGTGGGGAACCGGGTACCTGTCATTAGTCGTCGCATTATTAAGGCGCCTAAAATCCCCACAAGGGCGCCACCCACCGTCAGCTTTAGGGACCAAGTGCAACGGGGACGCCCACGGGCTGTTTGAGCGGCGCACAATACCAAGGCGCTCCATGTTTGCAAACTCCTCCCTGGCTATCGCTAACTTCGCGGCATCGAGACGGCGTGCACGCGCAAAAACCGGCGGACCCACAGTGGTAATGTAATGCTCCACACCATGTTTAGCTACGGCTGCAGAGAAGGTGGGAACCGTGAGGGTGGGAAACTCGGCAAGCAAACGCTGGTACTCATCACCTGTGGCAAGCATGTTAGCGAGGGGCAGGGGGCGAGGACTACCAAGTGTACAGGGGTAGGTATCAAAAGACACAGCATCTATCAAGCACCTATTAGCTACATCGACCAACAACCTGAAAGCACACAAGAAATCAGCGCCGAGTATAGGTACTGACACAGATGCTATCACAAAGTCCCAGTTAAACTGACGTCCCTTGAAACACACAGTCACCAACCTCATTCCATATGTGCGAATGGGGGTACCGTTCGCCGCGTCCAGCAGGGGTCCGTGACATTGTCCCAAGGCGTCCGCAGCTGAAGCCGGCATGATGCTACGCTGAGCACCCGAGTCCACAAGCAGACGGCGTCCCGAAGCAGTGTCCTCAATGAAGAGCAGCTTGTCCGAGCTGCCAGCGCACACAGCTGCTAGTGAGCACCGGCCCTCTCGTTTCCCTGGTGCTGGAAGGTACACGGCGGAATGCAGCGCTTCGCCTTCACTCCGAACCGGCGATGATAGAAGCAGAGCACGCTCTCCTTCCTCCGGCGCTCTGCGACGGCGGCCACAGCACCAGCTTCACTAGCCTCCGTCCCTTGTAGAGCCGCACTCGGTAAAAGTGCATGCACACCGGAATGCCTGGATGCCAGCAAAATCTTGTCCGCCTCTTCAGCTAGCCCGCGGTAATCCTTGGCCCGTATCAGAGCGGAGCTGGCTAGCGCGGTGCGCACGGGAGGGGGGAGCTGGCGCAGGAACAGATGCGTAAAGAGAAACGAAGCGTCGCCCGGGCCGAGCAGAGCCAGCATGTGCTCCATCAGCTCGGAGGGTTTACCATCTCCCAAGCCATTCAGGGACAACAGGCGATCAGCCCGCTCTTCGTCTGAAAGCTGATAAATCCGCAGCAGGTTCTCCTTCAGCGCTCCATACTTGTTAGCAGGCGGCGGGTCCCGGAGCAGTCCCATCAGCCGGCGGGTAGAAGCAGAGTCCAGTGCCGCGACGACATGGTAATACTTGGTGTCGTCTGAGGTGATCCCGCGGAGGTGAAACTGGGCCTCCACATGCTGGAACCAAGGCTCTGGATCGTGCTGCCAGAACTCCGGGAGCTTGACCGTGGCCGCAAAAATAGCGGGAGAAACGGCGGCGGCTGGTGAGGAAACGGCGGCGGCTGGTGAGGAAACAGCGGCCGCTGAGCTGTCGTCAGCAGACATGTTCTTTAGTCGGGGTCACCAATGTAGGAGTCGGTGGAAGGAGACACGAGCCGGTATGTAGTCTCAGCTTTATTAGGAAAAACTCACAACACTACAACTCCAAATATAACTCCTCAAAAGGAGGAGTCAAGCCCTTTTATCCTAGGCCTCTCTCTCCCGCCTTTTCCCTATCTATTCCGGTCTCTCTCTTCGCAATAAGAGCTTGGGGCATTCTGGTGTGAAATGTGTATATATGTGGCCACCACAGTACGTTGTTTTTCACAACAGCAAACACTTGTCTCTTAGACTTTTAACACCTTCACCTGCAGATGTGCATCAGAGAGTTCAATTAAGCCATTTTCTATGCAAAATCTCCCGACGCTCGTCGGGGAGAACCCCCTTTCTTCCCCATAGCGATGCGAAATAACCGCAGGGATCGCTGTGGAAGACAGTACCTTTCTTACCATGTCTACAATTGCCTCAGAATGTGGTTCTAAGCCACCCTAACTGCTCTGAAAACTGTAAATTAATGAGAGCAGGCCTCAAATATGCTCGAGTTTTCTTGAATGCTTTGCGAATTTATATTTTGATATCAAAGGGAAAAAAAGAAATATATTTCATTTTACATCTTATGGATTTGTAGAATAAAATTAAATGTAAAAAAACAACCTGTTTTTCAATATCCATTTTCAAAACGGAAAAAACGAAAGAAAAAAAGGTACACGGACCGGGAACCAATGAAGCTAGTGGGTTTAACTTTAGAGGTAACATATCACGTGATTGAGACAAGCGGCCTGACAAGCATCAAGAATGAGTCATTGATGGATGTAACAGAGAGAATCCGCCCATTTTTCAAAATAAAACATTGTTAAGACTCAGATAATAAATAAAACAGAAATAATGTAAACTTATTCCTTCAGAGTGGCCTGGTACCAAATGACCCACAGACTGGTGGTACTGGTCCACGGCCTGGGTCGGGGGCCTCTGCTTTAGGAGACTGTGAAACACTGTGGTTTAATAAAATAATGGTAAATGTGAGTGTGCAGAGGCCATAATTTATCTTTCTGAGAGCAGATTTTTTTAAAAAAAAGTGAAATTAAATAAATGGGAAATAAAGGTTAAAAACTATAATTAAAGAAAAATAAAAGCAGGGATTAAAGCATGTGCATACATTAATGCTTAGGATGATTTTTAAATATATTTATTATGCAGTATTTGTTCTCATATGGATTAATTTATTACTATTTTATTTATTTAGGCAGTATTGGTCCTTCATACAGATAAAATGTTAATTTTTCCGTTCTCTTCCGGGGTACACTCGCCAGACTATCGCAGGGCTGACACAGAGAGACAGATACACTCACATTCACACCTGTGGATACTTTAGCGTCCCCAGGTAACCTAACCCAACTAATTTGTAGTAATGTCCTGGGAAGGTGCTGAACAAAGATAAATAAAGTGTCGTTTGTATAATTTTATGAAAGCGCGAATCAGAAACGGCTGTTAAACGTGTCCCTTCGCTCCTCCCATCCAGTGCGGGTGTGCGCATGCGCGGTGACAGAATTCCGGTAGAGTGTTATGAGTAGAAGCCGAGTGAGGAAAATAGAGTGAAAATCTAAAAATAGAGACAATAAAGACGGAGATAGAGAGCAGAACCGGAGACGAAGGAGACATGAATCAGCCGGAGCGGTAAGACTTACCTTTGAACCGGAAATTACTGGAAATAACGCCGGAGCACTCAGAGCTAACGGCTAACAGCTAGCCTCCGGCGTTATTTATTCAAACTTTATTCAAACATACAGCGTGAAACAGGAGTTAAACTTTATTTCGAGCGGTCTGTTTTTATTTAAAGAGTCAAGGTCTAAACTTTATTGACACAGATCCCTTGAAGAGTCCGTTGGGAATGAGATTGTCACGTGCTCAGGTGAGTTCTGAGCACGTGACCATCTGAAGCAGGTTTCTGTATGGCTGTGTGGATATCTGAAGTCAGCCCAGCGTTCTGTCCTTACCGTTTATAAAAGGTTTCTGACCCTTGACCTCAGTATAACATTATCAATATCAGTACATCATCACTCAAATCTGCAAGCAGATCCTAAACCCTCTGACTTTTGACTTAAGTGAAAGGTCACTGATGTCAAGCAGAACTGCAGGAGTGCTGGGAGCACAGCAACACCAACTTTGAGCTTTGGCTGAGTCTCAGTGGGTTTGCATAATATGAAGTATTGTCCAACAGTCCCTTATTCATAAGCTCCTCCTTGGGACTTTGTCATGCCACCTGTGGACTTGTACACAACGTACTTGTATTTGGTGAACTAGGGTTCTGGTGTGGCTTCCGGTTCTGGTGTGATGGTGCCTGTGTTTGGCTTTCCCTCTACCGGCCGTAATTTGTTTTTCTCCTCGCTAACTGCACTTTTTTTGGTTTTCCTCCTCTCGTTTTGTCTGAAGATTGCTTTCCCTATTCTGGTCTATGATCATCGTACTCTGCTCTCTATTGGAGCCTCCATGATGGATTGAAATACCTCTTCTTTTGGTTCCGGTCCGCATTTTTAGCTTCCTATGCCCGGCTGCCCTTCATGGAGGGACATGATTTGCGACCATCTCTGCCCAAAGACTTGGGCCCTGGTTCTGTAAGGCAGTGTTTTCTCAGGTTGGTCCACCCAGACTCTGCCCCATCTGACCTACTTTCCCTTCAGTCTCTGGAAT
Source organism: Archocentrus centrarchus (assembly GCF_007364275.1). Classification (NCBI taxonomy): domain Eukaryota; kingdom Metazoa; phylum Chordata; class Actinopteri; order Cichliformes; family Cichlidae; genus Archocentrus; species Archocentrus centrarchus. The sequence goes on from NW_022060271.1 coordinate 2,507,927, forward strand.
TTACGATGCCCAAGGCTCAAACCTTTCATATCTACATTCTTTGCCTTGAGCATCAACCACTAACCTGACTTCCTCCCCACTACATATGGCACTTTTTAATGCTCGTTCGTTCTCCAATAAATCGTTCTTATTGAATGATTTTATAACAACTAATGATCTAGACTTTTTATTCCTGGCTGAAGCCTGGCAGCGTGACTGATTTTACATCCCATTTGAACTATGCCCTGCTGGATATTTGTCACTAAACTCGGGTTGGACACTTTTCATCTTTTGAATTACAGCTTCTTAAAATTAATAATAAGGTTCCTGTATGTTGTGCCGTGATATATCGCCCACCTGGCTTATGTGCTCTATTCTTAAAGGAGTTTTATGATTTTTTTATCCTCTACATTAAAGCGGTCTAGATTGCTTATTGTTTGAGATTTTAACATTCATATTGACAATAATGATCCCCTTGCCAGGGATTTTATTAACCCTTGGGAGATCCTTTAAAAAACTTACATTCGTGAGCCTAAGGACAAAATGTGTCCTCTTCCCAAAAACTGCTGTAAAAAATTTCATAAAGTAATATTTTTTCCACTTTAAATGATCTCGTCTTTTAAAACTACTTCAGCCTGACACATACATACCAAATATTATATACTTTTTGAAAATTTTTAACCCTTTATAGGCCCGTATACATACACAGTGCCACTGTGTTTTTATGGACAAAAACAAAATAAAACTAAAATAATTCCCATAAAATGTATTTTGGGTACAATTGGATTATTATTTTTATTAGGTCCTGAGATGAGTCACTGATTGTCCTCTTCCATAAACTGCTGTAAAAATTTCATCAAGTAATATTTTTTCCACTTTAAATGATCCAGTGTTTTATAACTACTTCAGCCTGAAATATAAATATCAATTATTGCATATATTCTTTTGGATTTTTACGCTTTATAGCACATATTCGTACACAGTGCCACTGTGTTTTTATGGACAAAAACAAAAAAACTAAAATAATTTCCATAAAATCCATTTTGGGGAGCATTTGATTATTATTTTTATAGGTTCTGAGTTGAGTCACTCATTGGCAGTAACATTCTTTTTCATGCATTTTTTGTTTTTCTACAGTATCAGGTAAGTTTGTGAAAAACTTGCACTCGTGATCTTTAGGACAAAATATGTCCTCTACCCAAAAACTGTTTCAGTAAGTAATATTTTTTCCACTATGAATTATTATGAATTATGGGATGGCACTTTCTCCTTTCATAAAGGACGGTCCAGTGTCTCCTCTGCTAAAGGAAGCAATGAGGCTACTTTCCTCAGTGTTTGGAGAACTGGAACAGCTCTGATGATGGAGCCATGCTGATGTACTTCAGGGGCATCTGTCAGTGAGGAACCTCCTCGGTGGGTTGGGGTTTTGTTTGGGTGGGGGGGTGGACTGTTGGCTTTATCTGATTCATGGTTACAGATCTCTGTCAGCTGATGTGATTACACCTCTGATTGGAGGAGGCAGAGCTAAGTTGATGAAAGTCACATCTGAAGCAGAATTGATCACCACCTGGTGCTACTCTTTACCTCCACCTGCGGTTCAGTATTTGTTGATCCAGCTAACGCGGACAAAGCCTGGATATGTTCCTCAAGTGACACGTTTTTTTTTCACCTGCTGAGTATTTCCTGTTTGTATTTCAGTTCCCGAGATGACAACGATGAGGAAACAGACTGTCACCATGACAACGCTGATGGCAACAACAACAACCGGCGCAAGGTCAGAACACCTGTTCCATGTGTTTAGCTGTTCCTCCAGAGGCCTGTGCTATGAAGGATTTGGTCTTATCCTGTACCTTCAGGGTTAACCCCGGTTTTATTTCTACGATGGTGGATCATTTGTTACCAGGATAAATCCCCATGGTAACTTATGTTCCACATTAGAAAGCAGTACATATGAAATCACTGACTACTAACCAATCAGATCTCCAGAAAATAGCGTCACCGTTCCTGGAAGATCTCTCAGAGCTCTGCATGGAGAACAGGGGGATCTGAGGTTTGGTGTTTGATGAGCATCAGTAATCATCAGATTCTCGGACACAACTTTATTCCATGTTTTTCCTCGGGTTGCAAACAGTTTTGCTACAGTTGTATTTTGGGATACTAATCGTCACTGTTGTCACTAGCTGGGAACAGATGGACTAGTCTTTCAACCCTTTAACAGCAGCGACTGGTGCTGATGCACCTGTTACCTGCCCTTACTTGCTGCAATCAGGTGATTACCTTAATTACGTGACCGTTTGTCCTGTCGGAAAAATTCATACGGTTTCTGAAAGCTGAGTAATTGCGCTTCACAGCCAATGTAGGGTTATTAAAGTCTGCAAATGGCAGCACCTTTGAAGTTAACGGGCCCATGGTAAATAAAGGTTTAATTAAGATTTTGATGGATGTCCAGCTCATTAGTGACTCCCGATTGGCTCAGAAACACACACACACCACAAAGAAACTCAGCAGGTCTGTGAGCGCACACGCTTCAGTGTTAGTCCGTCTGAATGTCAGCTAGCCTGTCTCACTGAGTTACTGAGGCAGGAGTGACTGCTCAGGTTTCTGGGCTGCTGTTGGTCACTGTGTAAACGACTAACAGTTTCATTAAATGAATGTTTAAAAGATAATTTTATTCAGTGGAGTTTAATCCTCTGAGAGGAAAGAATAAAAACTGAATTCAAATGTAGGGTTAGACTAAATCAGGTCCTAGTCTAGGATCATGTTAATGCTTACGCCACAGTAAACCTGTTTTGCTACTTTCCCACCACTCAGTTTGGTCTTCCCGGGTTTAGAGCAGATTTGTGCAACTGTGTGTTTGCGTGACTTCCTGGCGAACAGGAAGCAGCACGTGAGGCTGGGGAAGAATGTCTCGGACTCCCGGACCATCAGCACCGGCACTCCTCAGGGCTGTGTCCTCTCTCCTCTGCTCTTCTCCCTGTATACCAACTGCTGCACCTCTGACCACCAGTCTGTCAAGCTTATTAAGTTTGCAGACGACATGACTCTCATCGGACTCATCTCAGACGGGGACGAGTCGGCCTACAGGATGGAGGTCAAACGTCTGGTGTCCTGGTGCAGCCACAATAACCTGGTACTGAACGCCCAGAAGACAGTGGAGATTATAGTGGACTTTAGGAAGCACACAGCCCCTCTACCCTCCATCATCCTGACTGGCACCCCCATCACCACAGTGGACTAATTTCGCTTCCTGGGAACTACCATCACCCAGGACCTCAAGTGGGAGCCCACCATCACCTCTGTCATCAAAAAGGCCCAGCAGAGGATGTACTTCCTGCGGCAGTTGAAGAAATTCAACTTGCCAGCAAGGACCATGGTGCAGTTCTATACTGCCATCATTGAGTCCATCCTTACCTCCTCCATCACTGTGTGGTACGCTGGAGCCACCACTAGGGACAAACAGAGACTACAGCGCGTTGTGCACTCTGCTGAGAAGGTGATTGGCTGTAACCTCCCATCTCTCCAGGACCTGTACTCCTCCAGGACACTGAGGTGTGCAGGTCGGATCATAGCCGACCACTCTCACCCTGGGCACAGACTTTTTGACCCTCTCCCCTCAGGCAGGAGGCTACGGTCCATACGGACCAGAACCTCCCGCCATAAGAACAGTTTCTTCCCCTCTGCTGTTGGACTCATGAACAATAACCCTAAGACTGTTACCACCACCCTCCACAAACGCTGATGACCCTATGTTTATGCACCTGTCTGATTGCACTGATGTACATATTACTGGACTATAGTTTACATTCTTTTATCTTTTAATTATTCTCTGCACTGTATATTTTGTAATATTGTGTTATAGTTATAGTTCTAATATCTCTGTATATTTGTAAATTGTATATTTGTAACAGTGTCTTATAGTATTTATACTTATTTGTTTTTTCTGTAAGCACGAAGTACCGCAGCAATTTCCTAATGCTGTGAACCTGTTCACCCATATGGCAATAAAACCTTCTGATTCTGATTCTGATTGGATGTTTTCCTAACTTGCCCCGCCCTGTCACAAAATTAAATCAGTTCTGATTGGATGTCGTCCCCGCCATACATTTTCATTTCGTTTTCATTCGTTGACCAAAGTGTCGATTAATTTCGTTATCATTTTTATCATTTTAGGTAGTTTTTATTTAGTTATCGTCTCGTTATTGTCATGAAAAAAAGGGAAATTAACACTGTCCAACACACCTGAATCAAATGGGTGAATTACCTCCTCAGTATGGAGTCAAGTTCTTCAGAGTCCTGCTAATGACTTCTATATTTGACTCAGGTGTGTTGAAGCAGAGACGCATCTAAAACCTGCAGGACACCGACCCTCGAGGCCTGGAGTTGAAGAGCCCTGGTCTAAACAAATACCAGCAGTGCTGAAAGCAGCCAAACATGAAGATAAATCTTTGAGATGGTTATGAATAATTTTTTCTCTAATGTCTAAAATTTTATTTGTAAAGAAATCCATGAAGTCACTAGGGCTGCATAAAACGATTATTTTAGTAATCGAGTATTCTATCGATTATTCCAGCGATTAATCGAGTAATCGGATAAGAAATACTTTTTTTTATTAACAGTTTATCTGCATATTTTAACTTCCGTAATGCAGTTTCTCGCCATGTGAACAAACAGCGGTGAATGGAGCAGCTACAAAGTTCTCTTTTCTTCACCTTAACACTTGCTGATCAGGTGCTTGATGAAGGACCTCCAGCTGTTTCCCAGATTTAATGGTGGTTACTAAAAGAAAAAGCTGCTGTTTTGGACGCTGGAAAAACGTTTCCTTTTTCACTACTTGAGCTCACCGTCACAGCTTCGCCTCTTTGCGCTTGCGCAGTTAAAACCGCTGCCTGCTATGAGTGTTTTGAAAAACTAGTGGCTGTGGGAGCCATGGCGCATGTGTGAGTAATGGTGTAATGCTTTGTATTCACAAGCATTCTCGAAAATACGTTTCTACTGCAGGTCTATATTTAGTCACTAATAAGGGATTAAAGTATAAAAAATATTTTGAAGGAGCCCCTCGGTCCTGGGGGGCGGGCCTTCCGGTACCGAACCATCGCTAGTGCTAATGGCCCGCGCTCGCTAGCAAACCAGTTCTGGTAGCTACAGCTGAAGTAAAGACAAAAATAGCAGCTGAAATTCTCAGCGAGCACAACACACACAGACACACACACACACACACACAGACACACAGAGAGCAGTGGAGGCGTGGAAATGCATGTCAGCGACAGTTGCCACCCGTCCCGTAAAGTACGGAACACGGCATGTTACGGAGCCGTATTCCACGGAGTCCCGTAACATACGGGGTTCTGTATTTTACGAGACAGGTGGCAACTCTAGTGATGATCCACTCTGTGTTAAATGAAATCCATCGCAGCGACGGAGAGCTTTTTAGAATGTGTGCTTGTGTATACGTGAGTGATTCACACTCCAGTCCAGTAGGTGGCGGTAATGCAGTTCTATGTTGGTTTGCCAGCCCCCAATAAACCCACAAAAAAACGCCAGCACTAATGCTGCTAATGCTAGTGAGGAGCACCGCTTACACCGAGACAGCTGAGCGCTGCAGAGTTTAAACGAAGCATCGACACAGTAAATTTGTGTCGATAAATTTTTAGAATCGATTTAATCGAGTTAATCGATGAATCGTTGCAGCCCTAGAAGTCACTACTAGTTAAAGTGAAAGGAATACTCGGCTCTACAGAGCTCTGACTCTTTGTCAGCCTGGCTACAGTGCTGAAAACAAACCTGGGGTTGTTCTTATTTTCTTCAATTAATGATGAGTAGTAAGATGTCCTAGCGTAGGGTTAGGGGTTAGATTCTCTCCGTTACATCCATCTATGACTCCCTTTTGACATGTCAAGATGTTTATCTTGGTCATGTGATATGTCACTGCTAAAATTAAACCCACAAGCAGAGAGTAGCAGAGAAACAAGCTCAGGGCTCACACTAATTCAGCGTTATGGTGAGTTGTATTTTTCATGCGCTTTATACAGTGAAATTGCCTCAGTCGAAGTTGCACAAATCGGATTTTTGCTCTAGTCGGATGGCAGGTCTGCAGGTCCCGATTTTTCCTGATATTAATTCTGCTAAAATCATCTGCTAAATCAGTCGGATTGTCACCTACCTCGGATGAAAAATTTGGTCCCATTGTAATACATTTCCAATTAAATGTGATTCATAAGTCGGATGAGTTCAGCACTAAAGCCCTCCTCAGCTCCCGTCCACCCGCTTCCATGCATCAGCTTGTTCATGCACGACACACACTAGCAAACGCCTGAAAATGCTTTAATTTCTATATCAGTTCATTTCACTGGAGACAATCATGGCAGCAGGAGACAAGCGTAAGCTGCAAACTTGCACTTACAAGCAAAAATTTGAGATTATAAAATTTGCAGAAGCAAATGCAGAGGTGAAGCAGAAGAAACTGCAGCAAAATTCAATATTAGACCCCAAACTGTTGGATATTTGGAAGAATATTAGAGTGTAAGACAGATTTTTTATAAGTCCGATGAAATTCCATAATTTGAATCCGACAGAGGTGATTTCTACTGTGTTTGTTTTTGCAGTTTATCTTTTTTTGAAGTCATGTTTAAATGTTACTATGGCATCCAGAGAGCGCTGTTGGGAGAGAGGATGTTGTTCATGCTGTGGCACGATGTTACGAGGATGCTGCTGATAGAGTTGGATACGAATACACAGTGGATTCACATTTATTATTATAATTGGAAAATATCACACTTTCAGGGGCCTTCAGCTTTCAGGCCCCTCTTCTGTGGAACCAGCTCCCAGCTTGGATTCAGGAGACAGACACCCTCTCTATTTTTAAGATTAGGCTTAAAACTTTCCTTTATGATCAAGCTTATAGTTAGGGCTGGATCAGGTGACCCTGAACCCTCCCTTAATTATGCTGCTATAGGCCTAGGCTGCTGGGGGGTTTAAAGAGTTTTTTTTTCCCACTGTCACCAAGTGGTTGTTCATAGGGGGTCGTTTTGGCTGTTGGGTTTTCTCTGTATTATTGTAGGGTCTTTACCTTACAATATAAAGCTCCTTGAGGTGACTGTTTGTTGTGATTTGGTGCTATATAAATAAAATTGAAACTCGGGTAAACCTGAAGTTACCTGGTTATGATGAAATCCTGCTTCATGCACGCCTCTGAAACAGGCCTGTCTGGATCTTTATCAGCATGATGACTTGTTGATAAAGATTATTGAGCATCATTAAGTGCGCTGTTTCTACCTGTCTTTACCTGTGTGTTTACTTGCAGACTGTGTGTCCAGGTGCAGGTGAGCACCCCCTGCAGTATAACTACACCTTCTGGTACAGCAGAAGAACTCCGAGTCGTCCTGCCAGCTCTCTGAGCTATGAGCAGAACATCAGACAGATCGGCACCGTGGCCTCTGTACGTACGCCCCCTCCATACGTGACACGTCCCTTTCAGTGGACACACCCATCTAAGAATACAAAGGCTGTCCACTTTACTGATGTTTTTGATGTTTAAAATCAGTCTGATTTAAACATCTTCTTACAGTCTTGTTTCTGCTTCAATCTGACTGTAACCACATGACCTCTGTGTTCAATCATTCTGGTCAATAACTGTTAATCAATAACTGCTCGGATTAATAAAGTCTGTGTGATCAATCATTCTGTTATGTGTGTGTGTGTGCTCAGGTGGAGCAGTTCTGGAGGTTTTACAGTCATCTGGTGAGGCCAGGTGATCTGAGTGGGCACAGCGACTTCCACCTGTTCAAGGAGGGCATCAAACCCATGTGGGAGGTAACTAAGTACTGAGGACTCAAGTACTGCAGGAATACCTTGGAGTAATACTGATGCAGTAATGATGCTGGAGTTCAAATATTGTAATCCTACTATGATACTGCAGTAATCCTGTAGTCACGGTAGTTCTGCAGCTACCCCCATATTCAGTACAGCTCATATAAGTAGTCTTACATGAGTACTTGCAGTTCTACCTGCAGTAGTGGTCTCAGAGCTGTGCAATCACATGTCTAATCTACCTGTCCCACCTGTGCAGGACGAGTCTAACCGCAGTGGGGGAAAGTGGATCATCCGGCTGCGTAAAGGTCTGGCGAGTCGGTTCTGGGAGAACATCATCCTGGCTATGCTGGGAGAGCAGTTCATGGTGGGAGAGGAGATCTGTGGGGCCGTGGTCTCCATACGTTTCCAGGTAATCAAACAAGTACTGCAGTACTAGCTCCACTGTAATACTAGTACTGTAACAGTACTGTTACTACTACAGTCAGACTGTTTTAAAGTTTGTGGTACATCTGTGGGGCCATGTTCTCCATGCACTTTTGGGTAACCAAACAAGTACTTCAGTACTAAAGTAATAATACAATACTAACACTACTATAGTGCTATTAGACTATTAGTATCACAGGCAGTGAGGAGGTGGTCAAACCCGATGACATTTTGTGGGCTTCATTCAGGTGGTGCTGTGGTCTCTACAAGGAGTACTGCAGTATAGATTTTGTTCTGTAGTACCAGTACTGTAGTACTCTTGAGTATTGCAGTTGTCATGCATTACAGGGAGTGACTGAGCAGAGCTCAGACTTCCTGTGATTTAAATCATCCATCCATCCATGGCAGACATCTCTTTCTCAGTGAAGCTCTTCAAGGGAAAACTCTGGTGTTTCCAAGCCAGCTGAGAGGCGTAATCTGTCCTGGGTCTCCCCCAGGGCCTCCTCCTGCTAGGACCTAGCCAAAATAGTCTCACCTACAACGTGTCCAGAAGGCTTCCTAGTCAGGTGCTTAACCACGTCAAGTGGCTCCTTTCAGTGTGGAGTAGTAGCTCTACTCTGAGCCCCTCCTGAATGACTCACGCCATCTCTAAGAGGGTCCAGGCAGCCTTCAGAAGAATCTAATTTCCACCACTTTATCCACGGTCTCATTGTTGCCAGTCGCGGTCACAGGTGAGAGTAGAAATGGAGATCGACCGCTAAACTGACAGCTTTGATTTCACAGTGAGCTTTCTTCACCACAACAGACTGTGAGGCTTCACCAAGACAACACCCCGCTCATCCAGCTGAACTGAGCGCTGAGCATACTGAGCCTGCCCAGCTGGTCATACCACATGATCCAACTGGGCAGAGCAGAGCTCCCAATTCCAGAAATACTTTTACTTTGAAGGATTCTGCAGGTCTTCTGATGATCTTTGAATGAATTGAGTGAGCTCTTATTGTGGAAGATAATACTGAAAGGAGTGGGTACCATTTCTCATTTTTACTGCTGTATTGTGAAACATGATGTTCGACCATGTTATTCTGCTTGGTAGTCCTGGTACTACTGGTGGGTCCTCTCCTGTAGATCTGGGGCCTCTAACACAATACGCAAAACCTCCTGTTTCTAAGCTGGGTGTCAGAATGGACAGTGTTTTTAACCTAGATAAGCAGATCAGTGCAGTGGTGAAGTCCAGCTTCTTTAAAACTCAGACAATTAGCTAAGGTCAAACAGATCCTTTCAAAACAGGACTTTGAAATCATAATCCATGCGCTCATTACACTACAACTGGATTACTGTAACTCTCTCTATCATGGGGTTTCCCAGACATCCCTGTCCCGTCTTCAGCTGGTGCAAAACGCAGCTGCTCGTGTCTTAACTGGTACACAAAAGAGAGATCATATGTCTGCAGTCACTGCACTGGGTCCCTGTTCATTTTAGAGTGCATTTTAAAAATTATTTTATTTGCTTTTAAGTCATTAAACGGTCTTGCCCCCCCTTACCTCTCTGAGCTCCTACATGTGTACTCGCCCTCCCGGTTGCTCAGGTCCGCTGATCAGCTGCTCCTGGATGTGCCGAGGACACAACGAAAGCTCAGGGGGGCGGAGCTTTTGCTGTGGCAGTACCTAAGCCAGGGGTCGGCAACCCGTAATCCGGAAAGAGCCATTTAAACCCGGTTTACACGGAAAAGCCGCAAATACTAGCAGAACCTGGTAGCGGTTACCGCGAGTGACACATATATTGAGAAACTAAAATAAATAAATAAAATGATTTTATTTTAATATTTCAAGATCATGCTAATGTTCCAATTTAAAACTACAACAAAAACCGAACTGAGAAAAATATAATGCACTTCAACTGGATACTTATAATTTATTTCCGCGAGCCGCACAGAGCCGCACATTAAGCCTGGATGAGCCGCAGGTTGCCGACCCCTGACCTAAGCCGTGGAATTCACTCCCACTGCATATTAGACAGGCTTCTTCACTGTCCATGTTTTGTCACTTCTTAAAACCAACCTTTTTTTCATTGGCAACTGTCTGAGAGTTGGCTTTTATTGACTTTTACTCATTTGTTTTACTTATCAATTCTAATTATGTTTAATGTTTTTGAATGCTTTCATGTTTTATTGTGATTTAATGCTAGCACTTTGGTCAGCACTTGCTGTTTTCAAAGTGCTATAAAAATAAAGTTGGCTTGGCTTGGTTGATTTGATGAAAGCCCGGTTGGGGTAACCACATGTTTTGAGGGCTTTCTTAGTATCTGTGTGTTCCTTTTGTTAGGTTCGGACCACCGTTAAATAAAGAAAGACACAGAAACCCGTAGTTGATCTTTTTACCTGCAGGGAGAGTCTCAGTCAGCTAACACTCACGTGCCTCTGAAAGAGAGTCTGACTTCCTTCTTTCTGCTGGCGCTTTTATTTTAGCATCACGTGGGTGCGTGGGGGGTGTGTGTATGTGTGTGTGACGTCAGGAAACAGGCGTTACCTGCTTTCCTCACCTGGAGGGTCCAGGTGTATGAGAGTATGTTTTGTGCTTACAGTCTGATGGTCATGTGCATGTTTATGATGAACACATTGTGATACATAGAAAAACAGTTACATGTTTATCTATTCTAACAATTCCTCCCTGTTTATCATGAACATAGCACAGACAATCCTGAATGAGGTTGAGGCGAAAAACCTGTCGTGCGGCTGTCGATCCTTCTTTTGACCCAAAGTCACTTTCTATTCTTTCAAGACAGGAAAATTCCTCAACGGCCCCGCCGCTCACGGCAGCCACTGCTAGTCAGTCTCACTCGGGGAAACACCTACATACATTTGCAAAAATTAAACATTAGTTTGAAAACCAGTTTACATCCACCCCCACCACTTGGTCTCCCATTTTCAATGGGGGTTTCATATTTGGTCTTCTGTTTCACCCTCCTGTCCACCCTGCACAAGGGTACACTGATAGAAACTGCTGCAGGCTCCTTGCGGGGTGGCCAGCAAGTCCAAAACCACTCTGTTCTGCATCACCATTGCACGCAAGGCGCTCAACTCTTGTGTTGCAGTCACGATGGTCATCAATGCGCCCAGGGTGCAGATCCAATTCCACGTGGTCATTGCATGTGAACGAGCCATCCCTATTTAGTGGGGGATTCAGTTGTTTTCTTCACGGGTTTGAGACGAAGGTGGCCTAGGGCTCACCCCCCCCCTTTGTACCCCGACTTCCATCCCCTACTCAGCGTTGGTTGGCTCAATCCTTTTGCACTGGCTGAGGTGGATCCACGTGGATCTCTCTGCTATTTTGACTGCAGTTGGCGTGGTCAGTGGTACTTTGTAGGGTCCGTCCCACCGGGGTTGGTTCCAGCACTTCTTCTTGATCACTCTGACCAGGACCCAGTCTCCCACCGCTACCGGATGTTCCTGTGGAGAAGCAGAAAAACCTTCCGGCAGTTTATTTGTATCAACAACATTTTTGCTTTGGAACAACTTTCTCATGCAATCACTCAAGTCTGTCTCTTCCTCTGCTTGTTGTTATTCTGTGTACACCAGGAGTCTAAAAGGTCAGCCAAACAATGCCTCATAGGGGGTTATCCCTGTGTTGTTGGGGGTCACATGCATGTATGTTTTTACTAAAAATCTATGCATTCTACCCAGGGCCTTCCCGTTTCTGCCATACATTTCCTTAGTCTGTTTTTTACTGTGTCATTCGTTCTTTCAACGAGTCCTGCGTTCTTGCGGATGATAAGAACAGTGATTTTTTTTTAGCTGTACCCCTAGGTTTTACGACTAAACAATACTTATAGGTCTTACTCACTATCCCCCCCTGTTGATACATGTGTTAAAGCATATATCAATATGGCTGCTGTTTTGAATAGTGACCTAGGAAGTTGTTCCACTTCAATTTTGCTTGCTGCTGCATCTCATGGAGCACTTCGGGTCACAAGCGTTCCACAATTGTCGTGTAATTGCTGAGGTGCCATATTTACCACTTGTGGCCAGCTTTGCTGCTTTGTCAGCATAGCTGTTTCCCAATACTATCAAGTCTGTGCCTGTTTTGTGTGCCGCGCATTTACAAATGGCCAGGGCTGATGGCAGTTAGGTTTTTTTTTTTTTTTTTTAAACAGTTCAGCATGTTTTACTGGCTTCCCTGTAGAGGTCAGCATTCCCCTTCTCGCCCACTGTGCTGCAAACGAACATACGACAGAAAAGGCATACTGGCTGTCAGTGTAAAACGTGACTTCTTTACCTGCATGATGCTTGCATGCTTCGGTTAATGCGATTAACTCGGCTGCTTGAGCAGAGAGGTGTGAGGGCAGTTTCTCCGCTTTGATTATGGTGGTATTGGTGACTATAGCGTAGCCCGTTTCTGTTTTGCTTTATCATTTTTCCCGCTTGAGCCGTCCACAAACACAACGTGGCCTTTCGCCAGTGGTTCATCTTGCAAGTCTAAGCTGGGCTTGCTGTTTTGTTCCGTCAGCACTTTGCAGTCATGAGGGTCGCCGTCATGTGGCGTTGGTAGCAGAGTGGCTGGGTTTAGAGTGGTGCAGCGCTCTATAGTTATGTGTGGTTGCGATAACAGGAGCGCTATGCAGCTCCGGTGTCTGGCTGGAGATAAGAATGTCATTTTACTCTGTAAGAGCAGCACCTCAAGTGTAAGTGAGTGGAAAAGCACCAGTTCTCTGGAGGCCTACATAGCGAGTGCTGCTGCACATACTGCTTGCACGCAAAGGGATCCATGCTCTGCAATAATTACACAGGCCTAAAAAGGCCATCATTTGCTTCTTCGTTTGTGGTTCAGGTGGTTGTGCTAGTGCTGTGTGTGTGTTAAATGCCAGTAATGAGTGGGTGGTGTGTGGGTGTGTGGGTGTTATCTGACTTCCCTTCTCTGCTGATCAAGCAACTTGCCCTCATCTGACTTGTCCGAAGTCCTCCTCTCCGATCAGTGTGACACAGTCTGGTTAGTCCACGTTCCATTCACCAGTTGTGGACATTCAGTTCACCAATGACCCGTCAGGCTGCAGTTGTAACATCTGTCATCTCGATGCACCGACGATCATTCTGGTCCGGACGATGTCTGATCGGAGGGCAGGAGTCCAGATCTGGGTCAGAGATTTTCAGCGCTTATAAATTTGCCTGAAAAAAGGGCATAGAGAGATGAGGTATCACAAGTAACAACAAATGGAGGTGGCCCCAAAACCGCCACTCCATTAATTAAGGCATCAGCTGTTCTGCCGCTCAAAACTCCGCTAAGATCGCGCTCTACGCAGAGTTCTTTAACTATTAATTTTCTACTCCTGCGTTCCCATCTCCATTTTTTTCCAGTGAGACATCTCTCACAGGTAAGAAAACAGAAAAAAGGACACGTTCAAGGAGGCCTAATCACCTTAGGTTAAACAACACAGTTTGTCTTTAACCTCTTTTACACGCGACCCAGTCTGCGTGCCACCCATTCGCCGATGGGTGTTACCCTTTTAAGCAGACTCCCAATGTCTATTCGTCTCTGACAGTGACAGATGCAATTTTTGATTTAGCTTTTAAATCAAACTTTTTCCCATTTTAAATTATTTGGAATCTTTCTCACTCGATATGTGTTATGGCCGTGCCTCTAAGGCAGGGTCCTTGAATCCAGGCAGCTGTCCAGCAAAGGGTGAAAATTCGAGTTCCTCCGTAATTTGCAAATGCAGGAGGACTGAAGCATTTTTTTTCTTCAGCTGGCCAGTGACTCGTCACTTCTTTGTGGAAGAACTTACTGGATCCTACCAACAATCACCAAAATTATTATGGAAATTTATCAAATGAGAGAGACAAGATTCCTGTCGCCCATTGTTCTATGTCAATTTTGTGTGGGGTTAAGCCTTTAACGGACTCTTGCATTTCAGTCTCAGTCCAAGGTCGGTAAACCAAAATAGTGGGAGGTTGAGGGGCGCTTGCTGTCCCTGTGTTTGGGTTCGGGACTTGGAGCATGGGGAAGGTTTGTGCCACTGGTTCCAGTGCGGGTGGGGGCCCTCCACAATTGAAACAATCCCTTTCATGCCCGTACTCTGATAAAACGGGATAACCTGCTGGCTTAGGTGTGGCATGCACATCTATGTGCGCCAGTGTTTTAAGTTCCCCATTTCTGGTGCGGCTCGCAATGGGAGAAAAAGCTGCGGGAGAAACAGTTGTTTTGTCCCACTAGCTCCTCCCCCCTCTAAACATGGCGCGGCTTGTTTTGCCCCGTTAGCCCCTCCCCCCCTCTAAACATGGCGCGGCTTGTTTTGCCCCGTTAGCCCCTCCCCCCCTCTAAACATGGCGCGGCTCCGGGTGCCGCAGGGTCAGGCCCACTACGGTCTTGCTGGGATCTACATACAATGTGAGTTTCCTCATCTGCCTTTATTACAGCTGCATGCACGTGTGTGGGTGGTTTTAACGCTGTGGCTTTTGCGTTCCGCTGTTCCTGTCGGCGTTTAGCTTGTAACAGCTAAAACTTTGCACACTGCAGTTCCAACTGCGCCTTCTTGCAAAATGCTGCTTTTTGTTGCCGCTGTGTTACTAAGTTTTCACATTCTGTCACTACCAAGTTTCCCTTAAACCCATATTTTTTCTTCCATTTGTTTATATATTGAGTTGACCCTTGTTTATCCCATTCCATAAATTTTACATCGCCCTCTAATACGGCGGCCTCGCATTTCGAGAGGACTTACCCATTGTTCCCGACGTACAATCAACCTTTGCTTTGTCTCGTACAGACCACGTGTCTTTATTGAGACCTAAACCCAAATCCGCCCTTCACTGTGTACTCCAACAGACCATGAAGTTGAAAACCGTTAGATTTTCTTCATGCTGCTGCT
This sequence comes from Archocentrus centrarchus, assembly GCF_007364275.1. NCBI lineage: Eukaryota > Metazoa > Chordata > Actinopteri > Cichliformes > Cichlidae > Archocentrus > Archocentrus centrarchus. The sequence continues at coordinate 2,522,993 of NW_022060271.1, forward strand.
TCCACTTCAATGGCAGCTTTCACGCTCTCAGTCACTCACTTTCACACACACATACGCGTATTTATGGCGCCTATTTTAAATCTTTGTTTACGGTGAGAACACCAAAATTCCAAATTAAGGTCAAATTAAAATTTCTCCGTTGGGCGGGAGTTACCAATTTACTTTCTCCTTTCGGCGAGAACACCTACGGTACCGTTTTATACTTTATTTGCTTTTCCCTGAAAAGCTAACTTTCCCTGAAAGTTACAACGGCCGGTTACCTCACGAACCCGGTTCGGAGGACGTATACTACAGTTTTCCCTGAAAAGCCAACTTTCCCTGAAAGTTATCCTGGCAATCGGACCCGGTCCGACTCAGTAGTGTACGATTTGTTTGTGCTTTTCCCTGAAAAGCTCCGGCCGGTTACCTCACGAACCCGGTTCGGAGGACGTAGACTACAGTTTTCCCTGAAAAGCCAACTTTCCCTTAAAGTTATAATGGCAATCGGATCCGGTCCGACTCAGTAGTCCACGTTTTGTCCTACCTGGTTTCTGTCGTCTTCACTTGGTGGATCGGGTCTCGAGGAAAGCGTTCCCAGCGACCGCGGAGAAACCTATGAAGCCGGGCCTGGCGACAAACGTCATGCCCCAGGTCTTTTGTGCAGCGCCTCTATTGCAGCTGGCTGTCCGGACAGTCTGCCGGCGTCGCTCCGTAGTCATTGGGAAAACCTCCTCACTGCCCGCCCGGCTCTCGAAGGACCAAAAAATGTTAGGTTCGGACCACCGTTAAATAAAGAAAGACACAGAAACCCGTAGTTGATCTTTTTACCTGCAGGGAGAGTCTCAGTCAGCTAACACTCACGTGCCTCTGAAAGAGAGTCTGACTTCCTTCTTTCTGCTGGCGCTTTTATTTTAGCATCACGTGGGTGCGTGGGGGGTGTGTGTATGTGTGTGTGACGTCAGGAAACAGGCGTTACCTGCTTTCCTCACCTGGAGGGTCCAGGTGTATGAGAGTATGTTTTGTGCTTACAGTCTGATGGTCATGTGCATGTTTATGATGAACACATTGTGATACATAGAAAAACAGTTACATGTTTATCTATTCTAACACCTTTTGTTTCCCTTCTGCCTCAGAGGGAACACTTTCTGCCTGGTGTTGTAGGGTCCTGATCACCCCAAGTTTGTGTTCCAGAAGGTGGTGGGAGTCAAAGAGGAGATACTGGTCTGTGTGTGTGGGCTTCTGAGAAACTTCAGTGTTGAGGCTTCCATCTTCCTCAATAAGCACCGCACAGTCCAGGAATGGTAACTGTGTCCTCCCCATAAAACTTATGTATCTATCCACTGAGTTGATGGGGTCAGTGAAGGCTTCTACTTCTTGGGTTTTGATCTTGACCCAGGTGTCATCAACATATCTCTACCAGTGGCTAGGTAGCCCCCCACCCCTAACCCTTTGAAAGAACCAAGCGCTTTACTATTCACTTCCTCCATGTAAAGGTTGGCTACCATGGGAGACACTGGGGAGCCCATGGCACATCCACGTTTCTGTCTGTAGAATCCATCATTGTATTTGAAATATGTTGTGGTAAGGCAGAGATCTAAAAGTGCACAAATCTGATCTGGGTAAAGCTGGTTCTGTTCTGTAAGGAGTCGTCATCCTGTAGTTGTTTTCTGATGTTTCCGCTGCCTCCATTGTGGGTATGCAAGTGAAAAGTGAAACCACATCAAAGGACACCATGGTTTCATCTGCATTCAGTACAAGCTTATGGACCTTTTGGTATAATCTGTGGAGTTTTCAGTGTGATGGGGTGTGTTGTCAACAAGCTGAGATAAGAAACAAAAAGAAGTCCAGTCGCCTTTTCCCAAGCTTCAGAGACTACTCTTTCCTGTCTATTAAAACATTGTATTGTTGCACTAATAAAAATCCATCCATCCATTCTCTTCCACTTACCCTGTTCAGGGTCGCGGGAGCGCTGGAGCCTATCCCAGCTGTCACAGAGTGAGAGGCAGGGTACACCCTGTGATAAACAGATATTCCTATATATTAGAATTTATAGGCAGCAGTAAACTGATTTGAATTTTAATCTGAATGTGTACTGCACTGCATGTATGCAAAATGTACACAAATGTACAGTGGCTGTGGAGCAGTTTGTCATCTGAAAAGACGGTCTTGTGCCAAAAAGTGATTTCCGGTATTTGCCCCAAAAATTGTTGCTGGTATTTATATTGTTGTAAATGACTTGCGGACCTATAATCTGTCTAGCATATCTCAAACATCATCTCTTCTGAATAATATCAATTCATTTTGAGTCATAAAGAACATTCCTGTCACGTGGTAGAAGCTGCAGTCAGTTTTAGGCAGCACCGGCAGCCAATGTTGCCAACTTAGTGGGCCTTTCTAAAAAGCAACTAGCAACAAATTTAGCGACTTTTTCCAGTGACAACAGTGACTTTTGGAGAGTTTAGGAGATATGATGGGGTTGTGCCAAAAAAGCGATTCTGATAATCTGATTTCTGGTTATTCCAATAATAACTAAGAAGTATTAGATTACAAGTTACTTTATTAGTTACCTTCAACAGCTGCCAGTGTTGTGCCAAAAAGTGATTGCCTGCCAAAAAGTAATTTCTGGTACTTGCCAGAAATTGCTTGCCTGTATTTGAACGGCTGCAAATGAGTTGTTTATATTTGGAGCGTCAATATGTGATCAATTCTAGAGTCATCGTACAGAAGACTCTGGATTGGGTTTCAGGTGTTTTTATGGTGGACTTGGGGACTAGATAGTACAGGTACAGACTTCACAGAGGAGAGGTGGTGAGTTAATGGTCCTACACAGTGAGTACAGCAGTGGTTTTACAGGTTTAGTGGATTCTAGGATTAGTTCACAAGTCCTCCCTGGGTTCAGTCCTCTACTCTGTGGGCAGGCATCAATGATAACATCTCACCTGTCTGTCTGTCAGGAGGACATCCTGTCAATCTGGAACAGAACATCCAACGACCAGACAACGACATCCAGAATCAGAGACACTTTGAGACGAGTCCTGAACCTCCCAGCCAACACTATCATGGAGTACAAGACCCACAATGACAGCCTCAGGTACTACTGCTTTTAATACTGCTACTATTACTGCTGCTGATGGTGTACTGCACTGTACCAAAGTTCTACAGATTGGTAGTTCATACATTTTCAGTATATTATGATCTGAACCTGATGTTTCCTGTTATCAATTAAATTTTTACTACAGAGCTTAGCTCTGTTTAAACCATTAGTGTAAAGTCCCCTATCAAAGAAACATTTAGTCCTGTACAGTCTGAGAATGAGGCAGCCTTTGGTAACTGAGGGAATTAATTATTGCAGAGTTATGAAATATAAGTTTATTGAGGAGGTGGAGTATTCTGATCAGGGAAAGAAGGTTAAGAAGTCTAAAGAGGAGTGTTTCTCCCACTGTTTACACTAGGCAGGAGTGGGGGTCGCATAACTGAGAGAGGAGAGTTGGCCCTAAGGAAAAAACAATTCCTTATATGGTATTACGGTCGGAACCATAAAAAAGGGACGCGCGGACACACAGTTAGATTTGTAGTGCGCTCAGGGGGAGAACAGCCTAATCGCAGTAAGGGATATTAATTGCAATCTCCAAGCATGCTTGTTTAATTCTGCATTATTTTTGGCCCTCATGTATTATGTGTGGTGATTAATAAATTTTTATGAATGAAACTGAAAGTCTAACTTTACCGTCCTTTATTAACGAGCCCGGGGGGAGGAACGGGACAAAGGAAGCCTGTTATCCCACATAACGTCTGCACATGTTAGATGTCTGCTCTGAGCTTCACCTTCTCATCACCAGATCTAGTTATTTTTATTAGAACATGGAGGAGGACAGAGGCAGGAGTGGTCAGAGTGGACAACATAAAAACTGTAATATTTAGAACACACCTCATCAGTGTTGGCTGCTTTGAAATGCATTGTGGGAAGCTGTTAGTCAGTTAGTCCTGAAAAAACAGTGAGATCTTTTTTTTTGCGTCTTTTGCATCAGGGACAACTCGAGCTTCAGGAACACCAAGATCTCACTCTGACGTCATCGCAGTCAGCTGACTGCCCCTCTGAGCAATCAGGAACCACCGTGGTGTTACTGTACACTCACTGGCCAGTGGACAATTGTGTGGACCAATAAACTGACTGAACTGAAGTGAAGGTGTTGTTTGTAATGTTGATTGATGCAGTCTGATCACCTGTCCGTATTTCTGAAGTGTTTTTGTTTTCTGTTGGTGTAAATAAAACTGAATCTTCTTAAATTCTATTTCTGCTGTCTTTAATCTGAATGTCTCCATTAAAAGTTCACTTTTTATCCAAATGTTAATATAAATACAATTAAAATAATAATAAAGCACAGCAGGAAACAGTAGCTTTAACTTTCAGAGTAGTTGAAGTGGTTGGGACTCTAAAATTGCTCTCAGGGCTGAGCTGTGGCAGATGTTGAAGATGAGCACAAAACTTGTTCAAGTCTCTTAAACCCAGTGTTCACCACACCTGCTTCCCTACAGTCTGAGCCCATCACGTCCTGGTTCTAATTCAGATCACCTGCATCTGGTATTTGGTTCCTCTCACCTGTAATTGGTCATTCTTGTCACATACTGAGGTTAATCTGAAGTTCACCTCAGATCCCACAAAGAGCAGGAGCCCTTCATCACCAGCAGGAAAACATTAGATCATGTCAGTGTTGGATCTACAGAGACTGGTCATAAAATTTGAATATCATGAAAAAGTTGATTTATTTCAGTAATTCCATTCAAAAAGTGAAACTTGTATATTATATTCATTCATTACACACAGACTGATATATTTCAAATGTTTATTATTTTTAATTTTGATGATTAGAACTGACAACTACATAGACATAGACAAACTTTGTCATTCAAAATTGTACCATACAGCGTGCATTAGAACGAGATTTCGTTGCTATAGGCTCGGATTAAATTTGGAGGAACTGCAGCAGTTATGTACAAATAAGACTACCAGAAGGAAAAAAATAAGAGCAAATTCCTAAATAATCTAGTTAAAAATAGAGTATATGTATATACATACACACACACATACATATATACACACATACATATTTACATATTTATGTATAAATCTATCTACATATATATACCATACACATACTATAATATATAGAGATACACACTCACACATACACCTATATATATATATATACACATATACGCATACATACACACGTGTCCAACACCTGACATGCCCAGATATTCCTATAGACATAGTATAAATATATATGTGGTGATAATATATAAAATATAAGATATGTTGCATACAGATGTGTTTCACTGGAGCTCCATAGAATAGAGCCACCAGGAAGATTGGAGCAGCATTTTAATTTGAGTTCAACAGTCTGATGGCATACAGGAAGAAGCTCTTTTTAAATCTGGCTGTTCTGCTTTGAAGACTGCAGAGCCTTCTTCCAGAGGCCAGCAGGGAGAACAGCCCGTGGTGGGGGTGTGAGGGGTCTTTGTAAATGTTTTGAGCTCTGGACAGGCAGCGGCTTTTAGCAATGTCTTGTATTGGGAGGAGGGGGGTCCCAATGATTTTCTCTGCTGTCCTCACCACCCTCTGCAGGGACTTCCAGTCTGAGGCACTGCAGGCACCTGCCCAGACAGAGATGCAGCTGGTCAGTAGGCTCTCTATCGTGCTCCTGTAGAAAGTGGTGAGGATCGGAGGAGGGAGACGTGCCCTTCTCAACCGCCAAAGGAAGTGCATGCGCTGCTGAGCTCTTTTGACCAGAGCTTCAATATGGGTGGACCAGGTCAAGGAGTCTGTTATCTGTACCCCCAAGAAACTTGGTTGTGTTGACTCTTTCCACTGCAGTGTGATTGATGAGAAGCGATGCATGGTTTGGCTGGCTCCTCCTGAAGTCTATGACTCATCCACCCGAGTGTGACAGTTTTCAGTAGCAGCTGCCTTAAACATGTCCCAGTCCGTGCACTCAAAGCAGTCCTGTAGAGTTTCCATAACTCCTGCAGGCCACACCCTCACCTGCTTCTCTGTGGCTTTTTTCCTGATCAGCAGGGGTTTGTATGCAGGAAGTAGCATCACAGAGAGATGGTCAGAGGAGCCCAGGTGGGGGCGGGGTGCAGCTCTGAATGCCTTTTTGATGTTGCAATAAGCCTGATCCAGTGTGTTCTTACCCCTAGTTGCAAATTTCACATACTGGTGGAAGTGAGGGAGAACAGTTTTCATACTGGCTTGATTGAAGTCTCCAGCTACAATAAAAACTAATGAAAACAGCAAATTCAGTATCTCAGAAAATTAGAATATTGTGAAAAGGTTCAATATTGAAGACACCTGGTGCCACACTCTAATCAGCTAATTAACTCCAAACGCCTGCAAAGGCCTTTTAAATGGTCTCTCAGTCTAGTTCTGTAGGCTACACAATCATGGGGAAGACTGCTGACTTGACAGTTGTCCAAAAGATGACTACTGACACCTTGAACAAGGACACAAAAGGTCATTGCTAAAGAGGCTGCTGTTCACAGAGCTCTGTGTCCAAGCACATTAACAGAGAGGCAAAGGGAAGGAAAAGATGTGGTAGAAAAAAGTGTACAACAATAGGGATAACTGCACCCTGGAGAGGATTGTGGAACAAAGCCATTCAAAAATGTGGGGGAGATTCACAAAGAGTGGACTGCAGCTGGAGTCAGTGCTTCAAGAACCACCACACACAGACGTATGCAGACATGGTTTCAGCTGTCGCAGTCCTCGTGTCGAGCCGCTCTTGAACAAGAGACGGCGTCAGAAGCGTCTCGCCTGGACTAAAGACAAAAAGGACTGGACTGCTGCTGAGTGCTCCAAAGTTATGTTCTCTGATCAAAGTCAATGTTGCATTTCCTTTGGAAATCAAGGTCCCAGAGTCTGGAGGAAGAGAGGAGAGGCACAGAATCCACGCTGGCTGAGGTCCAGTGTAAAGTTTCCACAGTCAGTGATGGTTTGGGGTGCCATGTCATCTGCTGGTGTTGGTCCACTGTGTTTTCTGAGGTCAAAGGTTAACGCGGGCCGTCTACCAGGACGTTTTAGAGCACTTCATGCTTCCTGCTGCTGACCAACTTTATGGAGATGCAGATTTCATTTTCCAACAGGACTTGGCACCTGCACACAGTGCCAAAGCTACCAGTACCTGCTTTAAGGACCATGGTATCCCTGTTCTTAATTGGCCAGCAAACTCGCCTGACCTTAACCCCATAGAAAATCTATGGACTATTGTGAAGAGGAAGATGTGATACGCCAGACCCAACAATTCAGAAGAGCTGAAGGCCACTATCAGAGCAACCTGGGCTCTCATAACACCTGAGCAGTGCCCAAAACTGATTGACTCCATGCCACGCTGCATTGCTGCAGTAATCCAGGCAAAAGGAGCCCAACTAAGTACTGAGTGCAGTACATGCTCATACTTTTCAGTTGGCCAACATTTCTAAAAATCCTTTTTTTTTGTATTGGTCTGAAGTAATATGCTAATTTTCTGAGATACTGAATTTGGGGTTTTCATTACTTGTCAGTTATAATCATCAAAATTAAAAGAAACAAACATTTGAAATATATCAGTCTGTGTGTAATGAATGAATATAATATAAGAGTTTGACTTTTGGAATGGAATTATTGAAATAAATCAACTTTTTCATGATATTCTCATTTTATAATCAGCACCTGTATATCTACTGGAACTCATCCTGCTGCAAGACTCCTTCATTCTATTGGTTCTGTTCAGATGCTGGGGTGCACTGTCCTGCTGTATGATGACAGCTTTCATTTGGTTCTTTATGGCTCTGTTTACATTTTGGATCTGTTGTGTTCTTTCAGATAAAGAAATAAAGGGCCTCCATTTTAACTCACTGGATGGAGGATCGCACATGTCAACTCTGTCATCATCATAGACAGAATAAAGTTTGTTATAAATTATATCATTTCTTTTATTATGTCTGCTGTCATCATTTAAGATAAAAAAAAGATAAGATAAAACTTTAATGATCCCACGATGGGGAAATGTGCACATTACAGCAGCTCAGCATAGAGAAAAATGAAAGGATGAATAGTCTCTGGAGCTTGAAAAAGGCGACTGGACTTCTTTTTGTTTCTTGAAGACGTTTCACCTCTCATCCGAAAGGCTTCTTCAGTTCTCAACCAAATGGTGGAGAGACCCAGGTATTTAAACCCCTGTGGGCGTAGTCCCCTGGAGGTGGTTATGACCCTCTATTGATCATGTGCGTGAACACATGTGCCCAGGTGTGAAGAGGGCGTGGGTCATATTTAATCAGTGGTTTCAGTTGAAACCAATTTAGGACTCCGCTCCATTGTTTCCTGTGGCCTATTGAGGTCACTGGAACAAAGGTGTGAATGGGGGTTGAGACGTCTGGGAAGGGAGCTCAGGACAGCACTGTAAGCGGGGGAAAGTTGGTGACGTAATCCACCTCCTCTGTTCAATGATGGTTGTTCACAGTGGACATAGATGGCTTCTTTCACTCCTCTTTCAAACCATCTGTTTTCCCTGTCCAAAATGTGGACATTGGCATCCTCAAAAGAGTGCCCTTTTTCCTTCAGATGCAGATGTACTGCTGAATCTTGTCCTGTCGAGGTGGCTCTTCTATGTTGTGCCATTCGTTTGTGAAGAGGCTGTTTGGTTTCACCAATGTAGAGGTCCGAGCACTCTTCACTGCACTGAACAGCATACACTACATCGCTGATCTTGTGTTTGGCGGGTTTGTCCTTGGGATGAACCAGTTTTTGTCTTAGGGTGTGACTTGGTTTGAAGTATACTGGGATGTCATGCTTGGAGAAAATTCTTCTGAGAAAGGATGAATAAAACAAATGAAATAAAATAGAACAGAAAACACTATATACATAAAATATATATCAATATCAATACACATTTACATATACTTACATATACACACACACTGCTCAAAAAAATAAAGGGAACACCTAAACAACACAATATAACTCCAAGTAAATCAAACTTCGGTGAACTCAAACTGTCCACTTAGGAAGCAACACTGATTGACAATCAATTTCACATGCTGTTGTGCAAATAGAATAGACAACAGGTGGAAATTATTGGCAATTAGCAAGACACACTCAATAAAGGAGTGGTTCTGCAGGTGGGGACCACAGACCAATTCTCAGGACCTATGCTTTCTGGCTGATGTTTTGGTCACTTTTGAATGTTGGTGGTGCTTTCACGCTCGTGGTAGCATGAGACGGACCCACACAAGTGGCTCAGATAGTGCAGCTCATCCAGGATGGCACATCAATGCGAGCTGTGGCAAGAAGGTTTGCTCTGTCTGTCAGTGTAGTGTCCAGAGGCTGGAGGCGCTACCAGGAGACAGGCCAGTACACCAGGAGATGTGGAGGAGGCTGTAGGAGGGCAACAACCCAGCAGCAGGACCGCTACCTCCACCTTTGTGCAAGGAGGAACAGGAGGAGCACTGCCAGAGTCTTGCAAAATGACCTCCAGCAGGCCACAAATGTGCATGTGTCTGGACAAACAGTTAGAAACCGACTCCATGAGGATGGTATGAGGGCCCGACGTCCACAGATGGGGGTTGTGCTCACAGCCCAACACCATGCAGGACGCTTGGCATTTGCCAGAGAACACCAGGATTGGCAAATTTGCCAATCCATTATGAACGGATCCAGACTGGATGAACTGGGAAATGACTGGAGCCTGATCTGGACCTGATCCAGTCTGAATCCCTGATCCTGATTCGTTTGGATCCTCCTGCTGTGCAGGTGGACTCGGACACGGTTTGCTGATCTGTTATAGAGCCGATGATCACAGATTTAGGTGATTTTCAGTGAAAATATGTGGAGATTCATACTCTGAATTTCAGACAGCAGAACTTTAAAATGTTGATTTCAGTCACTTTAAATCCATTTAGTTTAGTTTGAAGTCTTCAAATGATTTCAGCATCATCTTCACTCAAACATTCCCATCATCTCCAGGATCAGACATTTTTCCATCAGTGAGCTTTTCCAACACGACCAATGATCGATCATTGATCACTGATCAGTGTGTTCTGTGTCAGCAGCTTCATCCAGATCAGTGTGATGTAACAGTGATGCTACAGTAACTACAGTAAATGTTTCAGAGGAACTGACTGACAGTCTGACAGCTGCCTCATTATAAATGCGTGTCATCATCGCCGTCTCCGTCATTACAGCCTGTTGACGAGTGAACGACTGTAAAAGCTTCATGTTACAAAAATAACAAACTAACATCTAACTGGGATTTCAGTGCTTGTAGAAACATAAATGTCTGCAGATGAATTCGCTCCTCTGACACTCTGACAGCCACTTTATGAAGGAGGAAATGAATGGGAGGGTCAGACAGGTGGTTCAGGTGCAGCAGGAGGGGCGGAGTCAGAGAGACACTCTGGATTTGGAGTTTGTTGGATTTTAAGTTAGTCCTCTTTCAGGAAGTTTCCCTCATGTTAGAGTTACAAACCCAGAGTTTTTAGCTAAACCTGCTTCCTGGAATAGAGCCCTATTGGCTTGTTGGACAATGTCTCCTTATTTACTTTATAAATGGTTCTGGTTTAATTCTGGACTTTTTGTCCTGCTGTAGGACCACTCCTTGTCCTTGTAGTTGGTTCTTTGTGGCTCTGGTTGGTCAGTATGAAAACCTGGCCCAAGAGTTCTGTGCTACTCCAGGCTGTTTCAGGAATGTTAGGTCAAACTTAATCTGTGTTTATTCCTGGCTGCAGATCAGCTTGGAGCTGTGATCTCTGAAGAGAGACTTAATCCAGATCAGGATTAACAGATCACGGGTACCAACAAAGCACTCAGCCTGAACCTATAGGGCTGAGCTAAACTCACCAGAGCTTCAAGTTCACCTGAACCTTGGAAAACAGGACACGGTGGATAAAAATGACTCAATTAGCTTCAAGATGTTTTAAACTGAAATAATAAGTGTGCAAGTACACATGGACTGTAACTGAATAAAATCAGTCTGGATGAATCAGTAACTGATTCATCCAGACTGATTTTATTCAGGCAGCTCACTTGTCTGATCATGTGACCACAAGCTGTGACATCATCAGGAAATGAAGTCAGAGAGAGAAGAATGAGACAGACAGGTGTTCACCCTCTCATTACAGACTTTATACTAAAGACAAAGATCCTCCTGAATTCCAAACAAGATTAAAATAAAGCTCCTCTCTCTCCACTGTAAGTGAATGTAGCTCAACCCTGATGAGTGTTCACTCTCTCTCTTCCTTCCTCGATTGCCCTGACTTCAGCGCTTTATGTTGCTCTGCTCCTTTGCTTGGTGGGTTCAGGATTATGTTTCTGATGTTTTTCTTTGGACAGATGAAGATCTGAGGTGAAGGTAAACAGATTATTGATTGGTTTCCTAATCAATGATGTCTGTGGTTGATGTCTGAATATAAAAGTGGCTGACATCTGATGGTAATGAAAGAAGTTCAGACTTTGTCTGGATTCAAAACAAAGAGGAACGGAATTAGTAGCAAGTATATTTAAAGCCTGATTCGTGTTCTGTGTACAATACTTGAGCAACCCCTTACTTCTTTATATTTTGCTGGGCAAATAGGAAAAAAGTCTATGAAACATTCAGAATATTATGACAAAAATTGAGTTTTTACAATTCTGATAAGATTTAAAGTCAATATTTGGTGTGAGCACCACCTTTATTCTTCCACACAGCCTGAACTCTCTGAGGCAGCTTTTTTTAAAAATTCCTTAAGTAGTCTTCAGAAACAGTTCTCCAGGCTTCTTTGAAGGACATTCAAAGCTCTTCTTTGGATGTTTCTGCCTTTTGTTCTGTTCTGTCCCACACTGCTCCTATTTAAGTGTGCTTTTACTGCTCTGGCAGTGAGTTCGGGATCATTGCTAAAACATGTCCCTCTCTCCTGACCTCCTCCATACATATTGATGAAGAGTTGAACCAAAAATTTCCATGGTTCCACTGAGACCCTTTCTGATGAGGCTTCAGTGAACAGTAGATGGATCAGCTGAAGGGTCAAATGAATCTATCAGGTTCTGTGTCAGGTCTTTGCTGTTTTTTTCTATTCCTTAAGGACATGGCTTTCAGATACTGTTTATCAGCTGTAGATGGTTTTTTTTCAGGCTGGCCATTTCTTTTGTTCTCCCCTTGTTCAGTTTCCTCAAATGTCTTAGGGACACAGTACACACCATGCTGAGATGTGTCAAGTTTCAGCTAAAAATTCTTTGGGAATTATCTTTGATGAATGCTATTGAAAATAATGCTGTTTTCTTCTGTGTTACTGTGTTATCTTTGGCATTTTTCATGGATTAAACTAAAGAAATTGAAACAAATGTGTTTTGTGGTAGGTTGCTAGTGTGAGGGTGCGGTCTTTTCCCTTACAATAATTATTCGAATTTCAAGATTCAAGAGATTCAAGAAGACTTTATTGTCATTATATGTAAACATATAATGATTTAGTCAACAACGCCACCTGAAGGAGAGGAGATATCACCCTTCTGGAATATTAATAAATTAATATCAATATCTAAAATTTCACAGGTCCAAAAAATACACCAGGGCCAGAAAGAGAGTTCCGAACTGTAAAAATAGTATTTTAGCAATTTTAACAATAAAGGGATAAAATAACAACCATAAAATGACTTGGCTGCAACAACACTTGCGCATCAATTGAAAACAAGCAAACAAAAGCTAGAAAAATATGGACTCAACTGCAGCGAGGAGGGACCCTAACAAAAAACACAAAACACAGCAGAGGCGCACCACGCAGCGACTTCACCACCGAAACACAGACCAGTCCGGCCACTGGCTCATCCAACACTAAAAGAAAAACAAATTTAAAATATATGCAATTAAGCTCAATGATTAAAATAGCAGCCTAATCACAGTAAAACCCACACAGTACTCACACACAGTCATACATCCACATACATGCTACAAGAACATGAACACATAGGATAAAATCAGTCAAAAGGAAGTCCAATGTTCTAGAATCATGCCACAAGTCCAACACTGCTGATTCTTGGGGTGGCTAACTTAACGTTATAGTGGCACACCACGCTCATGTGTTTGACAACGATGTTCCGGAGTAATTCAATTCAATTCAATTCAATTTTATTTATATAGTGCCAAATCACAACAAACAGTCGCCTCAAGGCGCTTTGTATTGTGGGTAAAGACCCTACAATGATACAGAGAAAACCCAACAGTCAAAATGACCCCCTATGAGCAGCACTTGGTGACAGTGGGAAGGAAGAACTCCCTTTAACAGGAAGAAACCTCCAGCAGAACCAGGATCAGGGAGGGGCAGTCATCCGCCGCGACCGGTTGGGCTGAGAGGAGAGAAAAAAGACATGCTGTGGAAGAGAGCCAGAGATTAATAACAATTAATGATTAAATACAGAGTGGAGTATAAACAAAGTAAATAAGGTGAATGAAAAGAAACAGCCTAGACCTATAGCAGCATAACTAAGGGCTGGTTCATATGGAAAGCCGTTTCATTCAAAATGAAATAAATAAATAAGTTAATAAATAAATAAATAAATACTGCTATTAATACATTTTTAATAAATATTCCATGAAATAAATAAATAGCCCCATGACATAAAATAAAATATTTTTAAAATTAATTTTCATTATTTTATTTTAATTTATTTCGAGATTTATTTATCTATTTATTTATTTATCTATTTATTTACTTATTTATTCATTTATTTATTTCATAATGGAGTTTTATTTTGTAAAGCTATTTTACATATTTCAGTGACTGTGTAGATTCTCAGTCATCCAGGTCATAGGCTTGAAAAAAGGCGACTGGACTTCTTTTTGTTTCTTGAAGACGTTTCACCTCTCATCCGAAAGGCTTTTTCAGTTCTCAACCAAATGGTGGAGAGACCCAGGTATTTAAACCCCTGTGGGCGTAGTCCCCTGGAGGTGGTTATGACCCTCTATTGATCATGTGCGTGAACACATGTGCCCAGGTGTGAAGGGGGCGTGGGTCATATTTAATCAGTGGTTTCAGTTGAAACCAATTTAGGACTCCGCTCCATTGTTTCCTGTGGCCTATTGAGGTCACTGGAACAAAGGTGTGAATGGGGGTTGAGATGTCTGGGAAGGGAGCTCAGGACAGCACTGTAAGCGGGGGAAAGTTGGTGACGTAATCCACCTCCTCTGTTCAATGATGGTTGTTCACAGTGGACATAGATGGCTTCTTTCACTCCTCTTTCAAACCATCTGTTTTCCCTGTCCAAAATGTGGACATTGGCATCCTCAAAAGAGTGCCCTTTTTCCTTCAGATGCAGATGTACTGCTGAATCTTGTCCTGTCGAGGTGGCTCTTCTATGTTGTGCCATTCGTTTGTGAAGAGGCTGTTTGGTTTCACCAATGTAGAGGTCCGAGCACTCTTCACTGCACTGAACAGCATACACTACATCGCTGATCTTGTGTTTGGCGGGTTTGTCCACCTCCAGGGGACTACGCCCACAGGGTTTAAATACCTGGGTCTCTCCACCATTTGGTTGAGAACTGAAGAAGCCTTTCGGATGAGAGGTGAAACATCTTCAAGAAACAAAAAGAAGTCCAGTCGCCTTTTTCAAGCTCCAGAGACTACTATGACCTGGATGACTGAGAATCTACACAGACATATTGCCTTGCACTTTGGGAGGAACACCCTTCAATTGGTGCGGGAGTATGAAAGGGACTCAAGAAAGCTAGCGGACTACAGGCGGAAAGTGTTCCCTCTAAGGCAGAAGGGAAGCATAAGGAACACACACACATTGAGAAAGCCCTCAAAACATGCGGTTACCCCAACTGGGCCTTCATCAAATCAGCTAAGATGCACAGGAATGAAGGCCAAACACAAACTACAGAGAATGGGAAGGACAAGAGGAACAACATTGTCATCCCATATGTGTCAGGCTTGTCAGAGAAACTCAGAAGAATTTTCTCCAAGCATGACATCTCAGTATACTTCAAACCAAGTCACACCCTAAGACAAAAACTGGTTCATCCCAAGGACAAACCCGCCAAACACAAGATCAGCGATGTAGTGTATGCTGTTCAGTGCAGTGAAGAGTGCTCGGACCTCTACATTGGTGAAACCAAACAGCCTCTTCACAAACAAATGGCACAACATAGAAGAGCCACCTCGACAGGACAAGATTCAGCAGTACATCTGCATCTGAAGGAAAAAGGGCACTCTTTTGAGGATGCCAATGTTCACATTTTGGACAGGGAAAACAGATGGTTTGAAAGAGGAGTGAAAGAAGCCATCTATGTCCACTGTGAACAACCATCATTGAACAGAGGAGGTGGATTACGTCACCAACTTTCCCCCGCTTACAGTGCTGTCCTGAGCTCCCTTCCCAGACGTCTCAACCCCCATTCACACCTTTGTTCCAGTGACCTCAATAGGCCACAGGAAACAATGGAGCGGAGTCCTAAATTGGTTTCAACTGAAACCACTGATTAAATATGACCCACGCCCCCTTCACACCTGGGCACATGTGTTCACACACATGATCAATAGAGGGTCATAACCACCTCCAGGGGACTACGCCCACAGGGGTTTAAATACCTGGGTCTCTCCACCATTTGGTTGAGAACTGAAGAAGCCTTTCGGATGAGAGGTGAAACGTCTTCAAGAAACAAAAAGAAGTCCAGTCGCCTTTTTTCAAGCTCCAGAGACATATTTCAGTGACTTATTTTTAACCCCGTTTTTCAGTTGAAGCTCTTTTTATTTCATGTTCTTATATTCAAATGAGGGGGCGGAGTTTTATCTGTGGGGCAGCGCTGGTCAGGAGTGGCGGACTTGGACCAGAGCAGAGGATACCTGCCAAAAATTTTAAAAATTACTGTTTCTGTGACATAAAATAAACTTTTAAGATATATAAATATCAGCTCGTTTTATCAAGATATCGCTTAATTGCAAAAAGTGCTCCTGTTTTCAGAGCTGTCCGTTGCTGCTGCTCTACCAGCAGCTCGCCTCGCTAGCTGTCAGCTGACCGGGCTATCAAGACTCGCTTTAGCCAGAGAGAACGACCGACTGCCGGCATATCCTTTTCAAACCCCCGCTGGCTTTCGCCAGCGAGTGGAAGTTAAGCACAGATATAACTCACTCAGATGATCTCTAACGACTGATGTTTGGTTTGTTTTAGTGTTTCATTTGTTCCTCAGCAAATCGGTTTGGCTGAAATTAAAGTTAAGCATCATAACTGGATAGATTTATTCAACATTAATGTCTCACTTAATATAGTTGGAAATTAATCATTCGCTCAGCTGTATTCCTTGATGTTGAAATGTGTTATGCTTGTTTTAACAGCTTATTTTGAATTAAAGATTTAAATTAAACCACAAAAAGGAGCAAAAGTTTGTTCTCCGTTTAACCAGCTGCTTTTACACAGCGGTGCTTCGCACTGTCAGGGTTGCTAGATGACATGAGCTAGCTGAGGTGAGGGCAGGTGACGCCTGTATGAAGGCTAGACCAACTTTCTCACTGGCAGACAGCAGCAGGTGAGGTTGGGTAAGTTTACCTCAAACACTCAGATCATCAGTACAGGCGCTCCACAGGGTTGTGTCCTCTTACCACTGCTTTTTTCTCTGTACACAAACGACTGTACCTCCACGGACCCCTCGGTCAAGATCTTGAAGTATGCAGACGACACTACAGTCATTGGTCTCATCCGAGATGGTGATGAGTCTGCCTACAGACGGGTGGTTGAGGAGGTGGTCCTGTGGAGCAGCCACAATAACCTGGTGCTGAACACAGAGAAAACAGTGGAGATGACAGTGGACTTCAGGAAGAGCCCTCCAGCCCTGCCAGCACTCACCATCCTGGACAGAACTGTGATGGCAGTGGAGTCTTGCAGGTTCCTGGGCACAACAATTACCAGGGACCTGAAGTGGGACAGCAACATCAGCTCCATCGTCAAGAGAGCCCAGCAGAGGATGTACTTCCTGCGTCAGCTGAGGAAGTTCAAACTACCCCAGAAGCTGATGGTGCGGTTCTACACAGCCATCATAGAGTCTGTCATCACCACATCCATCACAGTGTGGGGCAGCTCAGCTTCCAAGCATGACCTCCACAGACTGCAGCGCATCATCAGGTCTGCAGAGAGGACAATTGGGGTTAAGTTGCCTACACTGCTGGACCTGCACGCCGCTAGAACCAGGAGGCGCGCAGAGAAGCTCTTCACTGACCCGTCTCACCCCGGACACCATCTGTTTCAGCTCTTCCCCTCAGGTCGGCGTTTCAGCCAGATGAGGATCAGGACATCCAGGCTACAAAGGAGTTTCTTCCCACAAGCCATCACTCTCTTGAACAGTTAACTATCACACAAACAATATTTCAGTTTTTAAACTGCACCTTTTCAGACACTCTTATATAGTAGTGTTTGTTCCAGAATCTTACATCTCCTGCCATATTATCCCACCGGACCTAACAGTTACCTCACTGGACCCTTCTGTGCCACTAGACACCCTTTAACTGCTGTTGCACTCAGCATTTTAACTTTAGACCCCTACCTCCCACAATATAAGGTTTATAGCAGGGGTGTCCAAACTTGCGGCCCACGGGCCACATCCGGCCACGCCCACTTCCGGTCCGCGAATTGATGTCAAAAATAACATACAATTTGGCCCTTTAAGTTACTTTTTTGACATTTTGCTTAACCCTCTTAATTGGAGGGGAAGGCGAAATGTGCTGCCCCACAGATAAAACTCCGCCCCCTCATTTGAATATAAGAACATGAAATAAAAAGAGCTTCAAATGAAAAACAGGGTTAAATAATAAAAGTCAGATGAGATCGGACGCGTTCAGGGTGGTATGGCCATAAGCCTGGCCTGTCGGGGTGCCCTGGCTGGCCCTGGGGTAGGGGGTGGTCGGCTCTCTGGGTGCCCTCCTGACGCCCCTCCTCTCTCGCCCCTGGCGCCCCTTGGGGGGCGGGGGTGCTCCCCCTGGCCTGGGGTGCTGGTCGGGGGTGGGGTGGTTGGGCCTGTTGGGTGGACTTGGGGCTGTGCTGCCCGGGCTTTGTGGGGTGTGGTGGGGTGGGATGGTGATGGATGGGGAGACTTTTTCTGGAGTTGGGAGAGGGTTGAGGGGGTTGTCCATGGTGTCTTTGCGTGAGACCTAGCCACGTACATTGAAGGTGTGACTCCTTCCCATGTCCCTCTCCTTGGTTGCTTTGCCTCCCGGTGGTCTCTAGCTTCCTTCTCACCCTTGATCAGTCCTTAAAACCCTTCGCGCTCTCGGCCCTGTCTCCTTGCTGTGGTTTCTGCCTCTCTGGGGATCCTTGGGAGGGTCCTGTGGCCCTGCCCCGCCGCCGCCGATCTGCGGGGGCCCGGGCCTTCCCCTGGTGCCGGGTCTGGGGGTGGGTTTGGGGGGTTTCGGGTTGGGGATGGATGGGGGCATTGTTGGCGCTGCACTTCCCCTCTGCCCCCCCCCCCCCCCCCGGTCTGATTGGCTTCACTTGTCACTTTTCTTTTAATGCACAGCACTAGCTTAGCACACATACTTAAGATTCATAATAAGGTTGAAGAAGAGTTTTTACCCACAAGCCATCCGTCTGCTCAGCTCTGAGCCCTAACTGGACTATTATTGCACAATGTAAATATTATAATCTATAATTCCATGTAAAAGTGTGTATAGTGTATAGTACATAGAGTATAGTGTATAGTGTGAATTACTTATTTTTATTTTTATTCTTCTTATTTATATGTGTGTGTATATATGGTTGCAGGTACAAAATACATTTCACTGTGCATTGTACTGTGTATAACTGTGCATGTGACAAATAAACACTATCTTATCTCTTATCTTATCTTATCTTATCTTAATTGTATCTATGTAGAGCACTATATATATCTCACTACAAGTGTTGGGAGCAGGCTGGATTGGGAGGCTACATAGCGGGTCGGGCCATCTACAGGAATGTGGATTGGCCCTCACCCGCCTCACTCTGCCATACCCCACCTGCCTTCCATTTTTAATGCATCTCACAACTCGCTTTACACGGGTAGGTGGGACTCACACTTAAAAATAAATGAATTCCAGTCAGGCAATTGGAAAATGCATAAGTTATGATAAATTATAGATGTTCCACAGTCAGGAAATTGGGGAACAAACTTGAATCATAAATACATAGACTCTATATATTATACACAACAAATAAATAAATAAAATAAAATAAAATAATATTTATATTAAAAAATGTAATTAATTAATTTAATATTCAAAGGAATGATATGGGTGATAAACACTATGGTAGGGGTTGAGTGGCAGGCGGGCAGGTTAGGTTTTGGGGGGGGGGGGCTTCGGCCCCCTGCATCGCTTCTTCCTTTCCCCTGCTGTCTCTCTCCTCCCCGGTGCTGGTGGGGTCCGGTCCTCTGTGGTTCCCCGGGGTGGATGTTGAGTGGCTAGTTGTGGTGGGGGTGTTATGTTGACAGTGTGGGGGCTTTGTTTTTGGATCTGTGGGCATTGGGGGCGGTGCGGCTAGAGGATGGGTTGGGGTATATAGGTCTTGCTGGCTGGGCTATGTGGCTCCTCCTCTTTCCCTCCCCTGCCCCACAGTCTCTCTGTTAGTCTGCCCCCCCCCCCCGCGTGTGCCCGTGTGGTGCAGGCTTGTCGTCTGCCCTGCAGGTCTGATGCCCTGCCCCTGTGCCTGGCTCTCTGGGGCGGGGTGGGCGCCCTTTGCTCTGTCGGGGGGTGGCGGGGGCGGTGGGAGTGGGGGGCTTGGGTGGGTATCCTGTGGGCCGGGTTTTCCTGTGCTGCTGGGGCTGTGTCTGGGTGCCTAGGTTGTCCTGGCTGTTGTGCCTCCTGGGTTCTTGGGTCTGTTCACTCTCCCTCGGCTCGTTTGGTGCTTTGAGCTCCTTTTCTGGGTGCCTGTGCCGCCTGGGTGGGACCGGGTTGTGCTCTCGGCCTCTGTTGGCTTTGTAGAGACCCTCAGACACCGATGTAGACCTTCCTGCATGTTTCTGCCCTGGCACGGGGGTTTCCACTGCTTCTTGCCCTTTAATGCAGATTGCTGACACTTGGGTTCTTGTTGCCATCCTGTGTTGTGATGTTTGGACTCACCACACTGACTGATTTGGTTTCTGATACTCTCTTTGGTCTGGATGCAGGTCGTCACTGAGGTGCTTTTATTCTTGTTTATTTTATTCTTGCTTATTTTTTTTTGTAAAGGGGAAGAAAAAAAATCTTATGATGAGTTGGGATGACTAAGATAAATTTGGAAGGGAGCACATGCATGTCTTCACAAGTGCATGAACATGGGCACCCCAGCCTGTAGCAGATAACATAAATGATTTTTTTTTTTGTTCCTGCCTGTTCATACTGCATGGCTGGGTTACCTGTCAGATTTCTTTTCTCTGAGGACCTAAAAAAAAATTTTTAAAAATAAAAGTCACTGAAATACGTAAAATAGCTTTACAAAATAAAAGTGTCACAAAATAAAACTCCATTATGAAATAAATAAATAGCTAAATAAATAAATAGATAAATAAATAAATAAATCTTGAAATAAATTAAAATAAAATAAGAATAAGAAAGAAATAAAAAAAATTTTTTTTTTAAATTTTATTTCATGGGGATATTTATTTAATGGAATAATTATTAATAATTTATCAATAGCAGTATTTATTTATTTCATTTTGAATGAAATGGCTCTCCATAGGTTCAGGGTCACCTGATCCAGCCCTAACTATAAACTTGATCATAAAGGAAAGTTTTAAGCCCAATCTTAAAAATAGAGAGGGTGTCTGTCTCCTGAATCCAAGCTAGCTGAATCCTAGAGGGTCCTGAAAGCTGAAGGCTCTGCCTCCCATTCTACTTTTAAGTAGAATGGGAGGCATGAACACTGTAAAAAAAGTACATAAAAATGACAGTGGAAAACTGTGAAATGGCAACAGTAATAGACTGTAAAATCAAAAAGGGTGTATTTCTCAGAAACATGTGATTACCGTAAATCAAAAAACAATACATAACTGTAATTTTTACTGCGATAATGTATTGAACTGACAGTGAGAATCTTTTTCCTGCACTGCAAAAAAAAGTTTGTAAAAACTACAGTGGAAAACTGCCAAATGGCAACAGTAATAGACCGTGAAATTGTAAAGGGTGTATCTCCGTAGCAGAAATATGTGATTACCAAGTCCATGCTGAGTCATGTCGAGTCATGCTGAGTTGGTACTAGTGGAAAAGAAGCTTTAGTGACTCAGTTACGCTCTAAACTTATAGCTGCAATAAGCAATCGAATTCCTAAAAACGGACCAGATGAATAATGTGAACATATTTTACAGGTGTATGTTTATTCCCATAAATCCCTCAGTTGGTGTTATTTAGTGGTAGAGGAACCTTATTAACAATCCTAATACCCATCCTTAAAATTAATCAGACTGTTATAGGTTAATTTTCCTCACTAACAGGCTCAATTGGTTTTCTGGGTCTAAATGTGCAGACTGAAAGTTTTTGTTCTTCTTGATTGTCTAAAAATCTGTCTGAATCTCCAGCAGGTTTTCAGGATGCAGCTTCCCTGGTTTCTAGGCACGTGGCTGTGGTTGTTATGCATCACAGAGGTTTGGGCAGCGACCTTCAAGATGGCCTTGGTTGGTCCGTGGTCATGTGACCCATTGTTTTCCCGGGCAATGCCAACAGCAGCGGCCACTCTGGCACTGTCCCGGTTACGGAGTGACAGCAGTCTCAGCAGAGGGTACTGGTATGATGTCAAAGTTCTGGATGAGGACTGCTCCACCTCCAAAGGTTTGTTAACCAATTAGCTAACAGAACATTAGATGGTGGGAATGCTAATTAATAAATTCTTTTTAAAAATATTTTAATGTAACTATTATTATTTGTATGGTATTTATTTGTAAAGATCCTTAAAACCTGTGATCTTTATTCTAGCTCTGATCAGTTTTGGGGACTTTGAAGGTTATGGCCATGCCTACATTGGACCCTTTAACCCTGCCCTCTGTCATGCTGCCTCCTTATTGGCTGAGCATTGGGAGGCAGGGCTTGCCTCTCCTGGTTGTCTAGATGCTGACTGGCCAAACCTGCCACCACTGACTCCTCCCAGCAAAGTCCTGTTCACTGTGCTCAGATTCTTTGGTTGGGCGCATGTCAGCGTCATCACAGGTGAGGATGTTACATCACGACATGGGGTGTGGTGTTTATCACCCTAATTGCTTAATTCAAACATATTTTATTTTAATTTAATCTGAGCAGATTGTTTAGATTATTTAATCTGAACCACTAATTCACTGCTCTGAGATAGGTTCATCCTTATTTGTTTTATTTTCATGCTTTAAACTTTGGTCTTTGGACTCTAACTGTTTGCCATTGCTTTGTACTATAATGTCTCTGCAAGTATTTACTCTGGTTGACTCAACGATTTTTAAGGTTTTTGATTAAGTGGTAGGGTAGTACCTGGTAACAGATATAACCCTAACCCTAACCCAACAAGGGAAATGGCTATACACTAACAACACCGTGGTCCAATGATGAGGTGCAAACATTTTTGTGCTTATTGGTTGACAATGGAGCTAGCCAAGTATGTGATAGTGGAAAAAGGCATAAGTGTTTGATATAGTTGTTTATTAAAAACAGAGGTGGCAATGGTACAGACATTCAGGGTGGAATCCGATGAATGAATCTCAGCTTCAGACTAATCTCTGCTACACTTATGTAGCCTGTAACTCTGACCATGAATGCCACAGCTGCTTTGCACCAGTTCAACACAGAGCTTTACTGTAAACTTACCACAGTACAACAAACTAACCTGTTTATCCTGCACTAAACTGCAGTATTTTCATGCAGCCTTTGAATAACACAAAGTTAGTGTACCTCAGTTTATTTACAGGATGTTTCACAATATGAAAAATCCTAACTTCATTTCATATAAAAATCCAATATCTGAGTTAAAAAATCAGGGCATTATGTGTAAACTTTAAATGTCCAGGTTATCAGATGTCCCTCAGCAGTCCTTACCTTTAAATTAAACATCTCTGCCCTCTTTCTTCCATCTTTCTTCATCTCTGAGTGAGCTTGTCACTGACTCTGGAAAATACAGCAGCTGGACCTACAGCATGCACACACTTTTCATGTTTGCTGCTAGTCATAGAGCTGATTGAAACCTTGCATTTGAAATGATCTGCCACTTAAAAAAAAAAAAGATACTGTAGTGTCTGACGTTCCTATGTGAAACTGCATGTGTTATCTCCTAAAATATAGGAAAATTCCAGCAAGGGGCCTCTCAGTTTGGGACCTCATCTGCCCTGTTCATCTTGACCAAATAAGGAAAGGTGTAAAGCTGTGGATTCTCTGACCCCCCCATGAAAGCTGGTTGAAACCAGTCTATGTGTGACAACGTGTGTAGTAGGGTTTAATCCCGGGATCCGGGATTCCCGGGAAATGCGATCAGAACCATTTCCCGTTTCCCGGGAAACGTTAGACGGGAAACCGGGAAAAAAGTCACGCGCGTCGATTTGACTTTCAGAAAGAAAAGAAAGCTTCAGAAAGTTAAATTTAAGGAAATATTGAGAGAAGGGTTCGTTTAATGCAAAAAGCATTACTCTTCATTTCAGGCACGTTCAGCCTCCGTTTAAGGCTTCAGCCTTCATCTCAAGCGTTTTAATAGAGGTATTACACAGTTGTGCTTTTTTCCTCTTTAATTTGTTGAAATCGTAGGCAATGTGTTTAGCCTAAGGTATTTTGTATTATATAATTTTATATTATTATATATTGTTATATTGCATTATATAGCCTATAAAATATGCCTGCCCTGAACAATAAAGAAATATCTGTTTAACTTCGAGTGTTTCTTTTCCTCGTTTGCAGCCGCTTACTAACAACCATGAATTAGGATACGGGCCTAATGTGTGAAGAAATGATCATGAAATAGATTGCTTTAACATATTTCGCTTTTAAAATGGAGTTGAGTAAAATGTATATTTTTTAGGCTATAAGGATTGGCCAGTTTTTCAAAAGACGATTCACAGCGAACCTACTTTAACCCTCAGACACGGTGTTATAAATTTGTTGTTGCCAGAATGGCAATGACCAAGTCGTAGTGCATTACTCAAGGCCCTGTGTTATGCCATATTATAGTGTAGTACGGTAGTTAACTTTTCAATGACTATTACAGCGTTCCACTGGTGGAGATATAGCGCAACAGATGTCGCCACGACAGCGTGGCTGAGCCTTTATCAATGCTGTGGAGATGAACCGTATTGTTTTGCACCAGCAGTTGTAAAATAGCTTGGTATAATTACATGTACAATGCAGGAATATTCGAATTATATTTGTTAAGGGAGTGTTGAGGAACGATACAACACCGCATAGCTCGAGCACTCCAATGTCGAGATGTAGGTTTTATTGCGTTAATCAAGCCAACGTTGCCCCCTACTGGGCATAACAGGACATAGCTGGAAAGCTACCTCTACAATATCACAATAGGTTAAGGCCGACACAGGCTACAGAAGGCCTAATTAAAATAAAAAAATAAATAAACTTTTTCCCGGGATTCCCGGGAAATGGCTCGTCATTTCCCGGGATTTGATTCATGTCATTTTCGGGAAAAATATTAAACCCTAGTGTGTAGCAGATGTTAAAGCATATATAAGTTTGTAGTTTTCTTTGTTTGGTGTGCAGAAGATCATTGGCTTTCTCTCACCCAGGTCTTGAGCATCTGTATTTTGACATTGTCTTTTTGTAATAAAACTTATGTTATTTTATAAAGACTGTTGACCAAGAATTCCTTCAAACACAACATCATGGCATCAAGATCAAGAAACCACAATACTCCCTTTATTTTCACTCCTCTTCTGTAGAAGTAGTTAGATTCTGAAGTACCAGGACCACAGTTTACAGACATCTGGACCAGAAATGCTATTCTGGATTGCTCTGGACCACTTTAACTTCTGAATATAGCACCCTAAATGATGCATAAATTATATTGTTTTGGCTTTTTCATCTCTCAAACAATCCTACTGATGAATTCTCCATTACTGGGGAATTCATCAGTAGGATTGTTTTTATGTGTTAATATTGCTTTACATTTAGACTCAAATCAGTTTGATGTTTGAAGGCTCACAGTGAAGGGAAATAAAACTCCACTCAAATGTCTTTAACCTAAATTTTGCAAATATTGTTTGGAAAGGAGTAGTAAGTAGAGGCAATTGTGTAACGATGTAGGGAATAAAATACTCACGCAAAGTCCAAATATCTGAAAACTGTACTTAAGTACAGTTTGTTACTTCCAACCTCTGACTGGGGGTTTAAGGGAGCTGTGGTCTTTTGTGTGAGGACTTTGCTTTGACTCCAGTCCCTTTGACCACAGCTTCTGGCTAGAAACATGTGAGAGATATAACAAGTTTAACAGATTATCACTAATTCTTTCTCTCCAACCCCACCAACATGTTCACTAGAACTAATTCACTGGGGAAGCCAGATGCATAGAGAACTTCTACCTCCCAAAACTCTCCAACAGAGTAAAGCCAAAAAAATACACCATATGCAAAATGGTTGGCAGTTCAACAGAACCAGTAACTTAACTCTTCTGTTCCTCCGAGCCTATTTCCACCACTCTGAAGGAGAAAAGTGGGCATCATCGATGAACCTCTTCATTTTAGGGACTGGGAGGACCTCAACATTTGTCCTATTTGTCTGGTACAATACATTAAAGACAGTTTCATGAACGCTCAAAAGATCTCCACGATCTGTGGTTCATAATTTTTGACCCAGGACTCTGATACCACCACCAACTGGATGATCCATGAGAAACTAGGATGTCATAGGGCAATCATGCAGGTCATCTGCCACCAAAACAGAGCACATTGTTCCTGATTCACCTTTCCTAATGTGAACCCACCCTGCAGACAGCAGATGACTGCCCCTCCCTGAGACTGGTTCTGCCGGAGGTATCTTCCTGTTAAAAGGGAGTGTTTCCTTCCCACTGTCACCATCTGCTTGCTCATAGGGGGTCATTTTGATTGTTGGGTTTTCTCTCTAATTAATGTAGGGTCTTTACCTTACAATATAAAGTGCCTTAAGGCAACAGTTTTTTTGTGATTTGGTGCTATATAAATAAAATTGAACTGAATTTAATCCTGCACAGCCTTGAACACAGAGTCTGCATGAAATGTCCGACAGCTTGTTTCCAACATTTACAGCAGCAGTTTGTTTTTATTGTGATTGTCTTTGTATGCCATTATCAGTTTCTATAATAGCTACTTTTCCTGGTTCTCTTTTTACTGTTCCTCTCTTGGTCCCTCTTCCTCTTGTTGCATAATTAGCTCCCTCTGATCTTTGGGAGAGCACCGGGCAGGAAGTGGCCTCTGCACTCCGGGCTATGGGTCTACCAATTGGGCCAGTGGTTACCATGGAAACGGGGGGCAAAGGCGGCGCTCGGGAGGCACTGAATGAAATCAGAGAGGCTGACAAGGTCAAAGGTTAGAGCCAATAGATGATTCTGACGTTACTGTTAGTGAATAAATACATCGGATCAGAGAAGTTTATATTTCATCTTCAGTGGTCATCATGTGCATGAGTTCCATCCTAATTGGTGGAGAGGATCAGAAGGAGCTCCTGCTGACTGCTCTAGACATGGGGATGGTTTCTGATGGTTACGTGTTTATTCCCTATGATGCTCTGCTGTATGCCATGCCCTATCAGGTAACCAGCCAATAAGTTCTTGATGAGATTTTATTTATTTTTCTCTGATTGTCAAAAGAAAACTGAAACACAGCCCCTTTATTCATTTCAAAGATTTTTATATACCAACTTCATTGTCTTTACCTACTCATGGATGACATGTATAATTGAAGCTGAGTTCTGATTGGTTCCTTCCCTACTTTATCCAATCAGGACACAGTCTTCAACCAGCTGACCAATAGCACGCAACTTCGTCATGCCTACAGCGCTGTTCTTACTGTTACCATGGCATCTGACCAGAGTTTCTATGAAGCTTTTCGTGAGGCTCAAATCAGCCGAGAGATTCGCCCTGGTGTTTCTGCCAAAGAGGTAAACAAATAACAATAAACACAGGCGTTAGCTGACAGATTCATAGGGAAACAAATGAATAACATATAAACATATGAAGTATTTAAGAGATTCTTTATCTGATAATGTTTTGCCCTGGGTTTTATCTACAGGTTTCTCCTTTGTTTGGGACCATTTTCAACATGGTCTACTTTGTTGCAAAGGCAGTGGAAGAGCGTCGTCAGACAGGAGGTGGACATTGGGTGACAGGCAATCAGCTCATCCAGTCAGATGGAGGCTTTGATTTCCAGGGCTTCAATCAGGTTACATTGATAGATTTAAGCACTGATACTAGGAAGATGAACTGAGTCTTCACAATAAAGCTTCACTTTGTTTAAAAGGTAGCATCACTAGTTTGATTATGTTATTGCTTTCAGTATAAAACCTGTTTTTCTTGATGAACTGTTCTAAATCATTCATAATTAGAGTCATGGCACAGATCATAGATGGGATAAGGTAAAAAGTATAAAAACAGAGTAGTAAAACTTTACTCTTTTCAAACATTTAAACGTATGACTTATTCAAAGATTGAATTTGTTTTCTAATTTTTTTTTTGTAGCTTCATTAGCTTCCCAAACATATTCAGTATTTCACCATATATTGATGATGTTTTGTCTTATATGTGGGAAGAAGATGACCCTTTCTCTGTTACAGGGAGCATTTTTATTGGGTTTGGGTGTATTCCCAGGTTTAGAATTAAAGCCTGTGAAGAGTTACTGTTCACTGAATCCTGTTGTGTCAGATGACACCGCTCTGAGAACAGTTAGTTCTAATTAAGAGAGATTAATTTCTTCAGTCTCTGTGTCCACACACACACATAAGAAACCCCCTATCCATTACTTCCAAGATCTGTTACAGGTCACTGATAAATCATTTACTCTGTTGAGTTAAATTAGAGACAGATGAAATCTGTAGCTTTCTGAGCATATTCAAAGCTTAATTAGTAGTTTTTCCCACTTCAGACAGCATAACCACATCCATCCATATTAGTTTACACAAAGTTCATGCAGAATAATTAATTATTCTGGGTTACAGATTTTGATGTGACTTTGTTTTGCATGAACATTTACATCATGCTGTCATAATTCACATCTTACTTGACCCAAAGACAAACACGACAACAGACAGTCCATATCCTGGCAAGTCTTCATGATAAATGTGATGGTACAATTAGCTCCTCTCTTCTTCTGTCTCAGGTGTTGTATGGAGGCAAAGAGGGGCATGGCTTGCAGGCCAGCTATGTGGTGTTGGACAGTGATGGTGACCGTCTTGTCCCGACACACTCGCTCTCTCCGACACACACTGATGGGATGACTGGAGGTCTGAGACCCCTGAGTCGCTCCTTCACTTTTCCTGGCGGAAAACCCCCCTCAGCCAGCTTCTGTTGGTTTAATCCAGATGAGGCCTGCAGTGGAGGTGTGTTTACCAACCTGCAGAGAGGGTGGGAACTTTGTGCTTTAGTCCAAAGGAGGTCTTAAGTAAACCTTGTAACTTCTGTATCTGTCCTGGTTTAGTATTCCTGTTTACATAGTTCATGTTGATCAAAGGTTAAAGGCTGATGTCTGTGAAGTCTTGCTGGCTGCAGTCAATCTGAATAAACTTTAACTCTCCACTGTCTGCAGGTATGGGTGCTGTAACAGTGCTCTTCCTCTTCCTGTTGTTCTGTGCTTTGCTTGGAGGACTTTTCTTTTGGAGCAGGTTAACACACACTCTGAAACACACACTCCTCTGTAATTTCCTGCTAAATATAAATAAACAAATAAAACAAATGTATGTTAATAAAAACTTTGTACTCGATCACTCATTCATTACTGATGAAGTGTAAATCTCACGCAAAGTATGATTATTAATAATCAATCCATCCATCCATCCATCCATCCATCCATTTTCTTTCATTTTTCTGGGACTGGGTCACTGGGGTTGCAGCCTGTGTAGAGAAACCCAGACCTCCCTCTCCCTGGCCACCTCTCTCCTTACCATGACAGACCAGTGCAGTGTCTACATCACTGCAGCCACAGCCCCAATCCGTCTGTCAATCCCCTACTCCCATCTCATTTGTGAACAAGACCCTGAAGTACTTAAATTTCTTCGCTTGGGGCAGCAACTCATCCATGACCTGGAGTTGGGCACTCCAGCCTTTTCTGGCTGAGGACCATGACCTCAGACTTAAAGGTGCTAATTCTCATACCTGCCAATTAACACTCGACTGTGAGCTATGCCAGTGCAAGCTGGAGACCACCATTTGACTAAGCCAACAGGACTATATCATCCGCAGCAAGCATAGCTAAGACTCTGATGCCACCAAGTTGGAAGCCTTTCATCACTTGGCTACACCTAGAAATTCTCTCCATAAAAATTATGAACAGAATTGGTGACAAAGGGCAGCCCTGGTAGAGTCCAACAAACACCCATGGGCTATGGCCTGGCCACCAGGTGCTCTCCCTTGAGCACCCACTCCAAATAATAATAATAATAATAATAATAATAATAATAATAATAATAATAATAATAATAATAATAATAATAATAATAATAATAATAATATCTTTGTGAACAGGAACAATAAGAGAGCAGTGAAAAGCACCAAAATGATCCTTACTCTGGATGATATCGTCTTCATCGACACCCAAGTCAGCAGGAAGGTCAGAAACTGT
Source organism: Archocentrus centrarchus (assembly GCF_007364275.1). Taxonomy (NCBI): domain Eukaryota; kingdom Metazoa; phylum Chordata; class Actinopteri; order Cichliformes; family Cichlidae; genus Archocentrus; species Archocentrus centrarchus. The sequence continues at coordinate 2,552,674 of NW_022060271.1, forward strand.
TTAGCTTGCTTACAATATGCTGGTTGTAACTACTGTTCAATCTGGCACCAGTGGTGGTAGTAGTGTGTGTAGTTCACATGCAGTACTAGGAGAAGTAGGAACACTAACAGCTAGCCATCATTACTCATGTTTGACTTTGAGCTGATCATTGAGTTACCATTGGTACTACATTTCCACTGCCGAGGTGCTGATGCTGGTGCCAGTGCTGGTGTCAGTTTCAATGAACTGGCGAAATACTTAAGAACGGGCCTGCGTTTCTACCGTGCTTTGTGAACTGCTCCTTTATGTATGAGTGCGGGCGGGTCCTCGTCTGGACACGGAAGCCGAAGGGCACGAACGTGGGAGAACACTTACTTAAACCTTTATTTAACCAGGCAGACAGATTAAGAACATGTTCTTATTTACAACTGTGGCCTGGGAAGGAACACGCTCCCCTTTCTTGTGCTGCAAACACATTTTATGGTCCAAACCAAACTACTGCAGCATCTGTGTGCAGCACAGAGGGAAACACAGACAGCGATTAGAGCAAGACGACAAGTACGCACTGTGTGTCCTTTTACCTGTGACATGAACTGATACAAAGCAGCAAGTTCAGCCTTAGAGCCCAACCTAATTCACAGCTGTGAAAATTGCTTTGCTTTTCTCATGTAACACACACCATGGAGTGAATTAGCGATAGAAAACTTTCTGTTGAGATGGCAGAGTTCCGACTTTCTGCCGCTTTCTTCATTCATTCTTGATTCCAGACCAGCTAGCTTGCAGGGCCCAAGTTGAACTAGTTTTTCAGCTGAGTGTGTTTGCAGTGGAAAAAACACTGAATGGTTCAAATACTGGCACCAGCACCGGCACCCGGTCGGTGGAAAAAGGGCCTGGTTAGTTTGTTGTTGTTTTCATAGAAACTGAATGATGAGTCGATCATGAAGAGTCTTTTGGAAATTAAAACTCCAATACGATCGATTGCTCGAAGTTACATCCTCACAACGCCTGAGAGCTCCAACATCGGGATACTGGAGGTATTACCTTTACCTGTATCTGTACCTTTCTACTTGTGTCTGTTTACCTGTGCTATCACATTCACTCTGTGCCATGATTGGCTCTTCTGTTGTCAGGGAGACTGGGTTTGGTTAAAGAAGTTTTGCATTGGAAAAATAGCAACAGAGGCCAATCAAAACACCCAGAATATGTTCAGCCAGGTAGGATGAGCTGAAGAATAATTATCAATCAATATGAACCGGTTTGTTTTCTGTTGATCAATTTAAATGGAGTTAACATTAGAATCTGAAACAATATTTTCAACAGTGAACAGAATAATATTATTGCATTATTTTTCTGTCTGTTGTTCAGTTGCGGGAGATGCGACATGAGAACCTGAACCTGTACCTGGGTCTGTTTGTGGACTCAGGGATCTTTGCTCTGGTGGTTGAACACTGCCCTCGAGGAAGTCTGGCAGACCTGCTGGCTGACAGCAATGTGAGGCTGGACTGGATGTTCAAGTCCTCACTGATAATGGATCTCATTAAGGTACTGCTGAGATGCTACTACTACTAATACTACTACTACTACTACTACTACTACTACTCAGTGACTGAAAATGGGTCCTGTGAGGACCATATCCTTTAATGATCTCAGGACATTAAATATGTTTATAAAATAAAAATCAAACCTGAATTAAAAGGCTGAGCACTGTATGACTGTATCCCCAATATCCATAGAGGATTAAACACATTAATGAAAGACTAAAGTGATATTTAAATAAGACAGCTGGTTAAACTTTGTAATTAATTCAAATGAGTGATTTGTTAGAGATGTTAATATGAAAGTGCTGGCTAAGGCGGGGGCTCAGCCAGCACTTTCAGTGCTGGGCTGTTATACTGGGCTGTGTGCCCAGCGTTTTGTGTTTAGCAAAGCTGACATCCATTATGGACAAGTCTGCATGAGGTGAGCTGAGCAGCTCCTTCACTCAGAGACGAAACATCCTCGCTGCAGGAAGGAGCACTCTCACAGGTCATTCATCCCAACAGCAGTTAGACTGCACAACACATCATGATGTCATGAGTCACCTGACACTTTACCTCTACTGCCATCACTTATGCACACAGTACATCTACATTTTATTCATTACACTCTCACTCATATAATGCATACTGTGTATGCTGTATACTTTACCGGCTACAAATGTATATAGTAGAGTGTTTTCTATTCTATTTTATTTCATTTGTTTTATTCATCATTCTTCTCTGTACTGAGCTGCTGTAATGTGCAATTTTCCCCATTGTGGGAAAAAGCTTTATCTTTATCTTATCTTAAAAAGTTCCTATTCTAAAAAGTAATAAACAAAGACAGGACAATGAATGATCTACTGTTATGGTCCTGAGCTGTGTGCCCAGCGTTTTGTGTGAAGGTTTTGTTTTCACTGAGTTATGTTCCCAGTTTGTTTTCCACCTTAGTTTCTGCCTTGTTATTCGTTATTGTTACATTTTGATTTCCTAGTTCCCTTTGTTCCTGTTTTCCCAGCGTCTGTGTTCTTCTGTCTGTTTTGTCATTTTGTCATGTCCCTGGCCTTCTGTGTTTTTGTATTGAGTTTTATTCCCAGTGTTGTGACTAGTCTGTGCCTCCGTCCCATGCCTGTGTTTCCTGATTTACTTTGATAACTTTGTGTTATTGGTTTCATTGGTTTCACCCGTTGTTTCCGCTTGCCTTGATTACCTAGTGTGTGTACTTAAGCCCTTAGTTGTTCTCTTTTCTTTCTTTCATTGTCTTCAATGACTCCCTGCTGTGCACCTCCTTGCCTGTTAGGTTTTGTTTAGTTCTGGCACCTGTCCAGCCCAGTTATTTGTATTCCTTATTTCATGCCATTCTGCTAATAAACCACTTTTTAAGTGTAGTTCTGTGTCTCAGAGTCTGCATCCTGGGGTCTAATCCTGCTACCCACACAGTCAGCCATGACATCTGCATTGATATCTATTTAGCAGCAATATACATTAATGTTCTAAAGAAGTTATTCAAAACATTTTCACACTTCACTAACTCTTCTGCATCATGTATATGGGTTGAAGTGATCAGCAAGAGACCCTTTTTCTGTTACTAGGCGTGGCTCCAGGATTCTGATTTTTGGATGGGTTACAGTATGGGTCTTGTAGTCCCAGAAGTTATGTTTTTGCAGCTTTAGGATCGTTGACAAAAACTATGACAAAAATATTTAGTCAACGAAATTAACACTGGTGTTGTGGAGTCTCTCATGTCTGTCTTCCCTGTGTTGTCAGCCTGTGTGTTCAAGTAGGTGTCTGTTAGTCATTCCCTCTGTCAGGTTTTCGTGTGTCAAATCTGTGTGTGTGTCTTGGTTGGTCACTTCCTGTTTTATTTTGATGGTCTCGTGTTCCTTGTATTTTGAGTTTAGTTTTGCTTCCTCTGTCTTATTAGTTTCATTTGTTTCACCTGTTGATCCCTGTTGTTTCCACTTGCCCTAATTACCTGATGTGTATTTATGCCCTCTGTTTTCTTCTGTTCCTTGTTGCGTCGTCATCAGTGTTTCCCCTTTCTGGCTGTGTGTTTCCCAGTTTAGGTTTTCCTTAGTTCTCCCGGGCTTGTTTCTGTGTTTTGCAGCCTTGGTTGAGATTTTGTTGTGTTTTGAGTTTTTGTTTATTGTATCCTGTGAGCCTCCAGCAAATACAGCCATTAGAGTTTAGCTCCAGTTTCACGCATCCTGTATTTGGGTCCTACCCTTCCCTAACTGTGACAGGCATGTGTGAAACAATCAGTATTTGTTGTGAACTTAGTTTAAAATCAGAACAGAACTAGGTACAGACTTGAACTGTGACCTTAAACTGCTGATCTTGCCATTGAAAAAAATCTAATAATTCTTGGTAGTCATTAGAAAATGGAATGCAAAGTTGACTGAGAGGGATTAAAGCGTCTGCTGATAGTGTCAAACAGAAATTGTGTATTTTTATTATCATTAATCAAACCAGCCAAATAAGATGTTTTCACATTGTTTATGAGTTGGTTAAGCATAGTTAGTAACTCCTCCATGTGGTGTAGTGAACATGGAGATTTGTATTTTTCCACACGTTCAGCTTTTCTGCACTTTCTTCTATGGTAACAGATATGATTACTGAACCAAGGGGAAGAATTGATGACTAGGGCTAATCTGACTGTTAACAGTGCTATGCTGTCCAGAATTGATGAATGAACACTAATAATCACAAAAAGTATTTACTGATGTGGTCACATTAGAAAGGAGAGCTGAAAACCTAGCTGCAGAGTAGGGTTTAATATTTTTCCCGAAAATGACATGAATCAAATCCCGGGAAAAGACGAGCCATTTCCCAGGAATCCCGGGAAAAAGGTCTTTTTTATTTTTTTAAAATTTTTTTTTTTTAATTAGGCCTTCTGTAGCCTGTGTCGGGCTTAACCTATTTTGATATTGTAGAGGTAGCTTTCCAGCTATGTCCTGTTATGCCCAGTAGGGGGCAACGTTGGCTCGATTAATGCAATAAAACCTACATCTCGGCATTCGAGTGCTCGAGCTATGCGGTGTTGTATCGTTCCTCAACACTCCCTTAACAAATATAATTCGAAAATTCCTGCATTGTACATGGAATTATACCAAGCTATTTTACAATTGCTGGTGCAAAACAATACGGTTTATCTCCACACAGCATTGATAAAGGCTCAGCTACTTGCACTGTCCACAATGCACACCGTTCCACCAGTGAAACGCTGTAATAGTCATTGAAAAGTTAACTACCGTACTGCACTATAACATGACATAACACAGGGCCTTGAGTAATGCACTACGACTTGGTCATTGCCATTCTGGCAACAGCAAATTTATAACGCCGTGTCTGAGGGTTAAAGTAGGTTCGTTGTGAATTGTCTTTTGAAAAACTGGCCGATCCTTATAGCCTAAAAAATATACATTTTACTCAACTCCATTTTAAAAGGGAAATATGTTAAAGTAATCTATTTCATGATACTTTCTTCACACATTAGGCCCGCATCCTAATTCATGATTGTTAGTAAGCGGCTGCAAACGAGGAAAAGAAACACTCGAAGTTAAACAGATATTTCTTTATTGTTCAGGGCAGGCATATTTTATAGGCTATATAATGCAATATAACAATATATAATAATATAAAATTATATAATACAAAATACCTTAGGCTAAACACATTGCCTACGATTTCAACAAATTACAGAGGAAAAAAGTACAACTGTGTAATACCTCTATTAAAACGCTTGAGATGAAGGCTGAAGCCTTAAACGGAGGCTGAACGTGCCTGAAATGAAGAGTAATGCTTTTCGCATTAAACGAACCCTTCTCTCAATATTTCCTTAAATTTAACATTCTGAAGCTTTCTTTTCTCTTCTTTCTTTACTTTCGCACGACCTTTTTCCCGGTTTCCCGTCTTAACGTTTCCCGGGAAACGGGAAATGGTTCTGATCGCATCGCAAATGTTTGAGAACCAGTTCTCATTTGCAAACATGACATGACCAGGAATTTATTGATAAACCAAGAGTGAAAACTAGATCCAGTGTGTGGCCACTGTTACGTGTGGGGCAAGCAACATGTTGCACTAAATTAAATGATTTTGCAATGTTAAGAAATTCTGTGGCAGTACAGTTAGAGGGATCATCAGTCCTACTCTAACGCTACCCTAGCACAGGGTGGTTGAGGCATTTCGTGAAGTTGTCCACAACAAGAATGCCTTTATTCCTGCAGTAGCCCTTGAGCCAGATGTGCAGTTCAATTCAATTCAATTCAATTCAATTCAATTCAATTCAATTCAATTCAATTTTATTTATATAGCGCCAAATCACAACAAACTGTCACCTCAAGGCGCTTTGTATTGTGGGTAAAGACCCTACAATAATACAGAGAAAACCCAACAGTCAAAACGACCCCCTATGAGCAAGCACTTGGCGACAGTGGAAAGGAAAAACTCCCTTTTAACAGGAAGAAACCTCCAGCAGAACCAGGCTCAGGGAGGGGCAGTCATCTGCCGCGACCGGTTGGGCTGAGGGGAGAGAAAGACATGCTGTGGAAGAGAGCCAGAGATTAATATCAATTAATGATTAAATGCAGAGTGGAGTATAAACAAAGTAAATAAGGTGAATGAGAAGAAACAGTGCATTGTGTGAACCCCCCAGCAGACTAGGCCTATAGCAGCATAACTAAGGGATGCTTCAGGGTCACCTGATCCAGCCCTAACTATAAGCTTTATCATAAAGCTTATAGTTGACACAGAAGGCTGAAAGAACTAAAATAGGGAGGTGGCAGTGGATACAAGATGTCAGTAATTGAAAAGTCTGGATGCATACAGAGCAGAAGCATTATAACAAATCCAAGAAGACAGAAGTGAGTAGTTTTGCCATATTTTTTTTTAAATTTCACTACACAAGCACTACTTGCCTGCTTTTTCCTGTCAAGATGCCACTGTTTGTACTGATACGATGATACCAGTACTACTACTATTACAACTGAAACTGCAATTATCACTTACATAACTACTGCTGCTCATTATTGTTGTTAGTGCCATACAGTCCTAATATTAAAATGGATTTAATAATGAGTCTGGTAATCTTCATGTTTCTGAGTCCTGAGGTGTTGCATGGTCTGACTGTAGGTTATTCTGCTAATTTTTTAATCCTCTTTGAGCCACTGGTGGTCTGTGAAACATGAACTTCTCAAAATTTAAAGTCAGACTGAGCTGCACTCTCAAAGAAATTACAGCTTAAGTTAGTGATGCACTCTTTTACCACCTGAAGCTCTGTTTTGGTTTATTAATTTGCTTCAGAACCACTCTGAGAACCACTTTCCTGATATCGTCTGTGTTTCAGGGCATGAAGTACCTTCATCTGCGAGGTGTGACTCATGGCCGTTTGAAATCAACAAACTGTTTAGTCGATGGACGTTTTGTACTGAAAATCACAGATTATGGACTTCCCATGATCTTTGAGTCTCAGGGAATCAGCATTCCTGAGGAGTCACAAGGTAAAAACACAAACATGTTTAAAATGTGTTAAATGATTTGGTAAGGCAGAATATTTATTTATTCTGCCTTGCAGAAACATGGCTACAGCAGGATGAATATGTTAGTTTAAATTAATCTACACCCCTGAGTCACACTGTAAGAATGCTTGAAGCATAGATTGTGGAGGAAGATTAGCTGCAATCTTCCATTCCAGCATATTAATAATTTGAAGACAAAGTTTTAATTCATTTGAAAGCCTAATTCTTAGCATTGTCAACCCTAACTGGAAAATGCAAAAATTTGTTTTAATCTTTTATTTATCATTCACTTGGTATTTACTCTGAGTTTCTGTCTGATTTCTCAGACTTTTTAATCTGATTTAGTGCTCAGTTCAGATAAAATAATTATAGTGGGTAATTTTAACATCCATCCAACATCCATTTTAGCATCGATGTAGATATATTAAGATTAAGATAAGATTAAGATAGTGTTTATTTGTCACATGCACAGTTATACACAGTACAATGCACAGTGAAATGTATTTTGTACCTGCAACCATATATACACACACATATAAATAAGAAGAATAAAAATAAAAAAAAAAGTAATTCACACTATACACTATACTCTATATACTATACACTATACACACTTTTATAAATTATAATATTTACATTGTGCAATAATGGTCCAGTTAGGGCTCAGAGTTGAGCAGACGGATGGCTTGTGGGTAAAAACTCTTCTTCAGCCTTTCAGTCTTAGTCCTCAGGCAGCGGTAACGCCGGCCTGATGGGAGCAGGGAGAAGAGAGAGTGTCCGGGGTGGCTGGGCTGTTTTAGGATCTTCATGGCCCTCAGCCTGCACTGCTTGGTGTAAATGTCCTGCAGGTTGGGGAGGGTGGTTCTGATGGTCCGTTCAGCTGAACGAACCACCCTTTTTAGGGCCATGAAGTCCTGCTTGGTGCAGTTTCCCATCCAGGTGGTGATGCTCCCACGCATGATGCTCTCGATGGTGCAGGTGTAAAAGTTCCTGAGCACCTTGAGTGGGAGCTTGAAGTCTCTCAGCCGCCTGAGGAGGTAGAGACGCTGTCTGGCCTTCTTCACAGTGATGTTTATGTGATGAGTCCAGGACAGGTCCTGTGAGATGGTCACTCCCAGGTATTTGAAAGTGTCCACTCTTTCCACCTCAGCACCACTGATGACAAGTGGATGGTAGTCCCTCTGCTGCTTCCTGCTGAAGTCCACGATCAGTTCCTTTGTTTTGCTGACGTTGAGCAGGAGGTGGTTCTCCTGGCACCAGTTCTCCAGGCGGGAGACCTCTCTCCTGTAGGCTGTCTCCTCATTGTGAGAGATTAGTCCCACAACAGCAGTGTCGTCAGCAAACTTGATGATGACGTTGGACTCTGACATGGCCTCGCAGTCATGGGTGTACAGTGAGTACAGCAGAGGGCTGAGCACACAGCCTTGGGGAGATCCAGTGTTGAGGGTGAGGGAGGATGAGGTGAGGTGACCCACTCGTACCACCTGTGGTCTGCTGGTCAGGAAGCTGTGAACCCACCTGCACAGGGATGGGCCCAGGCCCAGGTCCAGCAGCTTAGAGACCAGCCTGGAGGGAACTATGGTGTTGAATGCTGAGCTGTAATCTACAAACAGCACTCTCACATAGTTCCCCTTACCAGTGTCTATGTGTGAAAGGGTCTTGTGGAGGAGGAAGGATATGGCGTCATCTGTGGATCTGTCTGGCCGGTATGCAAACTGTAGTGGGTCGAGGGTGGTGGGCAGTGAGGAGGTGATGAATGTCTTGATGAGTCTCTCAAAACACTTCATCACCACAGAGGTGAGTGCTATGGGCCTGAAGTCATTGGGGCTGCTGGGGTGTGGTTTCTTTGGGACAGGGACTATGATGGACTTTTTAAAGCAGGTGGGAATCACACACAGTTTCAGTGAGAGGTTGAATATCAGTGTAAACACAGGTGCCAGCTGGTCAGCGCAGGTCTTAAGGACACGTCCACTAATACCGTCTGGTCCAGCCGCTTTCCTGGTGTTTACACGTCTAAACGCCCTCCTCACGTCGCGCTCCGTCACAGTGAGTGTCTCCGCCCCTCCGGCCGGGAGCGCAGCGGGCTGTCGGCTTCCCGACTCAAAGCGCGCAAAGAAGATGTTGAGTTCATCAGCCAGAGAAGCTACTACTACTATACACTACTCAGAAAAAGTTAGAGATATTTGGATTTTGGGTGAAATTTCAGGACGAGCCTAAAATGCATTCAAACCTTTACAGGTGAACTTAATGTGACGTTCTCTAAGCTTTTGAATGCACATGTCCAACTGTTAAATGTTTCAGAACTTTTTGCACAAGTTGCTGTTCTCTAAAGAGAACAGTTACAGTGGGTGAGTGTGTGAGTTCAGGGCGGTGATTGCTCTGGCGAAGAAACTGTTCTTGAGTCTGTTTGTTCTGGCTTTGATGCACCTGTAGCGCCTGCCAGAGGGCAGCAGGTCAAACAGGTCAAAGCCAGGGTGTGAGCTGTCCTTGATGATGTTCCTGGCTCTGCTGATGCAGCGGGAGGTGTAGATGTCCATCAGGGAGGGGAGAGGGCAGCCAACGATTCTTTGTGCTGTCTTGACTACCCTCTGAAGCCTGACCCTGTCTGCCTCAGTGCAGCTGCCGTACCATACTGTGATACAGTACGTCAGCAGGCTCTCAATGGATGAGCGGTAGAAGGTCAGCAGCAGGTTTGAGTCCAAGTTGTTCTTCCTGAGGACCCTCAGGAAGTGAAGTCGCTGCTGAGCCTTCTTGATAACAGCTGTGATGTTATCTGACCAAGAGAGATCAGCAGAGATGAGGACACCAAGAAACCTGAAGGTGTGGACCCTCTCCACATGCTTGCCGTTGATGTAGAGGGGAGCTGGGTCAGTCCTGTGCTTCCTGAAGTCGATGATGATCTCTTTGGTTTTCATGGTGTTCAGTACCAGGTTGTTCTCTGAACACCAGGCTGTCAACTTCAAGACCTCCTCTCTGTAAGCTGCCTCATCTCCCCTTGAGATGAGTCCGACCACTGTGGTGTCGTCAGCAAATTTGACGATGAGGTTGTTATTGTGGGCCGGACTGCAGTCATGGGTGTAGAGGCAGTACAGGAGGGGGCTCAGCACACAGCCCTGTGGGGAGCCAGTGCTCAGTGTGTGGGTGGAGGAGAGATGGGGGCCAAGTCTCACAGTCTGGGGCCGGTTGGTTAAGAAGTCCTTGATCCAGGAACATGTGAGAGGGGGGAGGCCCAGGGTGTGCAGTTTGGTGGTGAGAATGTCCGGGATGATTGTGTTGAACGCTGAGCTGTAATCCACAAAGAGCATGCGAGCATAGCTCTGCTGCTGCTCCAAGTGGCTCAACACAGAGTGGAGAGCTACAGCGATGGCGTCCTCTGTGGATCTGTTTGCACGATATGCAAACTGATGGGTGTCGAAAGTGGGGGGCAGGTGGTCTTTGATGTGCTGGAGAACCAGCCTCTCAAAGCACTTCATGATTACCGGTGTGAGGGCCACAGGGCGGTAATCATTTAGGCTGGTGACAGATGACCTTTTGGGGACGGGGATGATTGTGGCTGTTTTTAGGCAGGGGGGGATGACTGCTTGGGCCAGGGAGAGGTTGAAAATCCTGGTGAGAATCAGGGTGAGCTGGTGGGCACACGCTCTGATCACCTTGCCAGGTACTCCGTCTGGTCCGGTAGCCTTCCTGGGGTTCACTGCCAGGAGCACGCGCCGTACCTCATGCTCCTGGACGGTGAGTGGGGTGCAGCCTGGTGGGGGGGGCAGGACTGGAGCAGATGGGTGGTCCTGAGGCATCTCAAAGCGAGCAAAGAAACAGTTAAGTTCCTCTGCTAGTGACACACTCAGGTCTCCTGCAGTCACATCACAGCCTCTGAAGTTTGTGATGCTCTGAATTCCCTGCCACACCTCCCGTGTGTTATTGCTGGACAGATGGGACTCTATTCTCCTCCTGTAGTCCGTTTTGGCTTTTTTAATTCCTCTTTTCAGGTCAGCTCGAGCAGCACTGTACAGAGCTCTGTCGCCTGACCTGAAGGCAGCATCACAGGTTTTGAGGAGTGAACGGACCTGGCTGTTCATCCAGGGTTTCTGGTTAGGGAAAACCCGGATGTTTTTGCTGACAGTCACATTTCCGATACAGAACTTAATGTAGTCCAGTACCGTCCCTGTGAATGTTTCTAGGTCCTCGTGTTCGAATAAGTCCCAGTCTGTGTATGCAAAGCAGTCCTGTAGGTCGGAGAGTGCATTTTCAGGCCAGGTTGTAATGGTTTTTACAGTAGGCCTGGCTCTCCGTCTGAGGGGGGTGTATGCTGGGGTGAGCAGCAGGGAAAGATGGTCGGACTGGCCGAGGTGGGGGAGGGGTTTGGCTCTGTAAGCGTGCTTAATGTTGGAGTAAACATGGTCAAGAGTGTTCTCCCCTCTTGTAGAACATTTGACATGTTGGTGGAATTTCGGGAGTACAGTCTTTAAGTTGGCCTTGTTAAAGTCTCCCGCGATAATAAAAACACCGTCGGGGTGGACCCGCTGCTGTTCGTTAATGGCGTTCAGCAGGAGAGAGAGCGCCATGCTAACGTTAGCATCGGGAGCTATATACACAGCTGTGACGATCACTACTGTTAGCTCTCTGGGTAGAAAAAAGGGCCGACATCTTACAGACATGTACTCGAGGTCTGGGGAACAATGTTTGTCTATGATTGTTCCGTTGTTACACCAGTCCTCATGCACGTAAATACAGAGACCCCCTCCCCTGCTCTTACCGGAGTCCTTGGTCCGATCTCCGCGTAGCAGAGTGCGGCCTGCTAGCTGCACGCTAGCATCGGGAATGTGGGGGTTTAGCCAGGTCTCGGTGATAATCATTACACAGCAGTCACGAACATAGCGTGTAATGACGCGCTATGATTGTGACTGCTGTGTAATGATTATCACATAAGGTTAAACTTCAAGATTTTGTTTATTTTCCCACCAGTCTACTACACAGCCCAACGAAGGGTGGAAGTGCTCCTGTGATAAACTCCTGAAATTAAAGTTAAGCATCATAACTGGATAGTATTATTCAACATTAATGTCTCACTTGTTATAGTTGGAAATTAATCATTAGCTCAGCTGTATTCCTTGATGTTGAAATGTGTTCTGCTTGTTTTAACAGCTTATTTTGAATTAAAGACTTAAAATTAAACCACAAAAAGGAGAAAAAGTTCGTTCTCCGTTTAACCAGCTGTTTTTACACAGCTGTGCTTCGCATTCACGGTTGCTAGGCGACATGAGCTACGCAGAGGTGACGGCAGGTGACGCTGATATGAAGGCTAGACGCTCACTTCCGGCCTTTGTGGGCTGCGAAGGACGTGGGCCGGGTCCTTCGCAGGATGCAGCCCCTAATTTGGGCATTGTGCGTCGATATAATCTGTATGCCGGGAACTCGTGCACTGAGAAACGTTCCACAGTGCAAAGTGCGATTAAAATTTTAACGCGTTAATTTCACCGTAACTAATTAATTGAAATTAACGCGTTAAAGTCCCACCACTAATATGTAT